>NC_136268.1:154410985-154826286 GCF_964187855.1 Myxine glutinosa
AGACCGATGATCATAAGGATTATACGTTCGTGACGGATGGTAAGGCACTGAAGGTCATCTTCCTGTTTCTTTGACGGATCAATGTCAGTTGTCCAATTTCTGAGCACCCGTTTATTACAAATGAGCAGCTTTCTAACTCCGAGCCAACATTGCAGAAAACGTTTTTGAGGTGACCCTGGAAAAGAGCGTCAATGGACTGGGCTTCAGCTTCATGGGCGACAAGGAACCCTGCGCGAATTCCGAGTCGTGCGATGTCGTACGCATCAAGCGGCTCTTCACCGGATATCCGGCTGAAACCTGCCACAAAATCCAGCCTGGCGACGTCATCCTCCGCGTTAATGGCATCCCGTTACGAGGCCTTTCCCACCAGGTTCTGCTTATCCCAGTGCAGTCCACTGTTCCATAGCAATAACTTCACCTGTCTATAGTAACGTTAGTTCCTTCACCCTCTGCACATTCCATGGAGGTTACTGACAATTATAATGATCATTTTGTAAGTATCGTAACAACCTGCATAGACTTGGCTTATTTTCATTTATTGGATTTTTGATTAATTAAATTTGATTAAAAAGCCTGTATGGAATCTTGGATGCGAGCCGTTCTTGAGCGACTTTTTACGCATCTTTTCACCCCAGATCAACTTTTCACCCCAGATCCACTTTTTTGAAATTCCGACTTCTTTCCTGGAAGTCCTAGCAGTGTCCATGTGTTTTATGCCTCTCCCATCCCCCTCACCCCCACTTCCCGTGCCTCCTCCCCCCAAGCCCTCTCCCTCCCACAGATCTCCCGATGTCGCTGCTCTCAAATGTTGTACTTGTGCGCTTCCCTCTCTCTCCCCATCTTGTCTATCGCGCCCCTTATTTTTTGTGTTTTATGTGTCGGTTTGACTTTTTCTGTGATTAATGTTTAGCTCTTTCACGAGCCTCGATCTTGTATGCAAAAAAAAAAAATCCCAATTGATGTGCAGGGAATGGAATGCGTCCTCACCCCAAAAAGTGTGCGATTGTTGACAAATGTTTCGCTCGAAACAAACCACTCCCTTCCAACTTGTCACTTTTGATGTCACCTGTGGCAATCCCAAATTATAATATTATCAAATTGTTGGGTATTTTTATCCAGGTGGATCTGAAATGGGATTTTTTTTTTTTTTTTGTATACAGGATCGAGGATCGTGAAAGAGCTAACATTTATCACACAAAAAAAAAATCAAACAGACACACAAAACATATAATAAGGGTAGAGGTAGACAAGATGGGGAGAGAAGGGGAAGCACACAAAGACAACATTTGAGAGCAGGGACATCGGGAGATCTGTGGGAGGGTTTGGGGGGAGGAGGCGTGGGAAGGGGGGGGGGGGCGGGGTGGGAGAGGTATAAAACACAAGGGCACTGCAAGGACTTCCAGGAAGGAAGTTGGTATTTCTCATGGAAGTTGGATGCTCATGTCATTGATATTGTTAGACGAGCTGACTCATTTGTATATGCTTCAGAAGTTTTTAATGGGACCTGAATTTTGTTTAAATTATAGTCGATAATTATAATTTAAATTGTGCTTCAGCCTAAAAATCATCCTGATGAAATGCATCTGAGAATATTCCTATTTTCAACATTTTGTAGGGAGGGAGGGGCCTTGGACCCCTTTATTTTCCTCTCGACTCCCCCAATGCAATGTTCAAGGTTCTTCTTTGCTTTATTTTTGCTTCCTCTTCTTCTCTCTAATCCTTTTCTCTTTGTCTCTTTTAATCCTCCTCCGATTCCTTTTTAATTATGTGGACACTCTTCCATCTGTATCGATTTTTGCTGGGACGTGAAAGGAAAGCATACTTCCATCGTGTGATATCTATTTTGCACAGCAATGTCGGTGAATGCTTGTTTTTTTCAGGCTGTGCTGTCGGTGCTTCGAGGGACGGGCCCGATTGTGACCCTGAAACTGTGTCGCCCAGCCCCCGGCATCCTTTCCTGCATTGATCCTGACCTCATGGTGTGTACTTCTCCTTCTACAATGAATCAGACTGTTATAGATTTAAAGTTCATGAGTAAAAATGTGCAACATATAAAAGAACCTTTGGAGGCCATTTTCCCCTGCAGAGCAGGGGTTGGCCTTTTTTGGGCACCATGGTCCCCTTTTTGAAGCAATGTTTTATGGCCGGATGCCCTTCCTGCCGCCAACCCTGTTAGTCGCCTCTTGCGACACACAGGGAATTACCAGTGAGCTGGTACTCAATTTGCCGACCTTGGAAGGATGACAGGCTGATTCAACCCCCCTGGTGTTAATTCAGTGATCGACCGGGATTCAAACCCAGGATCCCAGGATCCCAAGCCGGCACCCTAACCGCTAAGCCAACATCTGGCTAAAAATGTGCAACATATCTCTGGTTATAATTATTTTATTGTGAAAAGGAAAGGAAAGAAATGAAATAACGATGCAAACGAAGAATGAGGGAGTTGAAGTTTGGCCTGTTGTTGTTGTTGTTGTTGTTGATTAGCCCCAGTTAGTTCTGCTTGAACAGGCCTGTGACACAGAGATAGCCGATCGATCTCCCAGGAACGTCTCAGATGTTGTGCTCTTGCCTTCATGGAGCCAGGGCCGCAAGGTCTTCTATAATGTGTTTTGTTGTGTGGCGGGTGGCCTAGTAGAGGTTGAAGGTGTCGTCAGTGGATAGTGTGAAAGCTGCGGGTGGTGTCCACAGTGGAGGCGTCAAAGGTGAACACGATCAGACCTGTGGAGTAATTTCTCTGTGTTGTCCATGGATGGGGGTTTAGTGCCGAGGATACTGTTTGGCCTAGGTTGCTTATTGTGTTTATGGTGATGTGGGTATGGATGTGTGTTTTTGTCATTGATTGATGGGGATGTTTTGAAGGATGTCGTTGGGGTGTCTTTGTGGTGTAGTCTTCATGTGTCTAGGGGTCTCTAGGTGATTGGACATGTAGTGGCACGGGTGATTGGTATTGGCACTTGCAGCTGTAAGGAACAGTGCACCTCTCATGTCCGATTGGTCTTTGAATTTTAACATTTGCCTCTGTGTGTAGGTGCTCGATGGGTGTTGTTGACGTGCAATTTGTGACGATGCTAAGGGCTTCATTTTGTCTGGTCTGTTCGATGTTGAGATGTGTGTTGGCTAGGTTGGAGGCCCAAGATGACCTACTGTAGTCAATGACTGATATGATGTACTGTTTGTATATTGGTGATGTTGTCTCTTTGTGGTGTCTGATTCATTTTTACTCCCGCCAGGGAGTAATGCATTCGCTCGTGTCCGTGTGTGTGTGTGTCCGTGTGTTTGTGAACAAGATATTTGGAAGAGTTCTGAATGGATTTGGATGAAAGTTGGTGGGATGATTGCCCTTGGGATAAGGAAGAATTGATTAGTTTTTGGTGAAGCTCAGGAAATTATTCCGGATCCAGGAAGTTTTTTTGTGAATTTTTTGGGGAATATTTCTTTTCTGTTTTCCTTTAAAAACCATTTTCTCTGCAATAATTGGACCGATTGAGAGCAAATTTTTACCATAGGACGGACTCGGTCTGCAGAATATTTTAATGGTAATTATGACGTCACAGGTCACGTGGTTCGGCCGCCATATTTTTTGAGTGAAAAACACTAAAATCCAATTTTCTTCAAAACGCCTGAACAGATTGAGGCAAAACTTTGCAGGCAGAATCGCATACCCATGACGAACAAAAAAGTCAGCGAGCATGACGTCATGCATCACATGGTTTCAGAGTTATGACTTTTTTAAGCACAAACATTTAAAACCTAGCTCCTCCCTCATTTGTGATCCAATCGAGGGGAAACTTCCTAAATCTGTTCAGCATATCCGTCTACTAAAATGTCCTTGTTGAATTTGCGATAGGTCACGTGGTTTGGCAGACATCGTTAATTAAAAGCAAATAATAAAAACATTTATATCCCTTGAACCACTTCATTGATCGACGTGAAACTTCATACTGTAGTAGAGGTCATGAAGAGTAACAAGTGTGAAAAATTTGAAGATTGGATGTACGGTCTGGAAGCTAGAAGTTGTTATTGCGTGAAGAAGAAGAGTCTTCGCCTGTGGACGATTAATTATTTATCACATGTACAGACTTGCAGGCGTCGTTTGACACAATCTCCCGGGTTAATTTGAACCTCAAATAAAATTATAATTCCAGATTTGTCAATGGCTGAAGTATATTAACAAACGAATAAAACAGATTTGGCAAAATTCGAACTTTTAAAAAAAAGATCGCATATTCACCCAGGGTTGTGAGAGGCTGAAGAAGAAGAAACCTTGCATGGGCATGGAAGACCAAAAAATAGTTCTGGCTCTGTGATTTTCAGGTTTATTTATCTATTTATCTACATATCTGGGCAGTGTCTGTTGTCAATAAACTACTCCCTGAAACTTATTTCCGTGGTTGTGAAGTGTTTTTAAAAACGTGGTGGTTTTGAATCACGTGGCGGTGAGGTATTTTGAATTATGTGGTGGTGAGGTGTAAAATGACGTGGTAGTGAGGTGTTTTTAAATCACGTGGCTGTGCAGTGTTTTTAATTTCGTGTTTTGTGGCTGTGAAGTGTTTTTTATTTCGTGTTTTGTGGCAGTGAGGTGTTTTTAATATATATATATATATATATATATATATATATATATATATATATATATATATATATATATATATATATATATACTGTATATATATATATATATATATATATATATATATATATATATATAAATGTATGTACATATATATATATATATATATATATATATATATATATTATATATATATATACATACATACATACATACATACATACATACATACATACATACATACATATCTGTGCAGTGTCTGTCTTGTGTTGTCTTGTCTTGTGTTGTTACGGAACTACTCCCTCAAACTTTTGTGAAATCGTACTATTCCAACTTGACGCACGGCGGGAGTGTGCGCTCTACTGAGTGGCGTTCTAGTGTTCATTTTGTAATTGGTTTATTTTGTCTGCCTGTCTCCAGATGTCGATCTATGATCAAGGAAACACTTAATTTCAATTGAATGTTGTACTTTGAACACTAGAACACAAATCGGAACACGAAACTGCAGCTTAATTTGGCAAATTGTACGTAATCTCATCACCAAGCACGCATGTGCAGAGAAGAGTGCGGTAGTTGTTTTTTGTCTCTCTGCCTGTCTGCCAGTCAACCAAGATTTAAAATCATTCCAAACTGGAAAGTTGTGTTTTTAGGGATATAATAAAGGATACAAATAGGCACAAATAACTAATTTCATGTGTTAAATATGATGGTGTAAACAACGTTGCATCATCAGTAAACATCCAAAAAATGTTTTTTCCTACAACCCTAAAAAAAAAAGCGTTATTTTATTAGCCCTGTCTCCCGCACAATCGTTTTTTGCAATTACTTCTGTGTGTGTGTGTGTGTGTGTGTGTGTGTGTGTGTGTGTGTGTGTCTGTGTGTGTCTGTGTACTGTCTGTACTGTCTGTACTGTCTGTACTGCAACTTTTTTTTACCATTTTAATTATTGTCATCAAATTTACAACAAAGCTTCATTGGGATAATATGGAGAAGACAAATTAAAAATTTTGTTCAAAGTTCAAAGGTCAGCATCACCTGAAATCATCTATTTTCATCCAAATTGACCTGAAATTTCCATTTACCATTTGAGTTTTGTCATTAAATTTTCAACAAAGCTTTATTATGAGAATATGGAGAAGGCAAATTAATAATTTGGTCTAAAGGTCAGCATCATATAAAATCGTCAATTTTCACGCAATTTACCTGATATTTTAAGGATTTGCGTATTGGGTCACTGAATTGATTCACCAATTAAAAGCTACAAGTCGATTGTTTTTTCTGTTTTTTTAGACCGAAAGGTCATGGTTGCATAAAATCATCAATTTTCATGCAATTGACCTGAGATTTTAAGAATTTGCATATTTGGTCAGAGTTGGTTCACAAATGAAAAGCTAAAAGCTGATTTTTTTCTTCTTTTTATATCAAAGGGTCAAAGGTCAAGGTTGCATAAAATCATCAATTTTCATTTGATTGACTTGAAATTTGAGCAGGGTTTGCATTTTCGGTCACTGAAGCATATTCCTTTTGCAGTCACAAGGTCAAGATCGCCTAAAATCGTCAATTTTTAGTTGTTTTCATCATGTTTAGCATATTGAAGAAGTTAAAGCGGACGCGGATTGGCTTTGCATTTTCAAATGCTTTCTAATTTCAATTGAATTATATACTTGAACACTAGAGAACACAAATTGCCATATTACCCTTCCAAAAATTCCCAGTTAAACAGTGCTTGGGGCAAATTATTACGGCATTTAATGCCATCTCAAACAATCAAATGTCAGCAAAATATTACGCCATCTCAGCATTGAGGAATATCGAGATTCAGACAAAGTGGCGGCTCATAGGAAATATAGACTGTGCTCAGAAACGAA
This sequence comes from Myxine glutinosa, assembly GCF_964187855.1. NCBI lineage: Eukaryota > Metazoa > Chordata > Myxini > Myxiniformes > Myxinidae > Myxine > Myxine glutinosa. The sequence continues at coordinate 154,417,424 of NC_136268.1, forward strand.
AAGCAAGAGTTTGAAAAGACCCTTCCAATGTCCTTTTTTTCAAGACTGTGCGGGGTGAGGTGTTCTATTAACTCGTTAATTTTTAATGTTTATAACGTGATCTGAGAATCACGTGGATGTGCCAAAGTGATGACGAGTATTTTTGTACAAGTGTTTGGTATTGGTTGAGTGGTCTCGTGTCTATAGTAAGGAGTGCCAGTTGTATCGTTTTTTTAGGTTTTTTTTTTAGTCGAGTCTGTTGTTGATACAGAATCCTCCTGGCTCTCCGCATCTTCACGGAATTCATTCAAATCACATTCAAGCACTTGCTGTGCAGCAACCCACTCAAGAACAGCATGAAAGTGGTACAACAAGTGGCCTGAAATCATGGACTACGATAGAGTTTATGCCAGATTTGGAATCTAACCAAGCTCAAGAGCATCACACGTAAGTGCAAACATCTCCCGAGATTGTTCACTTCACTCAAATGATACTTTAAATATGAATTAATACCCATCGATATACAGTCGTACCCTGACGTTCGCGGTTCCAACATGTGCGGGTTCCACGTATTCATGGTTGATAAATTGTGACTTGCATGTACATTTGCAGCCCTGTGTCCCACGTATTCGTGGTTTTTTCGTGGGCGCAAATTTATTTTCCCACAAGCACAAAAAATTTTCCCCACAAGCCACGAGCATAACACAGTTCTAAAACATATCTTCCACCAGCCACGCACAAAGCAGCTGAACGCACAAGGCAGCTGGATGTATGTAAAAAAAAAACATATCTTCCATGAGCTGCGAGCATGACCTGCTTCTACATTTTTGGCCTCTTTCATGAATCAGGAACGCTGGGGACATATAACATATCCCCTTTTTCCCCACTGAAACAATGGCACCACATTGTGGATTTTCTTTGACATTTGTGGATTTTCCTCGACATTCATGGGATTTTCCTCGACATTCATGGGATTTTCCTCGACATTTGCGGGATTTTCCTCGACATTTGCGGGATTTTCCTCGACATTCGCAGGATTTTCCTCGACATTCGCGGGATTTTCCTCGACATTCGTGGGATTTTCCTCGACATTTGTGGGATTTTCCTCGACATTTGTGGGATTTTCCTCGACATTTGTGGGATTTTCCTCGACATTTGTGAGATTTTCCTTCACATTTGCGGGATTTTCCTCGACATTCGTGAGATTTTCCTCGACATTTGTGGGATTCTCCTCGACATTCGTGGGATTCTCCTCGACATTCGTGGGATTCTCCTCGATATTCGTGGGATTTTCCTCGACATTCGTGGGATTTTCCTCGACATTCGTGGGATTCTCCTCGACATTTGTGGGATTCTCCTCAACATTTGTGGGATTCTCCTCGACATTCGTGGGATTCTCCTTGACATTCGTGGGATTTTCCTTGACATTCGTAGGATTTTCTCGACATTCGTGGGATTTTCCCCGACATTCGTGGGATTTTCCTCAACATTCGTGGGATTTTCCTCGACATTCGTGGGATTTTCCTTGACATTCGTGGGATTTTCCTTGACATTCGTGGGATTTTCCTTGACATTCGTGGGATTTTCCTCGACATTCGTGGGATTTTCCTTGACATTCGTGGGATTTTCCTTGACATTCGTGGGATTTTCATTGACATTCGTGGGATTTTCCTTGACATTCGTGGGATTTTCCTTGACATTCGTGGGATTTTCCTTGACATTCGTGAGATTTTCCTTGACATTCGTGGGATTTTCCTTGACATTCGTGGGATTTTCCTTGACATTCGTGGGATTTTCCTTGACATTCGTGGGATTTTCCTTGACATTCGTGGGATTTTCCTTTACATTCGTGGGATTTTCCTTTACATTCGTGGGATTTTCCTTGACATTCGTGGGATTTTCCTTGACATTCGTGGGATTTTCCTTGACATTTGTGGGATTTTCCTTGACCTTCATGGGATTTTCCTTGATATTCGTGTGATTTTTCTTTTTGTCGTTGACATTCATGGGATTTTCCTTGACATTTGTGGGGTTTTCCTTGACATTTGTGGGATTTTCCTTGACATTTGTGGCATTTTCCTTGACATTAGCGGGATTTTCCTTCACATTCATGGGATTTTCCTTCACATCGGTGGGATTTTTCTTGACATTCGTGGATTTTCTGCAATTTAGAAACCGCTGGGATCCTTTCCCCCCTTTTCCCATTGAAAGAATGCCCCCACATTCACGGCTCCAACATCTAGGAATGTATCCCCATGCGAATGCAAGGGTTTGACTGTATTTGTGTTTCCTTGAGCGATGTTCATGCCTTAAATGCAATGACATTAATATTGACCATTTGTCACATTCAGGTCCTCTCCACATGCACTTTCAGATGTGATCATTTCAAGCTCAGTGGTTCCTAGCTCTCTGGACATCTCAGCTAATGATGCCTCAGTGATGCCATTTCCTGGTAGCTTTGAAGAACTGGATACACAAAGCATGTCATCTGCACCGTTGCTCCATACTTCTGTTGGTTCCACTGATCATGAGAAGCAATCAAGTTGTTCTGATAGCATAGAGGACATGGAGGAGTTGGACAATGAAGAGGAAGATGAGGCTTGGGAAGATGTGGTTGATGAAATGGAAGATGAAACGAATGAGGAAGAATTTGATGACTACGCCCCTGTGAGCTTTTCTTTTTATCTCCTTAAGCCCCCAACATGGGAGGCTTATTGCTGTTTGTTGCTGGGTTTCTACAATTGGCACCTCAAATTTTTAATGGTGCCACCGAATTTCTTAGACACCAACAGTAGTACACTCCATTTAGAAAAATAAAATCTTCCTGTGTTCTCAACACCCCAAATTTCCAAACTGTATCAATTTCAGAGCTGTATCTCGGCGCCGGCTGCGACTTTCAGAATTAAATCTTGCATTAATATGTGCAATAGAAATTGTGCAGCGTTGACACAATTTTTTTTGACCTAGACTTAATTGTTAAGGTCATGATCTAATTCTAGACATATTTCTAGATATCTGAAGCAAGCCACATTTAAGCTTAATTTACATCATACCTTTTGGGGTTAAATAGAGGTCAAGGTTTTACAACCCTTGGAGTAATAAATCACCATTTAGGGTTTTCTCCCCTTTTTCTGCCATTATCTTGGATCTGGCTGTGACTTATGAATGAAATTTTGCATCAGTGATGGGAATAAAAAGTATGCAGTGTTGACATTTCCTCTGATTTCCTTGATGTGAGTTTTATGGATAGACTGTAGATGAGGACACATTTTCTTATTCTACACTCTATCCCTGAATGTTGAAAGTCAAGGTCATATGGTGGTTCAAACAAAATATGGCCATAATTGGATTGCGGGCCAAGGGTATGTCATGAGCGATCGCCAAGGGTCGGGGGAGACTTACCCTTGGCGATCACTTTGTGATTGCAGATATCTCATTGGATTTGTTATTTTCCTGAGTTTTCACACCCCTTAAACTACTCATTTGCAATCAATTATCTTGAAACCTCTGTCCTTTTTTTTTTGCTTCCGCATTATCGATATCTTTGTATCGCAAGATTAATAGTTAAACATGGCAGCTTCACACAAAGTCGCACCTGCCCCGAAGAAAATATTTGGTTTGGTGGTTTTATTCCCGACTAGGAGGTTGAGATCGAGCTGAACCTAGAAAAGCAACCAGGAGAAGGTCTTGGGTTCACTGTCGCCCGTGGCCAAGAAGATGGAGGCTGCTATGTGCAGGCTGTTGTGCAAGGTTCGGCCTTGCGTAATGGCCAAATCCGTTCAGGAGATCGCCTGTTAGTGGTAAGACGTGAACCTTTATCCACACAACTGAGCAATACCAGCTTGGAAGTTGATAACAGTTTTAGATATTTAATGCGTTTGAAGTTTGTTGTTTATGAATTTGCATCTCTCCAGGTGGACACACAGGATGTTTCAGCTATGGCCTATCAGCAGGTGGTAGAAACCTTGCGTGCCACGGGGCAACAAGTTAGATTGGTTGTGGGACGTGCACTGAAGAACCTCGGTGCTCCACTGCCTCCTGAGGACCTCCCAGATATTGTGCTACACCTACATCAAAGTGGAGAGACCGGTACAGTATTGCTTTGTGTGGTTCATCAGAATGTCGGCTCTTTCAATCATTGACAGGCTTGCTGTCCTCTACACTCTTGCTAGAATTGCCCATTGCTTAAATCAAAACACAACTCTCCAGTACACAGAATGTTTCACTTTAGCATTAAACGGCACCAAAAATTGAAGTGCTGGAGCAATATCCCTTTGAACCATAAATGCAATTGTTCCTTTTACCCCAAACAACGTGGTCTGCTCCCAAGGTTTTCAGCTTAATTATTCTGGACTCATGGCATAGCTTAACGTGAACCAGAGACATGGTGCCAACATGGAAGACAGCAATGATACTTGGGCACAAAATATAAGTTTTGTGGCACAGAGGCTGTCTAGGTGTTTACAGCAAGAAGGCCGCCACCTGACACAGCAGCACGAATCTGGGACGTAGTGGGCCACCCCGTCACAGCAGCACCAATCTGGGATGTAGTGGTCCACCCCGTCACAGCAGCACCAATCTGGGATGTAGTGGTCCACCCCGTCACAACAGCACCAATCTGGGATGTAGTGGGCCACCCCGTCACAGCAGCACCAATCTGGGATGTAGTGGGCCACCCCATCACAGCAGCACCAATCTGGGATGTAGTGGGCCACCCCGTCACAGCAGCACCAATCTGGGATGTAGTGGGCCACCCTGTCACAGCAGCACCAATCTGGGACGTAGTGGGCCACCCCGTCACAGCAGCACCAATCTGGGATGTAGTGAGCCACCCCTTCACAGCACCAATCTGGGATGTAGTGGGCCACCCCTTCACAGCAGCACCAATTTGGGATGTAGTGGGCCACCTTGTCACAACAGCACCAATCTGGGATGTAGTGGGCCACCCCGTCACAGCAGCACCAATCTGGGATGTAGTGGGCCACCCCTTCACAGCACCAATCTGGGATGTAGTGGGCCACCCCTTCACAGCAGCACCAATCTGGGATGTAGTGGGCCACCTCGTCACATGGATATTCTCCAGATTCCAGACATGGATATTCAACTATCTTATATGGATAATTCCCTCCCATCATGCATTATCTGCATTATGGTTGTGTATATATAGACATGAGAGCTGCTGGATGGCCTAGTGGTACGCACACTCGCATCAGCTGTCTCGCCAAGGTTTGAATCCTGACCAATCTCTAAACTCGACCCAGTGTTTCAAAGGCAAGGTCATTCATCGATGTGTGTGTCGTTCCTTGGATAGACGTTGAACTGGGCAATCCCATCTGCTGTCCTTAGTCGGTGCCTCCCTTGTCCGTTAACTTTTTCCATTTTTGCTACTCTTTCCTTATTACCTGGCTGATTGTTCTGAAACTTTACACATGAATACAAGAGAGGTGCCCACACAATCGCCCAGGCTTCGATTTTTCGATTTTGGATCATGGGGGCTCCCAGGGGGTTTTACCCCCTGAAACTTTGGATCCCTACTCATCCCTTATTTACCAACCGATTGCTCTGAAACCCGATACAGCTCTTCTACTCAATGGTCCGCAGGATGGCTCGGTGTTAGATTTTTCGATTTCACATTAGGGGATCAGGGATCTCTCAGGTGGGACCCCCAAAATCAGCAGAGGTCTGAACTTAAAAATAAAAAATAATAAAAAAATAATAAAAACTACAACCTCAAGAGATGACTCTCATCCCACTTGAGGCTATTTTGCTGAACGAATACGTGTTAGCAAGAAGTTTCTTTATTTTGACAAATAATTTCGAGCTACTTACCATTTTTGTGAATTGGAACAAAAGGCAAATTAGTGAGCATGTTGATTTAGTTGAATCACAAAATCTATCACGATATTCGGTGCTTTATTTTTGGATTACCTGCAACGGTTTTCCCTAGGCCTATTGCTCTGTGGCGGTATGGGGACACCCTTACAAGCGTTACATTTGTCTGGCGTGCTCGCTGGCTCTCCTGCTGCTCTCGATGGCTCCCTGATCCCAGGAGATCGGCTTCACTACATTGATGGCAAAAGCACCTTGGGCATGTTGCGGTGCGAGGGTGAGATGATGCTGTCAAACTCTGGTCCTCAGGTCTGCATTAAAGCCACAAGGTAAACGTTCTCACGACTGTGAATTTGCGTAAAAAAAAATTTTTTTTTTAATCATGAGATCATTAAAAATATTTATAATCTTGGAACAAATAAAGCTAGGAGGATGATTTTTTTGTAAGAGGCATGTACAGTATGAACATCGGACATTTGTACGCTATTGAAGAACTCGCCCAAACCGCTTTCCTCTCTTTGTAATCACGTGATGTAGGCGAGTGGTGGAATTCTGTTTGACGATTCATTATTCTGGATGATTCTGGATGTATCCTGGGAAATGGAATGGACCTCTCGTTATATGGCTGCTTGCTGGTCTCCCGACGCGTGTTCATTTGACTCAAATATCCTATCCCTGACCTTTGATCAATTACACTTCCTTCTTCTTCAAATTGATGAACCAGACGCAAAATGTTTTTCTTATCACACGTTTCAAATTCTATACAAAAGTTCCTTTGTGCAGTCACAATGGAATGACCAGTTTCATAATATAATTTTATGACGAACACTTTCATGCGTGTTGTATGACACAATGTTGCTCAGGCAGAGATGCCGACTAACGGATTTGTATTTTCGATGCTTGTAGATGTTTCTTATAATAAAAAAATTTAGACTCCTAGCTTTATTTATTTCAAGACTTTTTTTTTTTGATCCCATCAATAAAGGAAACTTTTCGAATAACGTCGTTCATTGATTCTTGTTACTGTGACAGAGTCTATCAAGCATGTAAGAGTTGCGTAAAATGTTGTAGAATCTGTTCATTACTTGCGAAAATCCAAGATTTTTCATGTATACACAAAGAATTAAGTTAAGCACCCCCCCCGTTTTTTTACAACCTCACACATTACAAGTTTGTTGTCGTCAAAACAGTGTAATATACCCATGATATTGCTATATTTTCTGGAGAAGTGATATTATGGTCACATAAAAACATAACAATCATGCCGTTTTCAATATTTTATTCTGAATAATTTAAGGTGAAATTTTTTGGGAATTTTAGGCATATTTTCACCTCAATTTAAGTATGGAGCTATAGGTCCATCACGGACAGTGTGGATGACGTTTATGTTTTCTAACGTACAGTCATTGTTCTGAGAGGACCTCTAGCGATCTTTGCGTCAATAACGTGTGTAGGACCCACGTGATCGGATCACTGACTCAACCAATCACTTTTTTTCACTTTGATCACTCAATTTCATCAATGGATAATTGCTAATGTCATACCAATCATTATTTGATCTCACATACCTTAGAATATATGCCAATGTATACATATACACAAAGAATATATATTAGGGGGTGCTTACCTTAATTCGTTGTGTAGGGGTGCTTAACTTAATTCTTTGTGTATATATTGATTGCTTGGTCACGTGTCAATTTTTCCGAATTGTCCGAATTTCTGGTTTTGGACATCGGACATTTCGGACATCCGAATAAAATGTCCGAATTTCTAAAATCGTCAATTTTCAACCGATTGACTTGGGGTTTGAAGAGTATTTGCATATTTGATCATTGAATTCAACTACCAATTATTTTTGAGGTCAACATAGACCAAAGGTCAACATAGGCCAAAGGTCACCAACTTAGGTGAAAGTTCTAAAATCCTCAATTTTCATCCAATTCACTTGAAATTTGAGGAGGATTTGCATATTTGATCATTGAATTCAACCACAAATGATTTTTGAGGTCAAATTTGTTTTAGGGATTTCGCAAGTACCGTGCTCTGCACAACGTCTTTCTTGTTTGTTTGTTTATTTGCTTATTTATATTTTGCTATCTGATCAGATTCACAGTGATGGGTTTTGTAAATTCTTAATTTTGAATGTAGTCCACAAAGTTTCTGACTATTTCTGTCTCATTTGATGTCACGTTTACCTTTAGCTGAATAGCATTGTTTAGATGAATACCTTCATTTGTCTGTGAACCTTGTCCTTTTTTTTATAATTTCATTGCTTTTCATGTTAAATAAATAATCCACTCCACTATCATCCTTTCTCTTTCCGATATTACTCTTGTCCCTTCCTTTTCCCAATTTAGCACCAACCTCCCAATCCCCCCCCCCCCCCAACTCTCCACCCCAACTTTCACTTCCCACCCCAACCCCAACTTCCCAACCCCCCCATCCACACCCCCAACCCCCCCCCCCCCCACTCCCCAACCTCCCACTTCCCCAATGCATATGAAATAAATATGGAACCTTCTCTTTAAATGTAGAATAAATATTACTCATTGAGTTTATGTAGCAAACATTGCCTTTTCTTCTTTGAATGATTTCCCTGCCTTGTGGATGGTTCTTCTAATTAGTTCTACCAACTTCTACATTGTTTATGTTCGGTTATATACGAAGTTCTAAACAGATGTGCGTATTTCACAAGTCATAGACTGCAAACAGTTCCTGTGCTTTTCTACAGAGATGGAAAACCAGTACCTTTCCTTAAAGGAAACAAGATGGACTCCGACTCTAATGATGAGCAGTTGACAGAGGAGTTAGTAAATGGTAAGAAAGATCTCCTTTGTGAACCCCAAGACACTTTCATCACACCGGAGTAAAAAATATTCAATGATCACAACATCGTTTGACACGACAGATTTATTTACCAATAATTTATCTAACCGTATGAACACGAATTTATAAGTGATACAGAAGAAAAATGGAGGTGCTCTGCACTTGACAAAACTTAAATGAACATTTATAGGTCTTGTTCAACTTTCTACATCGATAAGTGTTATGTCATGATGATAATAAGATGTCTGTTACATGATCTATGGCATGTGGTAACCACTGTCCGAATCCTCAGTTTTTTCTCCATTTTTAGACTAAATCATCTCCAATAAACAAAATCTTGTACAGTATTTTAGGATTACTGTATAGTATGTTAGTACAGTATTTTCACACAAATAACCTGCCCCTTGGTATATCCACACCTGGGGGAAAAAGTGCTCTCAGAAAGTTTCAGGTACGTATAACCCGCACATGGCTATAGCCCGCGTGTCAGAGGTGTGTTCAGGTACCGAATTTCATGTAGAGCGCTCACCAAGCACTCGAGCAAGCACTCCATTCAAAACCATTGATGAGGCCCACTGCTTGGTAATCAAGTAGCTGCTTGGTAACTGAACACAGCCTAACTTTCCTCACCACATGACCGGGACATACACGATCTCCGTATTTCTTGCAGCCGACATGGCTTTGCTGTCAAGGGTCAACGAGGCCCACTGCTTGTCAACTAAGGTCAACTAAGGTCAACTAAGGTCAACTAAGGTCAACTAAGGTCAACTAAGGTCAACGAGGCAACGAGGCCCACAACCATTGATGAGGCCCACTGCTTGGTAATCAAGTAGCTGCTTGGTAACTAAGTAGCTGCTTGGTAACTGAACACAGCCTAACTTTCCTGACCACATGACCGGGACATACACGATCTCCGTATTTCTTGCAGCCGACATGGCTTTGCTGTCAAGGGTCAACGAACGACTCTTTACACATAAATCTGCGGTAAATAACCAATTGACATTAAAATGTATATCTTGAGAAAGGGTTGTTGTAATAAATAAAGTTTACTGCACCAATGTGTTAAAACTCAGCGTGGTTTGAAGTACAAATGCGACCGGAAACCACGCTACTCACCTATTAGAAATGTATAAATTCCCTGCAGGCTGTTGAATTTTATATCATTCCACGAAATTGTTCATGCCATCACAAGTCCCTGCCATACATTGTCTGCTGTCAGTACAAACAAGAGAAAACGGAAAAGTTTCACGGCCTAATTCAAACTGAAAGTTGATGAGAAAGTGGCCTGATTCCTGGAAAAGCGCACGAGAGTGATGACATGGATCCCGACAGACCAGTGGTGCCTAGGCCTTGTCGAGACAGCCGTTCCTTATCAACGGTTTCGAATGGATTGATTGCTCCATTGGATTAAGCCACTTTGCAAGCGCTCTCCAAGCTGCTTGGTAATGGAACACGTCCCCACACATGCCAACTCCAAGGTGCCTCAGCCGTTTCACATCGACACAGAAAACAAGGACTTTGTGGGCTTTATGGAAGACGACTTAGTGGTACCTACACATGGAATTATATACATATATATGTCGGTAAAATATGCGAAATAACTGTAATTAAAGCTATTACAATTAAACTTGCAAAAAAAAAAAAACTGCCTCTTTTTGTACCACTTGATCATTGAACTTGGCCCACTGTGATGATGTCACGCACATGCCGTATGGTGAAATACCGTATAACCGGCACATGAGTACACACCGCAGTTGGAATTTTTGGAACTAATTTTAAGTATATCCCACTGGTTATTTGCGTGAAAATACTGTAATCCATGTCTTTTTTTATTTTTGTGAGTGTCCACCAGATAATTAATTACCTTTACTTTAATACCTTTTAATACCTCGTATGTACATGTAGCGGGTGGTACTTCTGACAAATCTCTGATGCCAAAATGTTTTTTTTGTTTTTTTTAAACGTTTTTCTTGTAAAACTAAAAGCATAAAATTGCATTTTTCACCAAAAGGTCAGCAGTTGCAGCAATTAAGAAATGGATTTTTGGAATTGGCACAAAATTCTGATTCAGAATTGATCCTCAAACCCTATAACCTCAGATGTATGATTAAAGTACCGTAGCTGGACTGCCGAGTTACCTACCTGACCTAATCTAACAATTACCTAGCTCTCGGACTCTTGGACTGCATCCAACGGGATGGTTTTATCTATTGTTTTTTTTATTAACCCATTGTTTTTCTTTCGTATTAAATATTTTTTGCTGGAATATCAATAACGTTTGACTGATATATGGTAAATGTGACCAATGGTGGCCAAAAGTTTGTTTGCAGTGAGTTGTTGTTGGTTCTTCGCCATTATATTGAAGCTCTAATGGCAAAACGTTTTTTTTTCAGACACTACTTCCAATGTCAGCACCGATAATGAAAGCCTGTGTACCCTGTCTGATACCGAGTCATTACCGGTAGGAAATGTTGATGTAATCTGTACAACGAAAACACCGTCTGTAGTATAATGGACGTGAAATATTACAAAGTAAACCATTAATAGAAGTGGGTTTTTGTCTAAGTGCCTTGTTTCTGCATCGTTACAGAGTGACATGTTCCGTGTTCACCTTGACCAGCCTCACGGTGGCTCCTTGGGATTTTCGGTTGTTGGAGGGGACCGTGAGCGACCCGTGTTAATAAAAACCGTCCTTCCTGGTGGGGTGGCAGAAACGGAAGGCAGACTTTGTGTGGGCGACCACATACTGGAGGTGTGTACCATAAACTTGGTTTGATGAATCATTCGTTCTGCCATTTATAAAGTGACACCAGCAACATGTGTAACCTGTCACCACAAAATGAATCCAAAGTTACAAAATATACTTCATGAGACATCGATATTTCCTACTTCTGCAGGAAATGATCGTGAAAGTAACACCAAATATAATTTTACAGCAGTTGATATCGTCTACTTAAGGATAAATATTGTTACAGACACGACTTTGATGTTAAGGTGGGCCGAGCGGAATGGCCGTCGTGTCCGCACAAATTACCCGATTGTACTCGAACGTTGACGAAGCCGCGCCACGCTGGCTCAATAAGAAAAAGAAGACACCCGGCTGGGTTATAAAATGACGACACCAGGGATACGGTTCTCAAGACCTCCGGAGGAGATTATATTCGTTACGGAAGGTCAGATTACAGGGACGAGAGGTACAACATAGAAAGACAAGCACTTAGACACAAGCTTATCTTAACCCCGAACAGACGACAGGTAAACGGGACAAGGCTGACTCACACGGGGGTTGATGGCAGGAAAGCGGTTGTCGATGGCTCCAGGTGCACCTGTGCTCAAAGGTTAGAATCGACCCGGTCCGGTCCAGAGATGCGGGAGGTTTCACAGCGCTCGGAGGGGACGTTCTTTCACAGGCGGGCCTTTCTCTCTCAGCGCTCGCAGGTCCTTCTTTCTCCAGCTCGGGGCGCATCTCACGTCACATCCGGCGCGTGGCCGCGTATATCCGGCGGGGAGTGACACGCCCTCGGCTCGTTAGCTCCGCCTCGTGGAATCGGCACGTTGCTTCTCATTGGGTGCGTGCGGGGGGTTTACCAGGCTCCGCCCTTGACGAGGAGCTGACAAGGAGCCCCTTCGTGGTAACCCCGTGGAGCGCATGGTCTGGAGCGCATCGTCTGGAGCGCATTGTCAATGGCGGCGAACCGAGCCGGTGGGAGGACGCACACTCCCCCCCGCGCAGCGCCGTGCCCCTCTGTTGTTGTAGACGGGGAAGAAGATGGGAGGAGGTATGGGAAAGGTCCTAAACTCACTACTGATGCCATATAATCACATTCTGGTGCAACGAAGAGTCATAATTAATGGAGACGAGGCCTTAACTGACATAGACTAAGAATAACTAGGAAGATGTCCGAAAGTTGTCTACGTGTGGTGCGGTGGACCTGGGCACGACATTTAATGGGGGAATAAGGGGAAGGTCGGCTCTACTGATTGTTATTTACATGCAATGGGACTAGGGAATGGGGGATTGGGGAAAGTTGGGGAGTATTGGAGAAAATAGGGGAATATTTACAAGCGGATATGGAGGCCAAATTCCATATTCGCAACATTGCACCCTTCTCTACCCTCGGGGCGTCCCGACCCGATAAATTTTTACCTACTTTAGTGTGGCACGCAATGTAGTTCCCTCTACTATTAACTCTACCCTGAGTGCGACAGTTTTACAGATATTCACAAATGAGTAAATATGTCCCCCTGCGACGTTGCACCCTTCTCCTCACAGAAACACACCCACAGGATAACCGAATCCGGAAAGAATTCGCAAACTACACATACAGCCGGTAGGGAGCATTATTTACAAGATTACGCTGATATCTACACTACGATCCAGGACCTGTCTTTGGAGGAACACATGCAGATGTTATGCATAGAGAGAGCGCGCTTGCCAGCATCGATACACCAACCCACGAGTGCTCTGTGGCCGACGGCCTTTAATAACGTGCAGAGCACCCCATCCCAGCATCAAAAGCACCACCCCACCACCAATCGGTGCAGTCACCATTGTTCAATGATTAAAAATAAATGCGACAACCCCTAACCCTGCAGGTGTCTCTTGCTCTTCGTGTGGCCTTCAGTGGTGTTAACTATTAGTGGTTCACCTGTATGGCATAGGTGCCACGTTGACCCATAGGTCCATCAACGGGTGGTGCTTGGCCGCAAACGAACTGCGGTCCATTGTGGGTGGCCACAAACATTGCGGTCCATATGGTGTATCGATCCCGGCAGCAAACAGCGAAAGTGCAGGCCCACAACTGCGCAGCCAGCACCTCTCTCTCCTCTCTCTCTACCCCAAAGCCAGATCCTCGGAGGTGGGAGACAAAAGAAGCAGACAAGTGAGTAAGGTGGTAAGGGCGCAAAAGTGCACGCAATGTAAGGTGATGCACACTGGGGGCACATGGGAACCAGGTGAGACAGGTACGTTCCTATCGTACGCCCCCCCCCCCCCACCAGGTAACCTACATGGCCCCTCCCTTACCCCTTACTGTATCCACAAAACACAACACTACCCATAAACATCTACTTTACAAATCAACAAACATCCCTACTGTCTTCCCCGTTCCTCCCATAAACCAAATTCGTCTTCTCTCCCTCCTAACCAATCAAATTTGCCATTTTCAACTCTCATCAAAATTTGCCATTTTCAACTCAACATCAAAATTTGCCATTACCAATTCATCATCAGTCCCTCCTAGGGAGGGAGAGATGGAATCACCCCAATGTCTCATCCACGTCGTGATGCGTCTCACAAATCCACAGCAATTTCATTTCCTGCAACAAAACAAAGAAAACACAGGTGTGGAGTCATCATCATCACCACAGGTAAGTGGCTGCGTATGGTGCGACAGGTTCATCAATCCTAACTATTTCCTAAATGACTTTAACAACTTTACACTACCCGGGGTCTTTCTCCGGCCAAACCATTGGCCCTCTTACACTATGGGTTCTAAAAACCAATTCCCATTGGCCAAACTGTGGTGCTCTTCAATTTGGGGTCTCACTCCCCCGATTCATCTCCCGGTGCCCTCGCACAATTTCTGGGCTGTGGCGTGTACCTCTCCCAGTGGGTCTACCCACCTGCACACCTCCACCACTGCAGTTGCCTCCGAGCTTACCTGCTCCTCACCCTAACCTAACTACCTGGGGAAGGCCCTCTGGCTCTCTCCCCACTCGGTGCCCTCTCTGGCACTGGGCTACCCGGGTCCGTCCTCCGGATCCTCGGGCCCCATCCACAACTCTACCGGCTCCCAGAGCCCACCTGCGGCCTCACCTGGCCGACATCCTCACAGTGGTGGAGTGCCCAACCAACTACACACACTAACAGGCTACACGCCCAGCCATTTCCACAACACTAATGCACCCATCCACAATACCATTCTGCAACCGCACCACAAATGCCAATATCCAACCACAATTTACCTGCACCCTCTACCTAACACTTACACTACCCGCCCCGGGTACTCGTGAAAGGGGTCCACTCTTCCCCCATCCACACCTTCGCACCATGCACACCACTCCGTACCACTCACTCCAACTCTCTCCACACACCTGTACCTGCACACCTGTGCTCTCACACCTGGTGCCACCTGCACCCTTCTCTCCCCAAGCGCATTCGCGCTGATCCACACACTCACTACTCATACACTGCTCCACACACCTGTCCAGTTGCACACCTGTGCAATCACACCTGTTCAATTCTCACAAACACGGCATCATCTCAGCTAACTACTCCCTTCTGAAACTTGCGCTTCCCAGTCGTCCCTTTAAACTATTGCGCTCCCTCGTCATTATCATCCACACTAATCTACCTGCGTCCCTACTACAGGTATCAGTCACTAACTAAACTTAACGTTACCTACTGTCATCTTCTAGGGCCCTATTGATATAACCTAACCCACCCGGGCTAGTTTTCACTGCCATACACCCCATAAACTATTGCGCATTTGCCCCACACTTTCTGTGAGGGATGGTGGATTTGCCATCCCACCACATCGGGGGTCTCCCACTACCAATTTCGCTCGTCCAAATCCAACAATTCAAAAATTTTCTATTTACTGCCAATTCTATTCACTTTTCTAAATTTTGTATCAAATCACTACTATCACTATCACCATCACCCGTCTACTTATTAGGTACTCTCGGTGCGCCAATTCACATCTACAGCCCGGCTTCGTACAGCCAAGCCATGAATGCGAATTATTTTGTGCTGGCGGCTGGATGCGTCCGGCGCTCGGTGCAGGGAAGGAGGTTTACCCGGCCCGAGATCCCACGCACCTTCTCGGCGTGGAGCCATCCAATGTCCCGATCTCGACCTGCCGGCACGTCTCACCAAAAAGTGGTCGCCATGATGACCCTTTCTATCGGGCTGCCAGCTCCGCCTAGTGGAGCACGGACGCGGCCGTTCAAAGCGAGGCCCAGCACGCACCGAGGGCCCGCTTCGGCTAAAAGTCGCTCTAACCTCTAACCCGTTTAACGTCGATGCTTCACCTGGACGCTTACATCCCGCAGCCCGTTCCTTGCTCACACATCCAGCCGTGCCCATGCTCCTCGTACCTTTCCTTACACACCCAGGTACCCTCATTCCACTCACAGCCTTGGTCACACACCTGACCACCGAACACTTTGGCACACATTCGTTGTTCGCACACCTCACCAATACACCTCTTCGCGCCCCCTCCTCTGTCACCTCCTCTGTGACAATCACAGGTGTGCTCTCATTCGCACACCCAGCCATGTGCCTCACCACCAACTCCAGCGTGCATTCCCACTCACGCTCTACCATTCCAGGCGTGCATCCTTCCATCCCAGGTGTACATCCTCGCTCACCTGTCACAACCAACTCACTCTCCTTGTCACTCTCACTACTCTCACCTCCATTCTTGACAGCGCACTCACCCTTACTCTTGACAGCGCACTCTTTCCTCAGGCACCTGTCCGTTACACACCTTTCTCGCGCACACTCTTGCACACACTCTCCCGTCACACCCTCTGTAACACTCACCACAGGCATGCATTCTTCCTTGCCTTTGACAGCGCACTCTCTCCCCATGCACCTGTCCGTTACACACCTTTCTCGCGCACACTCTCCCGTCACACCCTCTGTAACACTTACCACACCGCGCTTCCATGTGCTCCCTCGCACACACGCTACGACCGACTCACTCTCGCCAGCACCCTCACTCCTCGGCGTGCACTTTTTCCTCACACACCCCAGAGTCGGACTTTCTCGCACACCTCCTTTTTCGCACACCAGACCTGTCGCACACTTCACCAACGGCCTCTCACGAACACCCGGGTCTATCTCGACCCCCAAGCTTCTTAAATCCCCTGGCGCATCATACGCACGACCATATTGGTCACCACTTACACCGGGTCCTCTTCCTCTTCGCTTCTCCTCCATCACCTGCGAATCCCTCATCCGGTTAATGAGCACATCACGATCCAAACACAGACTTTGGACCAATTCTTTTACCTCCTCGTTTATCTCTTTCTTATCCTCTCTCCGTCGCTTTTTAATTTCGCTCACCCCTTCTTCCACTTCTTCTAATTTGTGCCTCACCTCTTTTATTCCCCGGTACGTCTCCTCAAGCTCGTCCTCCAAGGCTACCTTGACCGTTTCCATGTGCGTCCTCACCTGCCGGTCCTTCGTCTCCATTACCTCTATCACCTCGTCCAACCTCGTTGTCAGTCCCTCACGTACCATCTGACATTCCCTCTTCGTCGCTATCAAGTCGTCTTTTAGTTCTTTCTGTGTCACTTTTAACCCTCCTAATACCGCAGTGTTCCTTTGAACCTGCTCCGTTAGTCCTTTTTGTCCCTCCGTCAGCTGTTCCACCTCCTGCGTCAGGACCTCTATGCCCCCTTGTAACTTTACCGTCCCCTTTCTCACCTCCTTCTCCATGCGCTCCTTACAGTGCCTCACCTCCTCGCGCACTCCTCCGACCTCCTCACTCACTCCTCTTCTGATCTCCTCTCCCATCACTTGCATCTCCTGCCCAGATGCCACCCTCATCTGCTCCATTTCCTCCCTGTGAGCATCCAGTTTGGTTTCTACCCCCATTCTGACCCCCTCTATCTGCTGCTCCATTTGTTTAACTTCCCTTTCCGCTTGGTCCCTCATGTCCCTCAATTTGCCTTCCATACTGTTTTCTAACCCCTCTAACCCATTTTTCACTTCTTTTATCCCGTTGTCTAACCCCTCAAAATTATTGTCTAACTTCCCAAATTTCTTGTCTAACTCCTCAAAATTATTGTCTAACCCCTCACTGGTACCCCTCGCTTCGTCCCTCATTACCCCCATTTGCTCACTCTGAGCCCTCGCTTCGTCCCTTATTACCCCCATTTGGCCCTCCAATCGCTCACCCTGAGCATCCATCCGGTTCCCCAACCGCTCACCCAATCGCTCAATTTGGCTCCCCATACTCATCTGTACAGCTGCCTGTAGCTGCGCAATGAGGGCCTGTATGTCAATCGGCTGCTTGTTAAAGCCCGTTGATACAGCGGGCTCGGCTACCGCGCGCTCTTGCGAGGCGCCATTTTGCGTGCCTGCTACCCTCGCTGTTTCGCTCTCCTCATGTCCCTCATGTCCCTCAATTTGGTCCTGGACCGACCCTGCTTCACTCTCCCCTACCGGACCCCAGCCGTCTTGATCCGCCATGGCGCGACTTTCAAAATTCGAGTTTCGTAACACAAATTCGAAATTTCGCCGTTATAATTTCGTCGAGCGCAGTAACCGCGGGACCGCGCTCCGGATCGATTTGGTCGAGCGCCGTACGCGCTCCGGCTCGATTTTCCCTCCCAAAATTTGGGCCTAACTAATTTAGTCCCGGGTCCGAATCTCACTCCTCGACACCAATTGTTACCGTACTAACACAATTGGTGTCCAAAATTTGGGCTAAATAAATTTAGTCCCAGGTTCGAATCCAACTCCTCGACACCAATTGTTACAGTACTAACACAATTGGTGTCCAAAATTTGGGCTAAATAAATTTAGTCCCAGGTTCGAATCCAACTCCTGACAACCAATTGTTACAGACACGACTTTGATGTTAAGGTGGGCCGAGCGGAATGGCCGTCGTGTCCGCACAAATTACCCGATTGTACTCGAACGTTGACGAAGCCGCGCCACGCTGGCTCAATAAGAAAAAGAAGACACCCGGCTGGGTTATAAAATGACGACACCAGGGATACGGTTCTCAAGACCTCCGGAGGAGATTATATTCGTTACAGAAGGTCAGATTACAGGGACGAGAGGTACAACATAGAAAGACAAGCACTTAGACACAAGCTTATCTTAACCCCGGACAGACGACAGGTAAACGGGACAAGGCTGACTCACACGGGGGTTGATGGCAGGAAAGCGGTTGTCGATGGCTCCAGGTGCACCTGTGCTCAAAGGTTAGAATCGACCCGGTCCGGTCCAGAGATGCGGGAGGTTTCACAGCGCTCGGAGGGGACGTTCTTTCACAGGCGGGCCTTTCTCTCTCAGCGCTCGCAGGTCCTTCTTTCTCCAGCTCGGGGCGCATCTCACGTCACATCCGGCGCGTGGCCGCGTATATCCGGCGGGGAGTGACACGCCCTTGGCTCGTTAGCTCCGCCTCGTGGAATCGGCACGTTGCTTCTCATTGGGTGCGTGCGGGGGGTTTACCAGGCTCCGCCCTTGACGAGGAGCTGACAAGGAGCCCCTTCGTGGTAACCCCGTGGAGCGCATGGTCTGGAGCGCATCGTCTGGAGC
Organism: Myxine glutinosa; assembly: GCF_964187855.1. Lineage (NCBI taxonomy): Eukaryota > Metazoa > Chordata > Myxini > Myxiniformes > Myxinidae > Myxine > Myxine glutinosa. The sequence goes on from NC_136268.1 coordinate 154,436,340, forward strand.
GCATTGTCGATGGCGGAGAACCGAGCCGGTGGGAGGACGCACACTCCCCCCCGCGCAGCGCCGTGCCCCTCTGTTGTTGTAGACGGGGAAGAAGATGGGAGGAGGTATGGGAAAGGTCCTAAACTCACTACTGATGCCATATAATCACATTCTGGTGCAACGAAGAGTCATAATTAATGGAGACGAGGCCTTAACTGACATAGACTAAGAATAACTAGGAAGATGTCCGAAAGTTGTCTACGTGTGGTGCGGTGGACCTGGGCACGACATTTAATGGGGGAATAAGGGGAAGGTCGGCTCTACTGATTGTTATTTACATGCAATGGGACTAGGGAATGGGGGATTGGGGAAAGTTGGGGAGTATTGGAGAAAATAGGGGAATATTTACAAGCGGATATGGAGGCCAAATTCCATATTCGCAACAATATGTTGGGAGTTGTCAGAAATGTCAGACTAAGAAATCGAGGATTTTTTTGTATAATGTGTGAGGCTCATGGAAGATCAAGAACATACAATGGTTCAAGATGCAGCACAACAGAAAGAGGGGTGGGGGAACACGCCAACTGCAGGGTTGTTGGGTATAACGGAGGGAGACCCGGAGAAACAAGGGACACGAGGAAGAATGAGAGCAAGGGAACGGCATGGGATGAACAAGATGGATGCAAATGCGAACTCCCAATCACAGAAGTGGAAGAAAAAAATGGGAGCCCAGAAAGAGGTGGGCTTGGAAGGGTTAATCAGGGCAGAAAAGATCATCGTTGCTTGGTGGAGGGATGACCTGAGATGGTGGCAAACAGCTCTTGTATAGCCCTAGGAGGGAAGGGTTCCACAGGTATGGAAGAGAAGATCAATTTTTTTGTATACCTTGTCGAGGCGCATTGAAGAGATCAGGATGCAACAGGACAAAAGGAACGGCAGAGAGAGGGGGGAAACACCAACAGCAGAGACGAAAGTCAAGATGGGGAGGCGGACAAACAATGGTTGTGTGGAGGAATGGGGGGAAAGAGAGGATTATGGGTTTGAAAAGATGGATATATATAATAATAACCACCTTTAGAGGCCATTTTTCCCCGCAAAGCGGGGGTTGGCCTTTTTCGGGAACCGTGGTTGTTGTTGTTTTTCGGTCCCCTATTTGAAGCAATGTTTTACGGCCGGATGCCCTTCCTGACGCCAACCCTTTTTGCCACCTTTAACGACAAACAGGGAATTACCAGTGAACTGGTACTCAATTAGCCGACCTCGGAAGGATGACAGGCTGAGTCAACCCCCCTGGCGTTAATTCAGCGATCGACCGGGATTCAAACCCAGGATCCTTGGATCCTAAGCCGGCACCCTAGCCGCTAGCCCAACACCAGGGATTTTGAAAAGATGGATACAGAAGGGAAATGGGTGGAAGTAAGTTGTGAGTCTGTAGTGTGGGAGTTGCAGCAGAAGGGGGTTGCTGGCACACCATGTGCTCCCTTGTAGAACCCTGACGGTGGGGCGGGGGGGGGGGGGGGGGGGACAGAGCACAGAAATAGCAGAAAGTGCAAGACCAGAAAAAGGTGATAGAAGACAGATAACCCACCAATCTCTCTGTGATGTGGAAGTGATATGTCCAGAGACCCAGCTTCATTTTGGGAGATTTTAGTGATTTTGAAGGCCCAGGTTTCTATGGCATCAAGCTGATCGAGGTGTGAGGCAGGGGCACCAGACCACAGGGGAGAGCAGTGCTCCATCAAACCATGGATGAAGGCCTTGTATGTACAGTAACGTGAAAAAGTAAGTACACCCCATGTAAAGTTTTGACTTTTTCAACATATTTCAACATACAGCTATTTGATCTTCATTTCAACAATATTGATAGATAAAGGTGATATAATATAACAAGTATCATGAAGCATTTACATTTTGTAGTCCATTGTATAATTTAAATAAACATAAATGCAAACTTCGCATGTGGAAAAGGTAAGTACACCCCTACATTTATCACTACTTCAAATACCTAAAATTAGAATCAGGTGCACCAGCTCAGGTGCAAATGATTCGAACATCGTTAGAGAGGATCTTGGAGGAACCTGTCTTATTTAAACCTCAGACATTTCGTTTGGTTTGCTCTTTGTTGTTGAAGTGTGCGGCGTCACCATGCCTAGATCAAAAGAGCTCTCTGAGGCCTTCAGAAAGAAGATTATAGATGCCTACGAGTCTGGGAAGGGATTTAAAAAGATCTCCAAACAATTTGAAATCAATCATTCGACTGTCCGGAAGATCATCTACAAGTGGAGAAGATTCCAAACAACTGCCAACTTGTTCAGGCCAGGCCGCCCCAGTGAGTTCAGCCCGAGAGCAGACCGCAAGATGCTGAAAGAAGTCTCTAAGAACCCCAGAATGTCATCACGGGACCTACAGGTAGCTCTTGCCACTGTTGATGTCAAAGTGCACGAGTCTACCATTAGAAAGAGGCTGCACAAATTTGATCTACATGGGAGGTGTGCCAGGAGGAAACCTTTGCTGTCCAGAAAGAACTTCAGGGCAAGACTAAAGTTTGCCAATGAACACCGAGGCAAAGACCAGCACTTCTGGAACAATGTGATCTGGACAGATGAGTCAAAGGTAGAGCTATTTGGCCACAGTACCAGAAGACAGGTTTGGCGAAAACCAAAGACAGCATTTGACCACAAGAACCTGATACCAACTGTAAAGCATGGTGGTGGAAATATTATGGTTTGGGGCAGCTTTGCTGCATCAGGGCCTGGGCAGCTCACCATCATGGAATCCACTATGAATTCTTCATTGTACCAGAGGGTGCTTGAGGATAATGTGAGGCCATCTGTCAGAAGGTTGAAGCTCAACCGAAGGTGGACCTTGCAACATGACAATGACCCTAAACATACCAGTAAATCCACCAAGGAATGGCTGAAAAGAAAGAAATGGAGGGTTCTGGAATGGCCGAGTCAAAGCCCGGATCTAAATCCCATCGAGATGTTGTGGGGGGATTTGAAACGAGCTGTGCATGCAAGAAATCCCTCAAACATCGCACAGCTGAAAGAATTCTGCATGGAGGATGGGCAAAAATTTCTCCCAGTCGATGTCAGAGACTGGGAGACAGTTATAAGAAACGCCTACTTGAGGTTGTTTCTGCCAAAGGGGGCAATACCACCTATTAGAGCCAAGGGTGTACTTACTTTTTCCACAGAAGGAAATGGCATCTCTGTTAATTTTTTGTTGAATAAATTATTGCAAAGTCAATTTTTCATTGTTTTTTGTTCAATTAGATCACCTTTATCTATACAACAACACACAACAACATGCATTTTAAGGCCATTTTCCCTGCTAGAGCGGGGGTTAGCCTTGCGGTCCCCATGACAATCTTCTCCATTTTGCCCTATTTTCTGCATCTCTCCTTGTTAACCCTCTTGCCCGCATTTCTTCTTCCACCATCTTTAGCCAAGTCTTCCCCATCCTCTACTTCCTTCAACATTCATTTCCATCACTCTTCTCAACCAGTCACTTTCATCCTTCCTCAACACATGACCAAACCATCTCAACCTGTTCCTCTTCACAGCATCAACCACAGGCTCTATTCCCATCATCTTTCGAAATTCATCATTTGTCTTCCTCTCTCTCAACGATACTCCGCACATCCACCGAACCATTCGCATTTCCACCCTTTCCAGCCTTCGTTGCTGCTCTACATTCATTACCCATGTCTCGCTCCCATAAATCATAACACTTCTCACACATGCAGCATACACCTTTCCCTTCAGCTTCAGCGACACTCTCCTCCTCATCAGCACGCCACTCAGTTCCCGAAACTTCTTCCATGCATATCTCACTCTAGCAACCGTTGCAGAATCTGATCCACCTTCTCCATTCAGCATGTCTCCGAGGTAGCAAAATGTTTTCACACCTTCCAGCTTCATGCCGTCTCCAATATCCAACTCAACATTTCCTCCATCTGCAGCTCCCTCTGTGCACACCTTACATTTGAATGTAGCTGCCACACTGGTTAATGACCCTCTCAGACCACTACATTTTTGATGAACCCACTCAGCGCACATTGTACATTGAATGGAGTTCACTCCGACACCCTTCCTGCACACAGCACACGGCCACTTCCTCGTTCTTTCCACCTCACCACATGCTTTACCACTTGCCATCTCCTTCGTTTTTCCGATATTCACCTTCAGACCTTTTGTCTCCATACATTCCTTCCACTTGTTCATCTTTTCCTTCAGTCCATCCATACTTTCTGCAATCAACACCAGATCATCTGCATACAACAACTCCCACGGTAAACCCTCCTTTACGTTCTGAGCCAGCACCTCCATCACAGCTACAAATAGTAGTGGACTTAGTACCGACCCCTGATGCACTCCCACCTTCACCTCAAACTCACCACTGTTCCAGTCCTTCGTCCTTACAGCTGTGCGTGCTCTTTTGTACATTGCCATCACTACTCTGATCAACCATTCCTCCACTCCTAACTTCCTCAATGCCCATGTCAATACTTCGCGTGGAACCCTATCGAATGCTTTCTCCAGATCAACAAACCCATGAAACAACTTCTTCCTCTTCTCCATGTACTTTTCCTGCAACTGCACCTTTACCTATATCACCTTTATCTATAGATACTGTTTAAATGAAGATCAAATATTGATATGTCCACATATGTTAAAAAGATTTTAAAAACATTTCATGGGGTGTACTTACTTTTTCCACATGCGAAATTTGCATTTATGTTTATTTAAATTATACAATGGGCTACAAAATGTAAATGTTTCATGATATTTGTTATATTATATCACCTTTATCTATCAATATTGTTGAAATGAAGATCAAATAGCTGTATGTTGAAATATGTTGAAAAAGTCAAAACTTTACATGGGGTGTATTTACTTTTTCACGTGACTGTAGATAAAGTTGATGTGTGTCAAGGAAAGACTTTGCACGAGGAGGATGCACAGTCAGTGACTGGCTTTGGAGGCCAAGTTAGTAGTGCAGTTTGCCCAACAAAGACCACGGCTGATAGTGAGTCGCAAAAGTTTGACTTCCTGAACTTCTTCAAGATTATTCTTCATGATGTAGATGAGAGGTTTGGTCTTTTCAGAGAGAGAGAGAGAGAGAGAGAGTGTGTGTGTGTGATACTTGTCAGGACTTAAAGACAATTTCCAAGTGTTTGAAAAGCTTGTGATGGTCTGCAGAGAGGGAAAAAGCTGCTGCTTGCCTAACTGAAGGATGAGGAATGATATGGCAGATGGAGGAGTCGTCAGCAAAGTGATAGAGGATTTTACAGAGAGTCAAAGATCGTTGATGAAGATTTGAAATAGGACTGGGCCCAACACACTGCCCTGGGGCACTACAGCTTTGACAGGAAGAGGGGATGAAAGGATTCCGTTGAGAGTTGCACTTTGGCTACGGGAGCAGAGCAAGTCAGGAAGCCATGTGTGGAGGTAGCCTTAGATGCTGTAGACAGAGTTTGGAACGCAAGACGGGGTGCCAGACTCCAGCAAATGCTTGAGGTATGTCCAGGGAGATGGCCCTGATATCATGTCTGAGATTGAGGGCCTCCATCCATTGTTGAGAGAGTAGAAGCGGGATGTCCAGGATAGTGACGGAGTCTGAATCTAAACTAATGAGGCTGTTTGAGAAAAGGAAAGATTTTATGTCAACTCTCATGAAGGTATTCCATGACCTTGCTGACGATTGTAAGTAGGTGAATTGGTCTGTAGTTGAGGGGATCAGTTTTTCACTATGTTTAGGGGTAATGCAGTGACGTTGGCCGACATCCAAGTAGATGGAAGATGGCCTCGGACAAGTGATGGTGTGTGTGTGTGTGTGTGTGTGTGTGTGTGCGTGTGTGACAGAGTGGTAAATAATGCATTCACAGGAGGTATTAAAGAATGCATTACAGTCTATAAAAAAAGAGCACACTGGTCTGTAAAAGAAAGTCAATATTCATTAACTTTTTCAAAAAATAAGATATATTTAATTGAGGAATAAAGGAAACTTTTAGAATAACGTGATTAATTGAATTTAGTTACTGTGACAGAGTCTATCAAGCATGTAAGAATAAATAAAATGTCATAGAATCTGTTTATTTGTTTGTTTATTTTTGCTCCTTGGCCAGATTTGCAGTGATGGATTTTGTAAATTTTTGATGTCGAATGTAGATCAAAGTTTCTGACTAATTTTGTCTCATTGGACCTCATCTTTACCTTCAGCTGAATACCTTAATTTGTCTGAGAACCTTGTCCTTCATTTTTTTTGCTTTTCATGTCAGATTTATAATCCACTCCACTGTCATCCTTTCTCCCTCCTATAACCCTCCATTCCCTTCCTTTTCCCAATTTAGCAACCACTCCCCAACCATCCACCCCCATCCCCAACACCACCGAGCTCCACTTCCCAACCACCCCACTCTACAATCCCCCACCACAGCCAACACACACACACACTGTACGCCAAACATTTCTGTACACCATGTAAAGAATCAATCATTGTATGACTTGCAGCAAAAGTTGATCCATAGGGATTTAGAAGGTATTGTGATTGAGGAAGAAGTTACGATGGAAGAACTTTTGCCAATTTTGATTGCAATCCACACAATTATTTGGTTACCAAAAAAGGTTTGTGGAAACTTTGCAGACGCCTCTCACAAGACACCTTGCCATTTTTTGCTCTGCTTCAAGATTTATGCATTTTATTTAAAAACTAATAATAACTAGAAAGCGTCTGAAAATGCAAAGCCCATCCGTCTCCGCTTTGTATTCGGACTTCTTCTTCAATATGCTAAACATGACGAAAATCAGCTAAAAAAAATACAAAAAAGATTGAGTATTTTAGGTGGCCTTGACTGACCTCAAAAGCAATAAATAGGCTTCCGTGACCCAATATGCAAACCATGCTCAAATGTCAAGTCAATCGGATGGAAATTGACGATTTTGTGACTGACCTTTGGCCGTTTGGCTTTCTTGGCAGAACACAGGTTCCACTTGATGAGCTGGGTCATGTTGTGTCACTGACATATTGATATTTTATGCAACTTTCACCTTTTTACCGGAAAAAAAGAACGGTCGCCTTCTAGCTTTTTATTGGTGAACCAATTCAATGACCCAGTATGCAAATTCTTAAAATTTCAGGTCAATTGGATGAAAATCGTTGATTTTATGTGACACTGACCTTTGACCTTTTGACCAAATTATTAATTTATCTTCTTCATATTTTCATCATAAAGCTTTGTTGAAAATTTGATGACAAAACCTCAAATAGTAAAAAAAAAAAAAGATGGTTATGGCCCGGACATACACAGACAGACAGACAGACAGACAGTCAGGAAGACAGAAAAACAAAGACAGACGTCTGACAGACAGATGTCTGACAGACAGACGTCTGACAGACAGAAAGACAGACAGACGGAAAGACAGACAGACGGAAAGACAGACAGATGGAAAGACAGACAGACAGAAAGAGAGACAGATGGAAAGACAGACAGACAGACAGATGGAAAGACAGACAGACGGAAAGACAGACAGAAAGACAGACAGACAGACGGAAAGACAGACATACAGAAGGAAAGACAGAAAGACAGACAGACAGACAGATAGAAAGACAGACAGAAAGATGGATAGACAGAAAGACAGAAAGATGGATAGACAGAAAGACAGAAAGATGGATAGACAGAAAGACAGAGACAGAGACAAAGACAACCAGACAGAAATACAGCCAAATAGAAAGACAGACAGACAGAAAGACAGACAAAGACAGACAGACAGAAAAACATGGACACACACAGATAAGTGATTGCAAAGCCTGTCTCATGCTTCGTGGTGGACAGGCTGATAATAAGGGTATCGTCGGCAGCCTTTTTATTTCCATTCCTTTTGAGAGATAGAAACGTTAGTTTTGTCTATATATCAAATTGTTCACTGTCTTGCGGAGTTTTTCACAGCCATTTGACGTCAGTCGTGTTCTGTGAGGTCAGTAGAATTACATTAACAAAACAAAACAAATAAAAGTCTTCAACTGATCAAGTCTAACGATTTTAACATTCAGGGCTATCTTTGGTTCCCTAAAACATTGGTCATAAATTTCCTTCCTAAAATTCACCGACATCTCCACTCCACCACTCCACCATTCCACCACTCCACCACTCCTCTCAACAACCATCACTTGTCGCCAGAAATGTGTAAATCTTGGAAAGTAGCAAGAAATCTGTTTAATCTCCTTTGTTAATTTGTCCAACTAATTGTTTTTTGTTTTTATCTTGCAAAGGTGAACGGAAGGTCTGTTGCAGGGATGTCGCACGACAACGTGATAGATGCCCTACGTTGCTCTCGAGGCGAGCTTCAGTTGTTGGTTCAGAGGCCAGATAGAACCAACTTAGCTCAAAAGAGCGGAGACAATGACACAAAGACTCCTGCGGAAAAATGCCCGAACGGTTCGGATATCGACGAACAGGTTCTTTCCACATTCCGGAAAGTCTTGGCAAGCTCCGATCCAAATCTTGCAAGTACATTAGTCGAGCCTGCTTCTGAATTGTCAGAGGACCAAGATATCGATCCGCGCAAAGACATGGCATCAGAGGAGGTTTGTCAAACTCATCACCTGCTCTCTTTTTGTGCTTTTTTGGCCTCGTGGTAATTCTGCTCAAACGTTTGTGCTGCTCAAAAGTTGAGGACCATTGAATGTTTTCCTTCTACTTCCGATTGCAAGAAACAGACTTTCTGAAATGCATTGTTCACACAAAATGCACTTGGTTGTTTGTTTGCTTTGTGTAGCTGGCAAGTTTTAAAATGATAGTAAATGGTTATAATTTGGAAGAGGTAGGTTAGAATGCCTTCCTCCTTCTCCATTATTTTGTTTCTGGGATTTGGGATGAATGGTGGAATGGATGACATGATACCAATGGGTGTGTGTAACTTTGGAATGCATGGAGAACAAATTTTAGGTGTGCAATGGTGTGAAGTGGGTGTGCACGAAGTAGGGAGATTAGCTCCCCCTACTGGAAGGAATCCCCATTTCAGATTTAGGTTCACTATGAGCATTCGCAAGATTTGGAAAATGGAAGCTGCGAGGATGCGGATGAGTAAGCATCGCAGGATGAATAATTTACTGGGTGGAGTGCAATGTGTAGTGAACGACTGAGCGTGTGGCACAGTGGTTAAAGTAGAGTGGGGAGGAATAAGTACCGGCCTGCAGCAGTCTCCTGGGCAGAGCCTCCGTGAGGCACCCGTGGACCCCGCAGCCACTGGGTGCCACCTACAAATAGGGACTTCCCACAAATAGGGGCCACCCACAAATATGGGCCACCCACAAATAGGGGCCCCCCACATCAGCATTCTTTAAAGTCCAGTTGTGCAACACAGTCGTTTCCAATAACACAATCCTGCATGCCGACCCGCTGCCAATCACTTCACTGATGGGTTTAATCAAAGACATCATGTTGCACTTCACAACCACATGGTAAACCTATCTGTAAATCTCAATTCTCAATGAGGATGAAAAATACAGTGAAACACGTGAAAACCGGACCTTTGGTGGCAGAGTTGTTGTTGTTGGTGTTGGTGTTGTTTATGTGCTCCTTCCGCGTCCGTCGCGCTTTATTCTAAAATCTTAAATGGTTCCTGTCACCATACGTTAAACATCTTCTTCATCCAATGATAGACGGACTTAAAAAATAGAAACCTCTATCTTTATATTTAAACAGACATTGATTTTTTTTCCAAATATAATTATCAATTGATCATTTCTTCTTGTTTCCATACTTTTCCCAGTAACATCCCTACATCCTTTTTCATTTTTAAAATGTTTTTATTACTCGTTAAATAGCTTTCCAACGACCTCAAAGTAAATCGAACGAAATTTACTATGAACTATTTACTCGATTTTACATCATTTCCTCCATCTTGTGGAAGGACCGTTAGGACGTGAGTCAGCATTATATTCTGTATTAACATACTCGGCATTAGGCCCACATAAGCTATGCTGCTCTACTGAGCTAAAGGAAAGGATGCTAAATGTTACAGCGAGGCAATGGGAATTCATCCCATTCAGTTTGAGCAATGGGAAGTGCTTTATTTGCAGGAATTCGTCATTTTTGTCTGTTCAGTCTGTACGACATCTGTGCCCAGTTTGTTACTCCTCAGTCACATTTGCTCTACGGCTAGAATACGGCGGCCGTACCCCCCCTAAATTGACAGAAACGTGCGGCGGCCGCAGAGTTTCTGAGGTGGCCTCAGGGTGGCCCTAGGGCGTATGGCTATCTTTTACAGGCCGTAGGGGTCGCCGTGGAATTATAGCGCGGAGTTATAACTTTTTTCATTTCTAGGTTGGCCGTAGCAATTCGACAAGCCGTAGCCATGACAACTGTAAGTGCTGTTATACATATGAAAAAGAACTGGTATATATACCCACTCGTTACCGTCCGTCTGGCCGCACGTTCGCCTTAGGGCCCCCCTGCGGTCGCCTTGCGGGCACCTTGAGGTGACCTTGCGTCTGCCTTGAAAATTCTATGGCTGCCGCAGGGACGCACTAAGGTCACCGTGCGACATCAAATCAAAGACCGTATGGCACCCCCACGTTTTCGGTCTCCACAATTTCTAAATACCCCGTGCGGCTACCCGAAAAATAAAAACATATGTGACTGCTACATTGTGTGACCGTGGAAATACTGCGGCCGCCCTATAATTGCTAGTGGCCGTAGATTTTTTAGACCCTACGGCCGCCGAGCCAAATGTGACTGAAGCATTAGTGATCGGCAGAACGGCTCATTATTCCCAGAGCTATGCGCGTATACATACATTCAGAAATCATCACATCTGCATTTGCTCTTTCCAACGTGAAATTCGAATGAATGACGTCATTTTTCCTGTCGGAATTTCTCCTCTCATTATTTTATTTTAGCGATTTATTGGGGGTTTTAAGAGGGTTACACAAACTAATTTTGAAGGATTTGTGCAGCTCAGTTTCTTAGATATGAAGTGTTTTTTTTTAATGTTTTCATTTTGGTCATGATTTTTAAGGTCAAATTTTTATTTTCATATCCCAATGGAACCGGACAGTCAATTCCTAAGTCAGATTTGATTTGATTTGATTTGCTTTAATGCCAAAACCCACTTCTTTATCTGATAATTCATTCCAGAGTTATTGTTAGAAATGTGATTTTCACCCTTTGATGACCTTGACATTTAACTTGGTTCATTGTTGGCCACATATCACACTCTGGGTGACCCATACTACTATCTATCCTATCAAGTTTGGTTACAATCGGTACAGGCTTAGCCGAGATATGACAATACATTACCAATGATGGGGTGGAAAGACTGATACACCAGAGACAGACAGAACTGGTCATTCTAATACTTCGCTAACCCCCTCTGGAACCTCGGTATGAATCGATTCTTCACCTGAAGATCTGTCACCATATTATTAGCCCTCCATTAGAAAGGGCCCCCACGTGAGGTTTGCAGGAGGCCCCCACTTGAGGTTTGCAGGTGACCTCCCCCCCCCCGCATACCCAGTGGAGGCTCTGCTCCTGTGTGGCTGTAAACTTCCGGCAAATGCCAGACGAGTGATTTGATTAGGGATCCCGGTTGCCCAGGGAAGACCCCAGGCGATACTGATAGGAAGGGCACAGTGGGTGCTGGGAGTACCAGCCCCACAATGGGAGCAGTGAGATCCTCACTAAAGGGAGGATGCTCCCGAATGGTCCCCAGGGCTTGAGTGCCATGAGGGAAGAGTACTCTGCTAGGCCACATTGGAGCCACACTGTCCAGGCAGTGAATTTTGCTAAAGCACGAAGTTTGAAAACTTGGGAGCCATGCTCGGATCGTGGAAGGGGATCAGCATGCTGATCAACGGGCACAACTGGTTGTTAGAATCACAAGAGATGGGGGTTAAAAGTAAAATGAAGTAAAAGTGTTTTTGTATGTACTAGGATAGGTTACACAATTCAATGTTTATGACTCTTGTCTGAGGAAAGCTTCACACAAAGACAGATGTATAATGGTAAAGGTTTAAGAATGTTGGAAGAGAGGAAAGGTGAGGTTGTGGCTTAGACATTGACACTGGGGTGGGGGCGAGATCTTTCTAAACAAGTGCTCGACGCATTATATCATTTGAGGTAACAACATACAACCCCATTTGTGCCAACATGTACTAAGAAATAACTATTATAATCTATACCACATTTTACCCCTTAGACCAGATCGGTAACAATATTATTTGGCCTTGAAGCTTTATTTTGTCTTGGCTTTTTCCAAGCTGCTGCTTAACTTCCTCTACACCTGCCTGGAACTCCTCTAAAAGCCCTTCCTCACCCCAGATAGATTCCCTGATCTACCCTGCATTTACTCACTCCAACCTCATCCTAGCCTGCATTCGCTCCAACTGCACCCCCTCATGCACTCGCTCCAACTACATCCCCTCATGCACTCGCTCCAACCGCACCCCCTCGTGCACTCGTTCCAACAACACCCAGCCTGTACTCGCTCCAACTGGATGCCCTCGCTCTAACCACACCCCTGCATTTACTCACTCAAACCTCATCCTAGCCTGTACTCGCTCTAACCGTACTCCCTCATGCACTCGCTCCAACCGGATGCCCTCACTCCAACCACACCCCTGCGCACACTCGCTTCAACCACATGCACTCACTTCAACCTCATCCCAGCCTGTGCTTGCTCTAACCAAACCCCATCCTGTACTCACTCCAACTTCATCTCTGCCTAAACTCGCTACACCCTCACCCCTGCCTGCACTCGCTACACCCCATCCCTGCCTGCACTCGATACACCCCCACCCCTGCCTGCTCTCGCTACACCCCCAACCCCGCCTGCTCTCGCTACCGCCCCACCCCTGCCTGCAATCACTGCACCCCCACCACTGCCTGCACTCGCTACACCCCCACCCCTGCCTGCACTTGATACACCCCCACCCCTGCCTGCTCTCGCTACACCCCCAACCCCGCCTGCTCTCGCTACCGCCCACCCCTGCCTGCAATCACTGCACCCCCACCACTGCCTGCACTCGCTACACCCCCACCCCTGCCTGCACTCTCTACACCCAATCACTGCCTGCACTCAATACACCCCCACCCCTGCCTACTCTCGCCACACCCCCACCCCTGGCTGCTCTCGCTACATCCCCACCCCTGCCTGCAATCACTACACCCCCAACCACTGCCTGCAATCGCTACACCCCATCCCTGCTTACACTCAATACACCCCCACCCCTGCCTGCTCTCGCTACACCCCCACCCCTGCCTGAACTCTCTCTACACCCAATCACTGCCTGCACTCACTACACCCAATCACTGCCTGCACTTGCTACACCCCAACCACTGCCTGCACTCTATACACCCAATCACTGCCTGCACTTGCTACACCCACACTACTGCTGCACTCGCTACACCCACACTACTGCCTGTACTCGCTACACCCACACTACTGCCTGCACTCGCTACACCCACACTACTGCCTGCACTCGCTACACCCACACTACTGCCTGCACTCGCTACACCCCAACCAGAAAACTCGCTATTCCCCCACCACTGCCTGTACTTGCTACACCGCCAACACTGCATACACTCGCTACACCCACACAAAAATTGCCTTTCAAAAGGAGCAAGCCATTGTTTGGTACTTACACTGTCCAAAGTGGAAATTCTTGCTCTGCAATTGGGTTCAAAAGGAAATGATAAACCACTTGTTGTATTCAATGAATCATTTATATTTTATTTTATTTCTTATTCATGTTGCTCACGCAAGCAGTGGGACATCCAAAATCAGCACAAAAGGGGAAACGCTCTTATTTTTGTTAAATTATTATCATGAAGTGATAACTGCTCCATCTTTGCCTTTGCTCATGCACTCAGGTTTCTCTACCGACAATTTCTACATCAGGATCAGGAATGTCAGAACAGGATTGTTGGTCACCGGAAGATGTTAACAGCAGCAGGTAAGTGTTATACTTAAGCAGTTGCACTATAACAGTTATTTCTAACATGAAATTAAGTCGTATTGCCATTAATTTTTAAAAGCACCTTTGTTACTCACAACTGAACCTTGTAATATAAAGTTCTCGCGTGTTCTCAGAACGGGGAAACATGCTCCTTTGGAATGATTGGAGTGAAAATAAAAGTATAGAATTATATTGCGCTATTCATCTTCATGGCAGGTGGATGGCCTCACAGGTCACATCATGTTGCTCCACCTTTAATCAGGCGCTGGTCACATGGCACGAGGCACTGATGAAAATTAAATATTTGTTTTCCCCAAGTGTTTTGTTGGTTTTCAATCAGTAATCTGGGAAATGTATACCTTTGGAATATACTATTTACCGCATGAAGAATTTGATTCGAAGTGAAATTTCTTATTGTGATCTAATGCTCATGGAAGAGGAGTGGAGGCGTGCATGGGAGGGTGGGGGGAGTGGGGAAGTGGGGGGGGGGTGGGGGGGGGGGGGGGGTTGGCACCAACAGCGACAATGAAATAATGTTTCTTTTTTTGAAAATGAAATTGTGTTTCCTCAGAGATATTGCAGCAATATTTGCTTGATGAAGAATCCCCAACCTTAGGACTTTGGAATTGCAGTATATTCTACTTCCATACATGCTTCAGTATTTTACATCACTTATGGGTAAAAGTACTTATTTACATCTACTTACATCTACTAAAAGTACTTATTTACATCTAAGTACTTATTTACACGTATTTACATTATTTTTTAGATCATGACTTTATTTACATCACTTCCATAAATTCTCTCTCGGGTAAAATCAAAGAAAGGTGGACACCATGTTATTTGAGACTGAAATTTCATGCACAGACAAAGCAGCTGGATGTGTATGGAATATTCTGGGAGAGTGACTGCATTACCACAAAATGTTACACTTTAGATTTACTTGACCCGGCTTCTGTTGAAAACATGCAGAAACAGCCGTGGGGCAGTTGCGATCTATTTGGGTGGAAGGGAGTTCTTCAGTTGTCCCTGGATGGTCGAAACACAAACGTCGTATGAACCATTTTCAAGAGAAATTGATTAATGAATATTCCATGATTTTGTGAACGTAGGCCGTTTTACCTGCATATTATACACAATGCTTTCAAAGGTGGGTGCTCAACTGCAGACTGCAATGTGGAACAAGTGTCCTGATGTATTCTTGTCTTCCAAGAAAAAACATAATAGATTGGCCTGTGTCGTCCAAAAAGGTGTTGCTATTGTGCTTTATGAAGGTGTCTGTAGATAGACGTTTGTTTATATACACAAAGAATTAAGTTAAGCACCCCCCCCGTTTTTTTACAACCTCGCACATTACAAGTTTGTTGTCGTCAAAACAGTGTAATATACCCATGATATTGCTATATTTTCTGGAGAAGTGATATTATGGTCACATAAAAACATAACAATCATGCCGTTTTCAATATTTTATTCTGAATAATTTAAGGTGAAATTTTTTGGGAATTTTAGGCATATTTTCACCTCAATTTAAGTATGGAGCTATAGGTCCATCACGGACAGTGTGGATGACGTTTATGTTTTCTAACGTACAGTCATTGTTCTGAGAAGACCTCTAGCGATCTTTGCGTCAATAACGTGTGTAGGACCCACGTGATCGGATCACTGACTCAACCCTACGTCTCATAGACCCTGTGTATCTGCATTTCATCAATGGATAATTGCTAATGTCATACCAATCATTATTTGATCTCACATACCTTAGAATATATGCCAATGTATACATATACACAAAGAATATATATTAGGGGGTGCTTACCTTAATTCGTTGTGTAGGGGTGCTTAACTTAATTCTTTGTGTATATATATATGTATGTATACACTACCGGTCAAAAGTTTTAGAACACCTAAATTTTTCTAGTTTTTATTGAAATTTACGCAGTTTAATGTCTCAATGTACTCTGAGATTAAGTATAGAACAAATAAACAATTGGAGATAAAAAAAAAAGAAATCATAGAATAATTTTGTTTAACAAAATTTAATTCAAATTTTTGACTCAGCAAAGTAGCCACCTTTTGCAGATATAACCGCCGAACACACTCGTGGCATTCTTTATACAATGGAAATCAAATATTGTTCGGCAAGTTCTTCCCAACACTGTTGCAGAAGTTCCCACAAATGTGTTGCACTTCTAGGTTGCTTTGCTTTCACCCTTCTGTCCAGTTCATCCCAAACCAGCTCGATGGGGTTTAAGTCTGGAGACTGTGCTGGCCATTCCATGATTTGAAGCTTACCGTCTTATTCTTTTCCTCGAAGGTAGTTTTGACATGGCCTGGAGACTGGAAGAAGGTCTTATGGACCAATGAATCAAAATTTGAAATCTTTGGTTCATCACACAGGGTTTTTGTTTGCCAGTTTGCCAGTTTAGGGTCATTATCTTGCTGTAGGATGAACCCCTGACCAACTAGGCGTATACCAGAGGGTATTGCATGGCGCTGCAAAATGCTGTGGTAGCCCTTTTGGTTCAGGGTGCCAGTCACTCTGTGCAAGTCACCGACTCTGGATGAAGCAAAAGAGCCCCAGACCATCACGCTTCCTCCTCCATGTTTGACAGTTGGTGTCACACACTGAGGAACCATCCTTTTGCCTACTCGAGGGCGTACAAAAACCATGCGTGATGAACCAAAGATTTCAAATTTTGATTCATTGGTCCATAAGACCTTCCTCCAGTCTTCAGTAGTCCACTGGCGGTGCTTCATGGCCCAGGCAAGCCTTTTTTTCTTATTTTGCCATCTTATCAATGGCTTTATTACGGCCAATCGACCTGTCAAACCTGCAGCTCGAAGTCTTCTCTTCACAGTTGAAACTGAGACTTGCTTACTTCGACCAGTGTTAACCTGTGCTTGAAGCTGTTGTCCTGTGAGTCGCCTATCATGCAAGCTGTTGACTCTCAGAAACTTGTCTTCTGATTATGTTGTGGCTTTGGGTCTGCCAGACCTCTTCCTGTCAGAGTTTCCTCCAGTTTCCAATATACTACTTCCTGCAGTGCAATATTGTCCAAATAATGCTTCAGAGGGTGTAATAACAGTCTGTTCCAATACTGCTTTTATACAGACAGGGGGTTTGCAATCAAGTAATCAGCAGAGGTTGGGACACCTGTAGGAATTGTTTGCATCAACTTTCAAGGATTAATTTACTTACATTGCTGCAGAACAGCTGTAAGTTGTTGACCCATTACTTGTTCCCTGAAGAAGTCATTTTTTTTAACAATATAACTGTGCAATTTGCATTATTTTCCCGTTTTTGCTAACCTAAACTTCTTTTTTTTTAACCTCGAGCAGTTTACTGCTTACCTTTGTACCATTTCAGGTCATTCACTGTACATTAAACTGCGAAAATTTCAACAAAAACTGGAAAAATTGAGGTGTTCTAAAACTTTTGACTGGTCGTGTATATATATATATATATATATATATATATATATATATATATATATATATATATATATATATATATATATATATATATATATTTGTGCAGCATCTGTCCTGTCCTGTGTTGTCACTGAACTACTTTCTCAAACTTTTGTGAAATCGTACCAAACTTCTGGAATGCACATATCTCTCCTGTCGGTATGTCCTAAGGGTATTTGTTTTGAACAATTTCCCTTTTTGTTTCTTCTTTTTTTTTGGAATTTTTTTGAGAATTTTTTTTTTTCAACTTCAAATAAGCCCGTTCCTCAGTATCGACGCTTGGTGCGGCGAGCGCAGCGAGCCGAGCCAAGCTAGTATATATATATATAATGATATATATAATGATATATATATAATGATATATATATATATATATATATATATATATATATATATATATATATATATATATATATATATATATATATATATATGTCGGGAATCGAACCAGGTTCCACAACAATCAAAGAGTAACAAGCAGTTTATTAAAAGACCAATCACAGCTGTGGAGAGAGATCAAGACACATAAAGCTCTGGATGCAAGAAGGTGCAAGACACTCTCTGCCAGTAACTCGGCAAGGCATTTCTTATATACATTTCAAAGTGAGATAGACATCTCCGCTAATTCTGCATTTCTGAGCGATTTTCACACCACACAAAGAGTGAGAAAGTGGTACTAACAGCCCCCCACCCTTGTCCTATCTTATTTGGCATGAGCCAAGGGAAAGATGTAGGAGAAGAGCATAGATGTTAACCCGAACCTTGGTTTGAACAAGGGTGGGAGTTGCAAAAGATTTATCCTTTTGGGAAGGCTTTCACAGCGAGCAGTTTGGAAAGTGCTTATCAGCAGCATTTTTTTCAAACATGAAGCAAGTTTAGTTGTGGCTGTAAAACGAATCGAAAAGCCATGTAAAAGGATAATAAGCTTAATTCTACATTTCATTGTGAAGCAAACAGTAATTAGATAAGTCAAAAGGCATAACTAAATGCATGATCTCGACATATATATATATATATATATATATATATATATATATATATATATATATATATATATAAATATATATAAGACAAGGACGGCTGTCCATTCGTCCATTCTCTGTTACACTGATTGGCTGTGTGAGGCTACGTGCACTGTGATTGTCTCCTGGAAAGATCGTTGTATAGGCTTATTAAAAGCTGACATTTAATGTTTGATACAATATTTTTTATGATTGCAACTCATGGCCTAAACTAGATGGTATTCATAGAATACTTACCCTGCTCAGTCAACTTGGTGCGAGCCAACTCTGCTGTTTTTGAAGGGTTTTTTTTCTTTGATCCAATATGGCTGTTAGACCACGTGAGCGATGACATCATAAGTTTACATTCTCGAAGAAAATTGTTGTGTATGTCACGCTCAAATTTCAAACTGATCAGACGAAGCGTTGTCCCTGTCGAATTATGACATCATAATTAAGGCACCAATGACATCACCGTTAACAACACCTATTCCCCATGCGGCATTCTTTACAATGAGCCATGTTTCAATTTTTTCCATAGAGCGGTTTCAGACATAATTATATAGAGGTGCAATGTTCTTTCGGTTTTTCCAAGATAGTGCCTGTACCACGTGACCTATGACATCATAATTATCATTAAAATATTATACAGGAGGAGGTGCTCCTGTGGTGAAAACTTTGGTCCATTGGACCAACAGTTGGAGAGAAAAAAAAAATTCTTCCTGATCGGATCAAACGTTATATTTGTCATATCTATGTTTGTCATATGTTTGTTTTGTCCTATGTTTGTTTTTGTTTGTATGTTTGTTATTTGTATGTTTGTCATATCATATGTTTGTCATATATGTTATATTTGTTACATATTGTTGTGGTTTTTAGAACCTTCACAGTTCACATGTAAATTTAGTAGTAAATTCCCTTGTAAATAACCCCTGTGTACATTTCCCCTTAATTGGCTGTTAAATGAAATAATTGCACCTTAGTTAGTCCACATTGCAACACGTAGCAAATCATAGGCCCTTCTCAATAGTTATATCATTAGTATGTGTTTCAGTTAAGGACCTGTTCCCAATAGTTGACTCTGCGTTGCATCAAATCAAATAAGATAGGATCCCTTGCGATATCCCCGTGGCCTCCTAAAAGTGCCAGTAAGGCGGCGTTCGCCGCCGTTGCATTGGGCTGTTTGCTTTGCCCCAGACTCCATTGCGCACAAGGTCATCTCGGAGAAGAATGAGGAGGAGCTACCACATCACAGGTGTGGCCCCACCTCGTCACCAAAGGTGGACTCAGAGCCCTTGCCAGCCAACCAGCGCCGAGGTGAGCAAACAGGCAGGCGTGTCATCGGGTCCGGCGGCTTGATACAGCCAAGGCTAATAAAAGCAAGAGAAGGGACTGCTTACCAGATGATGCATGAGGCAGAGACGCGCAGACGAGCAAGGAGAAGGTACGAGCGGATGAGCTTCAGAGGCACACGAGAAAGGAGCACTGGAGAGACGCATAAGGAGGCTGACGACCGGGGTTTTCGCAACTGAACCAAGAACAAGTGCATGCCCGTGGGACACCAACGGCATGCCGCGATTCCCGGACCTCCCTGCCGCCCATTCTGTGGACCGTCTGCCTTCTCATCCCTCCAGCCATTCCTGCCTGAGAACCCCCATTAGTGTACGTGAGCTTGTTCTGTTCGTCTTGTCCCTGGGGTATAAGTTAAGCCTGTATAGTTAAGCATTGCACTGTCTTCTTTTCCTGTATATTGCTTTTATTACCTCTCTTCCTTTGGTTTTGGTATAGTTAATAATAAATACCTGTTCCTCCTTACTTTGGTTTCATTCTCGTCCGATCGTCTTCGTGTTTTCCCTATTGAGTACCTGTGGCACGAATTTGGGCCGAACCGCTTCGCAATCGGGTTTAGTCATTGTTAACGGCTCGCGCCACAGTTCGCTTCACTCGGCGCAATCCATCAATTACGCTGCGGCATGGGCGGGAGTATTTCCTCGCTGACGGCCGGTGGTAATACTTAGGTATTAAGACTAATTGGGCTTTCGACCCTACGTACCATCGGCCGGAAGTGACGTCATACTTCCAGGACCGGCGGAGACGGCCAGCTTAACAGGACAAGGGGATTATCCCCTCCCCCCCCCCCCCTTACTAACGGGAGTGCTGTACCCCGGATCCGTAACAATATCTTATTCCCCATGGGGATTGCTTGACAATGAGCCTTGTTTCAAATTTTTCCATTGAGCGGTTTTGGAAGTATAGAGGTGTAACGTTTTTCTAAGATGGCGTCCGTACCACGTGACCTATGAAGTCTTAATTATGAATACAAAAATTCTACTGGAGGAGGCACTCCTATGGTAAAATTTTGTGTCAATCGGCCCAACGGTTTTTTTTTTTTTTTTTTTTTTTTTTTTTTGTATACAAGATCGAGGCTCGTGAAAGAGCGAACATTAATCACACAGAAAGACAAACCGACACATAAAACATATAACATAGGGAGCGGTAGACAAGATGGGGAGAGAGGGGGAAGGACACAAACAGGGGATTATCTGTTCCTCCTTACTTTGGTTTCATTCTCGTCCGATCGTCTTCGAACGGTTGCCGAGAAAGTGAATTTTTAAAATGCAGGCACGTACGTGTGCAACCGAATACCTAACCCTGCTTTTCGCTTCGCGAGCGCAGGGTAATAATTATGGCCTAACAAACCTAACAAAATAATGAACTCATTACCTCATGTGAGGTAAAACTGGTCCAAACAGAAGTGTTATATTCACAATCACCACGAGTTACCTAATAACTTTTCTCATCAGTCTGAAAAAGACCAACAGCAATGATTAGAAACATCATCAAATGTCAAAAGGTTGCAGCCCATCGGCATCACAGGTGTTCTGAGGCACACAGTTTGGGTAGGCCTCAGGCTTCAAGCCTACACATCTATAGGATAATTCCTTTATGGCCCAGTGGAATTGAGATCAATCCAAGCTATATCAACAAGATGTATTATATAAACTGGTACACTTAAGCAATAGCAATGTTTTGGCTTCATTACATAACCTGAGTTGTTATTTGTTTGAGGAATCGAGCAATCAAGCCAGCGTTCTGTGTCTATACACTGCCTATACATTGTAATCTTCATCGTGATGAAGCAGCACTTACATGGAAGGAAGGAAGAAATCCTGCATCACGTTTCGACCCGTTCCCGTTTACCATTTCCCGATTGCAAATAATTAATCGGACGTAATCCATAACTTTGTGTATAAACCTCTGTGTTTTGTTGAGTTTTCTGCACCCACCATGATTGTATTGTATTGTATAGGCTTATTAAAGTCTGATATATTTGATTATTGGATTTTGTTATTGGCCAGGGACACCGGTAGCGATCTTTTTGGATTTGGATTCTGCTTTTTGTGCCAAGTTTGCTGCTCTGGTGAACGTCATTGTCTGTTCTGTGTTCTTGCTCTTCCACAAGCCTTGATGTATAAAAAATATAAACAGTATCATTTTATTATGCATTTCTTTATTAATATTGATTGTTTATTAATAAAGTATTGCCACAAGTGTGTAAGATCACCCACCGTCCATGTATAGACTGTTATTGATACGGGTCCCAGCGGAGTGGTTCTATGTATGTCTGCACACTACGACATCTTCTTCTTTCACTGGCAACGTATTTCGCTCAGAAAAACGTCTGTTTGTGGTTTTGGACTCCAACCCCTGCCCTGTACCTTCAACTGATTATCTACCATCTACCGCTGGAAAGGTAATCATCGATTTACTTGGTTGAAAAAAAACATTGGCATAGTTACGTTTTCTGTTCAACGCACGTGAAGATGAGTGGGGAAGAGAAGGAAGACAGGGGAGTGAGAGGGGGTTGGGGGTTGGAGGGAGAGTGAGGGAGAAGGGGGAGTGGGGGTGGAGAGAGAGTGGGGAAGAGAAAGGGGATGAGGGAGGGAGGATTTGGGGAGGGAGGAAGAGTGAAGGAGAAAGGGGAGTTGGGGTAGAGAGTGGGGAAGAGAAGGGGGACAGGGGAGGGAGTGGGAGACAGGGGATTGAGAGGGGATTGGGGGTGGAGAGAGAGTGGGGAAGAGAAGGGGGACAGGGGAGGGAGTGGGAGACAGGGGAGTGAGAGGGGATTGTGGGTGGAGAGAGAGTGGTGAAGAGAAGGGGGATGAGGGAGGGAGGATTTGGGGAGGGAGGAAGAGTGAAGGAGAAAGGGGAGTTGGGGTAGAGAGTGGGGACAGGGGAGGGAGTGGGAGACAGGGGAGTGAGAGGGGTTTGCGGGTGGAGAGAGAGTGGTGAAGAGAAGGGGGACGAGGGAGGGAGGATTTGGGGAGGGAGGAAGAGTGAAGGAGAAAGGGGAGTGGCGGTAGAGAGTGGGGAAGAGAAGGGGGACAGGTGAGTGAGAGGGGATTGGGGGATGGAGGGGGAGTGAGGGAGAAAGTGGAGTGGGGGTAGTGGAATTGGGGAAGAGAAGAGGGACAGGGGAGTGAGAGAGGATTGGGGGATGGAGGGAGAGTGAGGGAGAAAGGGGAGTGGGGGTAGTGGAATTGGGGAAGAGAAGGGGGACAGGGGAGTGAGAGGGGATTGGGAGAGTGAGGGAGAAAGGGGAGTGGGGTTAGAGAGAGGGGAAGGGGATCCTTTGCTAGCTTTTCCCCTCACTTGGGACGGGTACTCTTCCTAATCAACAAATATACTGCGATGAAGAGCATGGCAATTACCAAAAAGAGCAAGTTCACAGTGTTGGTCATATCGCAAAAATCACTATTACCAACTATAAAGTTTCTGACTTCCGCTGCCTCAGCAAAATATATATTTCATGCCCGTGTGGATGAAGATAAACAAAAGGATGAGGAGCCAAGATCTGCATTCTTCTCGACTTTGATTTTTGTCGACAAAAAACCAAAGGAGAAAAATAAAAGCAACTGTGGAGTAATTAACGAACCTGTAATCCAACTGAACAGATTCCAATGCTCAGGACACCTTTTGGGATTTTTTTGTTTTTTTTGTTTTTTTTGTTTTGTATACTGAATCGAGGCTCGTGAAAGAGCTAACATTTATTTCACAAACAAACAAACAAAACAAACCAGACAAACAAAATATACAAAAAGAGGGAGCGGAAGACAAGATGGGGAGAGAAAGAGAATTTTTGGGAAAATGACTGGTAAGCTGATGACTATTTCCAGCTCGAGTTCAGGAAGTAGACAAATCTGTCTTTCACCTCAAAAGCAAATGCTTTGCCAAAGCTGTCCAAAATAGATGAGTGGAAATGAAACCTTTTTTATTTTGTTTTTACAAAGTATGCAAGAATTAACATGTAAAAAGCTGCTCGTGATGAGTACGTACTGTATCCTCAAACCTGGGCATCATCTCACTATAGTGGAGAAGTTTTACCTGTTTAGTGATGAATTTTTTCATCATGTTGGGAAAAGTGACTCTTTCCTCGTATTCGCTGTACTTGTAATTGAAAATAGTTGTGGGGGAAGAAAACATCATCAAATGCGAATGAGATGTCATGAAATGGAATGCTGGTAAATTCAAACACGGTACAGTTTGAATATAATATCTAGCTGTTCCTATAGACCTTCCTAAAAGGACATCCAATTCATTTTTCAGGTGCACCGTTGGTGGAGTTTTGGAGCGAAACGGTGCGATGGAAAGCTGTGATGACATAGATTGGCTGAATGATGATGATGAGGAGTTGTCTGTGCAAGATGAGAGGAGTCCAAGTCCTACAGAAGGTGGGAATGTTTATTATTAACAAGTTATCACTTTTTTTTATGGGCCTTTTGTTATGTGACGACTGTAGCCGTTCACTTATCAGTCGATTATCAAATGAACCACCTTTACAGGCCATTTCCCCCCCGCAGAGCAGGGGTTGTTGCCTTTTTGGGCACCGTGGTCCCCTTTTTTGAAGCAATGTTTTATGGCCGGATGCCCTTCCTGCCGCCAACCCTGTTAGTCGCCTTTTGTGACACACAGGGAATTACCAGTGAACTGGTACTCAATTTGCCGACAACGGATGGATGACAGGCTGAGTCAACCCCCCTGGTGTTAATTCAGCGATGACCGGGATTCAAACGCAGGATCCCAAGCCGGCACCCGAACCGCGAAGCCAACACTCGGCTTAAGTCGATTATCAAATAATGTATTTTAGTTGGTAGTACATTCAGTTATTATAGAACTGGAGGTTGTGGAGGAGAATAAGTGCTGCTCGATATGGCAGAAGTAGAGGAGGTAAAATAAATGGTAAATACAACAACAACAACAACAACAACAACAGGCCAAACTTCACCTCCCTCATTCTTCGTTTGCATCGCTATTTCATTTCTTTCCTTTCCTTTTCACAATAAAATAATTATATTATCGGTGTTAGTGTGGGGGTTAGCCTTGCGGGCCCCATGACAATCCGCCATTTCGCCCTATTTTCTACATTTCCCCTTGTTAACCCCCTTGCCCGCATTTCTCCTTCCAAAATATGAATGGTAAATGAAGAGAACAATAACATAGTTGGTAATTAAGCAGGGGGCAAGCAGGATAGCGTAGAGGTATGCACACTCCCCTGTGAGCTGTCTTACTGGAATCACATCCTGACCCGGCTATAATCTGTCACACTGGTGTTTGGATTGCAGGGCGACGTATCAGTGTGTGTTGTGCCTCAGATGGATATTAAACTGGGTGTCATGTCTGCATGCACCAGTTGGTGGATTTTAAAGATTCCATGGCGTCCTTCGCAAAGAGTAGGCTATCGCCGACACTCTGAACAAATTACAAATTCCTGCTCTAACCTACAGTGGAAATGCCCTGCCTTTACTAATGCAAACCTGTGGCCAGGTGCTGCATACAAATGTACGAGTAGTTGGATACACTGGAGGTGGTGGCCTGATGGAGCTCAACCAGGTTCACAGAAGGACAGACTGTATGATTGGCCGAGTTCGTAAAAAAATCTCAACAGACTACAGAATCCAATTTCTATACAAATATGAAGAAAACAAGCCAGAAAAGGTATCTATAACTCACCTAGCAAAATATTTCCAACGACAGATGTGAGTAGAAGATGTGCTACACATGAAATTGAGACAGTAGCGAATATAGCCCAAATGATTGCAAAAACGACAACGGCAAATGATAAAACAAAATGTCAAGACAAACACCGGTAAATTGAGAGAATGACAGAAAAGAGGAAAATTCAAGAAAGAGTTGGACAGATTGGCGATAGTCAAAGAAGGCCCTTTGGAATAGCTAAGTAGGCATTAGCTTAACTCGGATGGAGAACGAGTCATAATAAATGTGCAAGACTAAGGACACTAGATCATTGGCAATCAGACAAGATTTAGTCAATCAGACAAGGTAGGTTCTAAGAGTTCGTAAGAGGCGACTAAAAGGGTTGGCGTCAGGAACGGCATCCGGCCATAAAAACATTGCCTCAAAAAAGAGAACCATGACAATTACAACTACATATGGGCAGGGTACAGCCCGAAGTACCCCGTGGGGGACCCCACTCCCTCTCGTCAAAACTCAAGGTGGGGAACCCGATCGAAGCAAGGGTGGAAATCACTCCATTTATGATGACGAAACGTCTGATGCCCGACGTGGAGATCGGTTTCTGAGGTCTGGGACGTGGAATGTAGGGACAATGACAGGGAGATTTCAGAGAGAAGTGGTGGAAGTATTGGTCAGAAGAAGAGTGGACATACAGTCACGTGAAAAAGTAAGTACACCCCATGTAAAGTTTTGAGTTTTTCAACATATTTCAACATACAGCTATTTGATCTTCATTTCAGCAATATTGACAGATAAAGGTGATATAATATAACAAATATCATGAAACATTTACATTTTGTAGTCCATTGTATAATTTAAATAAACATAAATGCAAATTTCGCATGTGGAAAAAGTAAGTACACCCTTGGCTCGAATAAGTGGTATTGCCCCCTTTGGCAGAAACAACCTCAAGTAGGTGTTTCTTATAACTGTCTACCAGTCTCTGACATCGACTGGGTGAAATTTTTGCCCACTCCTCCATGCAGAATTCTTTCAGCTGTGCGATGTTTGAGGGGTTTCTTGCATGCACAGCTCATTTCAAATTCCCCCACAACATCTCGATGGGATTTAGATCCGGGCTTTGACTTGGCCATTCCAGAAGCCTCCATTTCTTTCTTTTCAGCCATTCCTTGGTGGATTTACTGGTATGTTTAGGGTCATTGTCATGTTGCAAGGTCGACCTTCAGTTGAGCTTCAACTTTCCGACAGATGGCCTCACATTATACTCAAGCACCCTCTGGTACAATGAAGAATTCATAGTGGATTCTATGATGGTGAGCTGCCCAGGCCCTGATGCAGAAAAGCTGCCCCCAAACCATAATATTTCCACCACCATGCTTTACAGTTGGTATCAGGTTCTTGTGGTCAAATGCTGTCTTTGGTTTTTGCCAAACATGTCTTCTGGTACTGTGGCCAAATAGCTCTACCTTTGACTCATCTGTCCAGAGCACATTGTTCCAGAAGTGCTGGTCTTTGCCGAGGTGTTCATTGGCAAACTTTAGTCTTGCCCTAATGTTCTTTCTGGACAGCAAAGGTTTCCCCCTGGCACACCTCCCATGTGGATCTAATTTGTGCAGCCTCTTTCTAATGGTAGACTCGTGCACTTTGACATTGACAGTGGCAAGAGCTACCCGTAGGTCCCGTGATAACATTCTGGGGTTCTTAGAGACTTCTTTCAGAATCTTGCGGGCTGCTCTCGGGCTGAACTTGCTGGGACGGCCTGGCCTGAACAAGTTGGCAGTTGTTTGGAATATTCTCCACTTGTAGATGATCTTCCAGACAGTCGAATGATTGATTTCAAATTGTTTGGCGATCTTTTTAAATCCCTTCCCAGAGTCGTAGGCATCTATAACCTTCTTTCTGAAGGCCTCAGAGAGCTCTTTTGATCTAGGCATGGTGACGCCACACACTTCAACAACAAAGAGCAAACCAAACTAAATGTCTTGAAGTTTAAATAAGACAGGTTCCTCCAAGATCCTCTCTAACAATGTTCTAATCGTTTGCACCTGAGCTGGTGAACCTGATTCTAATTTTAGGTGTTTCAAGTAGTGATAAATGTAAATTTGCATTTATGGTCATTTAAATTATACAATGGACTACAAAATGTAAATGTTTCATGATATTTGTTATATTATATCACCTTTATCTGTCAATATTGTTGAAATGAAGATCAAATAGCTGTATGTTGAAATATGTTGAAAAAGTCAAAACTTTACATGGGGTGTACTTACTTTTTCACGTGACTGTATGCTGTGTGCAGGAGACGAGATGGAAGGGAAGTGGTGTGAGAATGGTGAAGGGTAGGCAGGGACAGAAATAAAAGTTTGTGTGGCAAGGGTGCCCAGAAGGCATGAATGGTGTTGGTGTCCTGTTTTCTGAGGAGTTTGTCGACAGTGTGGTGAGTGTGACGAGAGTGAGTGATAGGTTGATGATGGTGAAAATGATTATTGGAAAGCTCTTGGTGAACGTCATCTCGGGATATGCTCCGCAGGTTGGTCGGAGCGATGAAGAGAAGGACAAGTTCTGGTGTGTGATAGAGAAGCTGATGGAAAACGTAAAAGATGAGGAAGTTGTTGTGGTAGGAGGAGACCTAAATGGGCATGTGGGAAGGAGAAATGGACGGTTTTGAGGGAGTTCATGGGGGTAACGGATATGGTGTGAGGAATGGAGAAGGTGAAAGGTTTTTGGAGTTTGCTGATGGAGCTGATTTGTTGATTTGTAATACTCAGTTCCAGAAAGAGGATAATAAGCTTGTTACATGCACGTCAGGTGGGTCAACGACAACCGTTGACTACCTGCTGGTGCGTCGGCGAGATAGGGGGCACCTCCGGGACACAAAGGATCCCGGGGGAGGAGGCTGTTTCACAGCACCACTTGGTTGTGTGCGACATAAGGGTGAAAGGTGCGAGGAGAGCTCGGTGGGTGAAGTACCAACCGAGAATGAAGGTGTGGAGTTTGAAAGAGGTGACAGTGAGGGAGGCATTAAAAGAGAGGCTGAGGATGGTAGAGGATGATGTGGATGAGCTTGAAAGTGGTTGGATGTCAATGAAAGGTAGTCTGTTGGGAGCCGTTGGTGAAGTATGTGGATGGACAAAAGGAACACTGAGGCACTTGGAAACATGGTGGTGGGATGATGAAGTTGGAAAGAAGATTGACGAGAAGAGGAAGAAGTTCAAGGAGTGGCAGAAGGCGAAGGGTATGGGGGCAGAAAAGGCAGAGCATGAAAGTTCTAAGGCAGCCAAGAAGGCTGCAAAGAAAGAGGTAGCAAAGGCGCAGGAGGCATGTCGGAAAATGTTCGGAGAACGCTTGGATTTGGAAGAGGGTCAGAGAGCGGTATTCAGGATTTCAAAGCAGATAGCGAAAGAGAGGTGTGATGTGATGGGGGTGAGTTGCTTGAAGGATGAAGTGGGACAAATCGTTGTGGACCCAGATGGAATTAAAGGAAGATGGAAGAGATATATGGAAATACTGTTGAATGCAGAGAATGAATGGGATGGCAACATCGAGAGTAACCCAGTTTTAGGACCGGCAGAGAAGATAACCGAGAAGGAAGTTGAGGAAGCGATAAAAGCAATGAAGAATAGAAAAGCGGGAGGGCCGACGGGAGTTGTGGGAGATATGTTGAAGGCAGCGGGAAATTGGGGTGCGAAGAGAATGACAGAGATCTGCAATCTGGTGGTGAAAGAAGGCTGCATTCCAGTGGATTGGGAACTGAGCACCCTCGTCCCTCTATACAAGGGGAAAGGTGACCCTCTGGACTGTGGCTCGTAACGAGCGATAAAGTTATTGGAGCATTGAATGAAAGTATTGGAAAGGGTGTTGGAGAGGAGGATAAGGAAGAAGGTGAAGATCGACAAAATGCAGTTTGGATTTATGCCAGGAAGAGGAACGACAGACGCGCTTTTTATTGTGAAGCAGTTGCAGGCGAAGTACATGGAGAAGAGGAAGAAGTTGTTTCTTGGGTTTCTTGATCTGGAGAAAGCATTCGATGGGGTTCCAGGTGAAGTAGTGACATGGGCATTGAGGAAGTTAGGAGTGGAGGAATGGTTGATCAGAGTAGTGATGGCAATGGATGAGAGAGCGCGCACAGCTGTAAGGACGAAGGACGGGAACAGTGGTGAGTTTGAGGTGAAGGTGGGAGTGCATCAGGGGTCGGTACTGAGTCCACTACTGTTTGTAGCTGTGATGGAGGTGCTGGCTCGGAACGTAAAGTAGGGTTTACCGTGGGAGTTGTTGTATGCAGATGATCTGGTGTTGATTGCAGAAAGTATGGAAGGACTGAAGGAGAAGATGAACAAGTGGAAGGAATGTATGGAGACAAAAGGTTTGCAGGTGAATATCGGAAAAACGAAGGTGATGGCAACTGGTAAAGCATGTGGTGAGGTGGAAAGAACTGGGAAGTGGCCATGTGCTGTATGAAGGAAGGGTGTCGGGGTGAACTCCATTCAATGTACAATGTGCGCTGAGTGGGTTCATCAAAAATGTAGTGGTCTGAGAGGGTCATTAACCAATGTGGCAGCTACATTCAAATGTAAGGTGTGCACAGAGGGAGCTGCAGATGGAGGAAATGTTGAGTTGGATCTTGGAGACGGCGTGAAGCTGGAAGGGGTGAAAACATTTTGCGACCTCGGAGACGTGTTGAATGGAGAATGTGGATCAGACTCGGCAACGGTTGCTAGAGTGAGATGAGCATGGAAGAAGTTTCGGGAACTGAGTGGCATGCTGACGAGGAGGGGATTGTCATTGAAGCTGAAGGGAAAGGTGTATGCTGCATGTGTGAGAAGTGTTATGATTTATGGGAGCGAGACATGGGTAATGAATGTAGAGCAGCAACGAAGGCTGGAAAGGGTGGAAATGCGAATGGTTTGGTGGATGTGCGGAGTATCGTTGAGAGAGAGGAAGACAAATGATGAATTGTGAAAGATGATGGGAATAGAGCCTGTGATTGATGCTGTGAAGAGAAACAGGTTGAGATGGTTTGGTCATGAGTTGAGGAAGGATGAAAGTGACTGGTTGAGAAGAGTGATGGAAATAAATGTAGAAGGAAGTCGAGGACGGCGAAGACCGAGATAGACTTGGCTAAAGATGGTGGAAGAAGAAATGCGGGCAAGGGGGTTAACAATGGGAGATGCAGAAAATAGGGCAAAATGGAGAAGATTGTCATGGGGACCGCAAGGCTAACCCCTGCTCTTGCAGGGAAAATGGCCTTAAAATGCCTGTTGTTGTTGTTGTTGTTGCAGACAAGGTAGGTTCTGCATGGTATCAATAAAAAGTGGTGGTCACTTTTACTCAGGATGTAAGAAAAACTCATGTCAGAAGAACTGTACTCACAAAGGTACCACAGAGTATGCAGAGTAATCCCCTGGCACACCTGAAAATAAATTCAGTATAAGAAAAATCATGCAAGCACAAATCAATGGGCATCGTTGAAAATGAGGACTTGTTGCTCATGAAACCAGAAAGAAGTCACCAGAGGCATTATGTTTATGGGCTGTCCGACCGGCTGTCTGTCCGTCTGTAGGGTTATCGTTACCTCGATAACTTTAAAACGGCTGAAGGGATCTACGTCAAACTTGGTACAAGTATGTAAAATGATGTAAAGATGAACTAATTAGATTTTGGTGTCAAGAGGTCAAAGGTCAGTGGTCCCGCTAAGTAAAAATTATGTTAACGTGCTAACTTGTGAACCAGTGATGTGATTTTCACCAAACTTGGTACAAGTATATATGATGATGCAAAGATGAACTGATTAGATTTTGTGGTCAAGAGGTCAGAGGTCATAGTAAGTAAAAATTATGTTACCTTGTGAACCAGTGATGTGATTTTGACCAAACTTGGTATAGGTATATATTATGATGCAAAGATGAACTGATTAGATTTTAGGGTCAATAAGTCAAAGGTCAGATGTAATGTTCAGTAAAAATTATTTCTTACCGCAATAACTTAAGAACAGCTGAAGGTAACCAAACCAAACTTGGAACCAGTATGTATAATGATGCAAGGATGAACTGAATATATTTTGGGGTCAATAGGTCAATGGTCATGTTTGTAAAAATTCTGTTACGCTAACTTGTGAACCAGTAATGGGAGTTTGACCAATCTTAGTATAAGTATATATGATGATGAAAAGATGAACTAATTAGATTTCGAGGTCAAGGTCATATCAGGTAAAAATGTGATACTTGAAAACAGCTGAATGGATTTAAATAGAACTTGGTACAAGTATCTATAATGATTTAATGATGTGAGAGGAGGCATATTGGTCGACGTCGCGACATCGAAGAATGCCGTTCTAGTTTATTTTTTATTTTGTATTCAAAATCGAGCTTCATGGAGGAGCTAGAACATAGAATGGATCAGGACATAGCAGATCATAAGGAACAGCTGAAAGAGAGTGGAAACATATCTACAGCAGGGATGAGGGACAAAATAAAGGGAGACTGGGAGAAACGATGGATGTGGGGAAGAATGAGGGCTAGGGGGGATGTATGGTGGACAAGGAGGACACAGAAGCAAACTCTCAGGAAGGAAAAACTCGAAATT
Source organism: Myxine glutinosa (assembly GCF_964187855.1). Classification (NCBI taxonomy): domain Eukaryota; kingdom Metazoa; phylum Chordata; class Myxini; order Myxiniformes; family Myxinidae; genus Myxine; species Myxine glutinosa. The sequence goes on from NC_136268.1 coordinate 154,468,331, forward strand.
TGGAAAGAGATGGGCTTGTGGAGGGTTCATGGGGATATAAAAGATCATGGTTTAGACTTTAGATGATCTGAGATGATAATGCTGAACAGTTGTCCTGAAGACCTAGAGGGGAAAAATGAGAATGTGGAAGTTCGTTCCACAATTGGGGGGTGGGAGGAGCAAAGCACATAAGAGCAGAGGGTGCAAGACCAGAACGAATGCGGTAGAAGATAGAGCGACCACCGACCTGTCTGCGATAGTGATGTGATAGGCCCATAGACTCAGCTTCATCGCGGGAGATTCCAATGATCCTGAAGCGCTTGTTTTCAATGGCGTCAAGCTGAGAGCAAGGTGTGAGGCATGGGTGCCAGCCCTGTGGAGGGAGAAGTACTCCATTAAGCTGCGGATGAAGGCCATGTAGGTAGAGAGGAGTTCAGGTGTGTCAAGGAAGGACCTTGTACAAGAGAGGATGATGCCCTGTCAGCGACTGGCTTTGGAGGACAACCTTGAAAGGAGGTTTGCCTAAGAAAGATCGTGGCTCAAAGTGAGACCCAAAAGCTTGAATAACTGAACTTCCTCAAGAGTATTGTTGAGAAAGTAGATAGTGGGGAGGTTAAGGGAGGTGTGGGTGAGAGGTTGGAGGGGGGTGGGGGGGGGGAGGGAGGTTTGCCATGCGGTCCTTTTGGAGTGAGAGTGTGAGATTTGTCAGGATTGAAAGACATATTCCAAGCGTTGGCTGGTAAAAGAAAGTTTTTGTTTAATTTAATGCAGTTTCACACTTTCTCGAGCAAATAAAATGGTTCCTCGTGAAATATTGGACTATTCAACAAGCTGAAGGTGAAACAGTTGTCTTTGAAATATTCAGCTGGTGTGGTTTGGGGCCTCTCATCTACTTTGCAAGGCTAGGTGACATCTAGAGAGTGAGCATGCAAAGATTGTGTCGCATCTGTATCACTCTTTTATGCTCCAAGAAGATTGGGATGTTTTCGGATGCCAATGGCACGTGCATCATCATGGTCAGTTGGTGAACAAGGATTATGCTCAGGACACAGAATTGAATCCCCTTCCCATTTTTTTTCGCTATACCCCAAACATTGCCCCACAAGTGTTTTTGTGTTCTTCCTAATTTTCCTTGTATGATCAACTTCACACAACATAATATGTATATGGCTTCTACGTCGTAGTATACTCCGCACCCTTGTTGTATCGATGCTCATTAAAAATTAGATTTTTGGACAAATTAAAGAGTGTGTGTCATGTTTTGATAACTTGACAATCCATGTCTGAAGGATCATTCTGATCTGCTGTGGTTGGTTTGGTTGTGTGAAAGGACCTGAGGCTATACCTGCATTGGACCTGGAATGCATACCACTTGCATGGAGCCCGCCAGACAGTTACTTCAGGGGTGAAGAGCTCAGAACGATCATCATGAGGCTGCAGGAGCACATCGAGCACTCGGCACCAAATATGGAGTTTGCGGTATGTCAGATTATTTATTGAAATTCAACATTTGAAGCTGCACACAGTTCAAAGATGCAATTTAGGATGGCAAGGACATTCACACCTGACTTATACAGTCACTTTTAGGCTGGGATTGAACCAATCATTCTTTGTTTGCTGTTGGAATTTCAACGTCCTGATTGTTGTAAACAAATTCTAGGGTTGGGAGATCTTGTATATATTGATTATCTGTAGATCATTAAGCTGTAGAACATTAAGTCACAGCTCATGCCTCAATGCCTAAATGCCAACTACCACAGTCATCTATATAATATTCTCCGTAGGTGATTCTGTGTGTCTGTGAGTCTGTGAGTCTGTCCGGGGGTGTGGCTCAACCCGGTCTGGGACGGGCTTCAAAAACAAATCACTACCATTTTGTTTACTCGCATAGCTTTGAGGCCTCTTTTGTTAGGCCCGCAGTGGCTTGCTCTCTCTCAGTTTTATTTCAACTCTAATTTGATATCTCATTTCATTTTTCACAGTCGCTAACATGGTTTTAGACTCGGTTGCAAAAAACGGGAATAAAATTCGATTAAAGTTACCGTTTAAAGAACAAAATGCATTTTCAAAGGCCTGTCACATAAAGGCCATTCATTGAGGCTCCCTCACGGCTTTATCTCGACTCTAACTCACCATCACAGTCGCTGGGATGGTTCAAGTCTCAGTTTCAGCTAAAGTTTAGAAAATCGGCGACATGCATTCCAACAGCCATTTTGAATGTGTCTACTGGTTGGATGAGATGTGGGCATGGGGAATGAGAGAGGGGAATGAGAGAGTGGAAGGAGAGAGGAGAATGAGAGAGGGGAAGGAGAGTAGAAAATGTTCCCAGGACTTAGTTATTTATATTATTACTTCGTAAAAGTACAGCGACTGAATACTGAAGTTCGGGATCAAACCGAAGTATAATTATATATTTACATATTCCTGGGGTGTATATACAGAGTTTGTTTAAAACAAGTCAACTATTTTCCAACCATGGAATTAAACAATACAATACTTCAAAAATGTACATAATAATGTAAACTAACTATGGAATACAATATTTATTAATAACGTTTGGTTTTAATCTATTTTTACTTTGTAAAGCGAAAAGTTATCGATACATTCAAGTTTAAAAATGAAGAAGAGTCATGGGCACCATAGGCCTACGCTTGGCCTCTCAAGTGCATTTTAAGACTGAATCAACACGTCTTCGATCTAAAATTACTTTTTGAAGAAACAAAGGTACATTTTGATTACAACTCAAGCAAAGGAAACCAGGTAATGCCTGTTTCGTTCAGAGCGATTTAACACCACCCAAAGAAGATGTGTTTTAGAGCGACAGGAAATAAAATCGTGAAATCTTTTATAGAAGATTTTTTCTTTTCGCATGAGTTTCCGTGTGTGTGTGACCCCCTCCCCCATGTGTGTGTGTGACCCACACCCCCATGTGTGTGTGTGACCCACTCCCCCGTGTGTGTGTGACCCACTCCCCTGTGTGTGTGTGTGTGACCCACTCCCTCATGTGTGTGTGATCCACTCCCCTGTGTGTGTGTGTGTGTGTGTGTGTGTGTGTGTGCGTGTGTGTGTGACCCACTCCCCCATGTGTGTGTGTGTGTGTGTGTGCCTCACTCCCTCGTGTGTGCATGTGTGTGTGACTTACTCCCCTGTGTGTGTGACCCACTCCCCTGTGTGTGTGACCCACTCCCCCATGTGTGTGACCCACTCCCCTGTGTGTGTGACACATTCCCCAATGTGTGTGACCCACTCACCCGTGTGTGAGACCCACTCCCCCGTGTGTGTGACCCATTTTCTCATGTGTGTGACCCACTCCCCCATCTGTGTGACCCATTTCCCCGTGTGTGTGACCCACTCCCCCGTGTGTGTGACCCACTCCCCCGTGTGTGTGACCCACTCCCCCGTGTGTGTGACCCACTCCCCCGTGTGTGTGACCCACTCCCCCGTGTGTGTGAGACCCACTCCCCTGTGGGTGATCTATTCCCCATTGCAGTGTGCATGATGTGGGCGGGAAGGGAGAGGATTTGAACTCTTGAAGTCACATTTTACATGAGATGTAATTACACATTTCTATCTGTATTTCCCATGTGCATGCACATGGATTCACATGTTATCAGAAGTAAATATATTGTGTCGATTACATTATTTGTGCATCTGATAAATTGCCAGGAACCATTTTGTAAAACTGAATGTGCAGCAACTAAATGAAGATGTCCAAATGTCACACATGTCCATGCCCATGAGATTCCCACGGGTGACCCCACTAGTCTATATATAATAGGCTAATGCCATCTATCTGTCTATCTGTCTATCTGTCTGTCTGTCCCACCATGAAACACGGAAATGCTCCTCGGAGAGAAAACATTCTTGAATAAAAGTAGTTTCAAATTAATGCAAAACTATGGGGAAATTATCATTTTTTTCAATCAGTCAAAAAATTGAACCCGGACGTTGTGTTGGCAACAGGATCGGTGCCGATCTGCTTTGATTCCCCCCTGATAATTTTTTTCCTTTGCTATTGAGAAAATAAAACTTGAACCAAGGTGAATTAAGGTACCAATTTGAGCTGTCAATCGGTACTTTCATTGTGTAAAATGAACTAAGGTACCAATTTGAGCCAATGATCGGTACTGTCATTGTGTAAAATGAAACAAAGGTACCAATTTGAGCCAATGATCGGTACTGTCATTATGTAAAATGAACCAAGGTACCAATTTGAACCAATGATCGGTACTGTCATTGTGTAAAATAAAACCATGGTACTAATTTGAACCAATGATTGGTACTGTCATTGTGTAAAATGAAACCATGGTACTAATTTGAACCAATGATCAGTACTGTCATTGTGTAAAATGAAACCAAGGTACCAATTTGAGCCAATGATCGGTACTGTCATTATGTAAAATGAACCAAGGTACCAATTTGAACCAATGATTGGTACTGTCATTGTGTAAAATGAAACCATGGTACTAATTTGAACCAATGATCAGTACTGTCATTATGTAAAATGAAACCAAGGTACCAATTTGAACCAATGATTGGTACTGTCATTGTGTAAAATGAAACCATGGTACTAATTTGAGCCAATGATCGGTACTGTCATTATGTAAAATGAACCAAGGTACCAATTTGAGCCAATGATCGGTACTGTCATTATGTAAAATGAACCAAGGTACCAATTTGAACCAATGATCGGTACTGTCATTATGTAAAATGAACCAAGGTACCAATTTGAGCCAATGATCGGTACTGTCATTGTGTAAAATGAAACCATGGTACTAATTTGAACCAATAATCGGTACTGTCATTGTGTAAAATGAAACCATGGTACTAATTTGAACCAATGATCAGTACTGTCATTGTGTAAAACTAGGGCATTGCCCGTACGTGGGTGCCCGTTCCTTGCCAAAAAAAAAAAAAAACGCTACCCGTACGCTCTACCCCGCCCGTACGCCCGTAAACAAAAAATAACAACGCTCTTCGCTTCCGCCCTTCGCTCTGACTGAATTGGGAGAAATAATGCGCATAAGAAATCGAATTACGTACCGTAATGGCGGTCAGCTCGTAACGCGCACACTGTCCGGAAGTTCGCATATCGCATATCTATCTATCTATCTATTAATGCCCATTTATTCAATTATCGCCAACGTATTTTGGCTTTTTGCAATTTAATCGCAAGGAAAAGTAGAAAGAGAAGAGGGAAAAAAAGAAAAGCCTTGCCTTGCTGCAAACAGCTGCTGCAAACAACAACAACATGGAAGGCTGCACTGTCCGGAAGTTGGCATATCGCAGTTACGATTATTTTAGTGTTAATGGCCAATTATTCAATTAGCGCCAACGTATTTTGGCTGTTTGCAATTTAATCGCAAGGAAAAGTAGAAAGAGAAGAGGGGAAAAAAGAAAAGCCTTGCATTAACGCATTAACGCTTGCATTGCATTAACGGTTCGGCACACGTGATAGCTCGCTGCTCTCTGATTGGTTGAAGCGTTTTTTGGACATAGCTCGGTAGGTACTTGTCCGATTAATTACAAACCTTGAAAAGGCACATCCTCGGGTCCCCAGCAATATACCTGGCAAGTTTCAAGTATATCGGACCCGTGGTTGTCGAGAAACAGCGGTCACAGACACACAGACACACAGACAGACACACAGAGATTGCTGGAATTATAGATAGATGAAACCATGGTACTAATTTGAACCAATAATCGGTACTGTCATTGTGTAAAATGAAACCATGGTACTAATTTGAACCAATGATCGGTACTGTCATTGTGTAAAATGAATCCATGGTACTAATTTGAACCAATGATTGGTACTGTCATTGTGTAAAAATGAAACCATGGTACTAATTTGAACCAATGATCGGTGCTGTCATTATGTAAAATGAAACCAAGGTACCAATTTGAACCAATGATCGGTACTGTCATTGTGTAAAATGAATCCATGGTACTAATTTGAACCAATGATCGGTGCTGTCATTATGTAAAATGAAACCAAGGTACCAATTTGAACCAATGATCGGTACTGTCATTATGTAAAATGAAACCATGGTACTAATTTGAACCAATGATCGGTACTGTCATCGTGTAAAATGAATCCATGGTACTAATTTGAACCAATGATCGGTGCTGTCATTATGTAAAATGAAACCATGGTACTAATTTGAAGCAATGATCGGTACTGTCATTATGTAAAATGAATCCATGGTACTAATTTGAACCAATGATCGGTACTGTCATTGTGTAAAATGAACCAAGGTACCAATTTGAACCAATGATCGGTACTGTCATCGTGTAAAATGAATCCATGGTACTAATTTGAACCAATGATCGGTACTGTCATTATGTAAAATGAAACCATGGTACTAATTTGAACCAATGATCAGTACTGTCATCGTGTAAAATGAATCCATGGTACTAATTTGAACCAATGATCGGTACTGTCATTGTGTAAAATGAATCCATGGTACCAATTTGAGCCAATGATCGGTACTGTCATTGTGTAAAATGATTCCATGGTACTAATTTGAACCAATGATCAGTACTGTCATTGTGTAAAATGAATCCATGGTACCAATTTGAGCCAATGATCGGTACTGTCATTGTGTAAAATGAATCCATGGTACTAATTTGAGCCAATGATCGGTACTGTCATTGTGTAAAATGATTCCATGGTACTAATTTGAACCAATGATCGGTACTGTCATTGTGTAAAATGAACCAAGGTACCAATTTGAGCCAATGATCGGTGCTGTCATTGTGTAAAATGAAACCATGGTACTAATTTGAACCAATGATCAGTACTGTCATTATGTAAAATGAATCCATGGTACTAATTTGAACCAATGATCGGTGCTGTCATTATGTAAAATGAATCCATGGTACTAATTTGAGCCAATGATCGGTGCTGTCATTGTGTAAAATGAATCCATGGTACCAATTTGAGCCAATGATCGGTGCTGTCATTGTGTAAAATGAAACCATGGTACTAATTTGAACCAATGATCGGTGCTGTCATTGTGTAAAATGAACCAAGGTACCAATTTGAGCCAATGATCGGTACTGTCATTGTGTAAAATGAAACCATGGTACTAATTTGAACCAATGATCGGTACTGTCATCGTGTAAAATGAACCAAGGTACCAATTTGAGCCAATGATCGGTGCTGTCATTGTGTAAAATGAACCAAGGTACCAATTTGAGCCAATGATCGGTGCTGTCATCGTGTAAAATGAACCAAGGTACCAATTTGAACTGTCAATTGATATTTTCATTGTGTTAAATGAACCAAGATACCAATTTGAGCCAATGATCGGTACTGTCATTGTGTAAAATGAACCAAGGTACCAATTTGAGCCAATGATCGGTACTGTCATTGTGTAAAATGAACCAAGGTACCAATTTGAGCCAATGATCGGTGCTGTCATTGTGTAAAATGAACCAAGGTACCAATTTGAGCCAATGATCGGTGCTGTCATTGTGTAAAATGAAACCAAGGTACCAATTTGAACCAATGATCGGTACTGTCATCGTGTAAAATGAACCAAGGTACCAATTTGAACCAATGATCGGTACTGTCATTGTGTAAAATGAACCAAGGTACCAATTTGAGCCAATGATCGGTACTGTCATTGTGTAAAATGAACCAAGGTACCAATTTGAGCCAATGATCGGTACTGTCATTGTGTAAAATGAACCAAGGTACCAATTTGAGCCAATGATCGGTGCTGTCATTGTGTAAAATGAAACCAAGGTACCAATTTGAACCAATGATCGGTACTGTCATTATGTAAAATGAACCAAGGTACCAATTTGAGCCAATGATCGGTACTGTCATTGTGTAAAATGAACCAAGGTACCAATTTGAACTGTCAATTGATATTTTCTTTGTGTTAAATGAACCAAGATACCAATTTGAGCCAATGATCGGTACTGTCATTGTGTAAAATGAACCAAGGTACCAATTTGAGCCAATGATCGGTACTGTCATTGTGTAAAATGAACCAAGGTACCAATTTGAGCCAATGATCGGTGCTGTCATTGTGTAAAATGAACCAAGGTACCAATTTGAGCCAATGATCGGTGCTGTCATTGTGTAAAATGAAACCAAGGTACCAATTTGAACCAATGATCGGTACTGTCATTGTGTAAAATGAAACCATGGTACTAATTTGAACCAATGATTGGTACTGTCATCGTGTAAAATGAAACCATGGTACTAATTTGAACCAATGATCGGTACTGTCATCGTGTAAAATGAACCAAGGTACCAATTTGATCTGTCGATTGTTTGGATTATTTATGACCTTAAAGGGGGGAAGGGATGACTGTTGCCTGCTTTGCTCATCATGTGATGCTCGTCCATAAGATATAATTAACTTTTCATACAATATCTAGGCTCATGGAAGAGCAAGATGGCTGAGGTTAAAAGGCACTGGGGTCACATATTGACAAAACAGGCAAGGCAATGAATGAACATGGAGGGATTTAGAGGAGAGGAGGATATACATTAACTTGCAATAAGAGGATGGATTTTGAGACTTTAACCAGGAAGAGATTACAGAACATATCTTTGCATCCTGGAGTAGCTCAAGAGGGCAGAGGGAGCTTGATCAGAGGATATGGAGTATCAACAGCTCTGAGGCCACCAATTTGTCTGTGACGTTAAAGCAACATATCTCATGTTTCTGCTTCATTGCACGGGAGGCTTATAATGTTGAGAGCTTTATATTCTACAGAATTCAGGAGGGACAGATGTGTGCTGCTGGGCGACAGCATGTAGCGGCAGAGACCTTGCAGGCTGAGTAGTTCTGATTGTTATGCCAACCAAAGTTGGCACAAGTATAGAGTGTAACGTACAGATGAACTGATTCAATTTTGGGTTCAACAGGTTAAAGGTCAAAGGTCATGTGCCTTTTAGAAATCATTTTGCAGACCATAACTTGAGTTGGAAGCATTTGTTATTATAATAACGAGTTCCCTTCCAAGGAACTTTGATGCAAGAGGAGACCATTAGGCCCATCAGAGGCTGTGCTTTGATTACCACCATATGGTTGTTTATCATTAAGCAAGGAAGCAGCACGTTCCATTTTGAAGTCTTTGGTATAACTCGGCCAGGTAATCCGCCGACTTCCCAGATTCAGAGGGGACGCTCTAACCATTATGCGAGCGAGTCTGGTGTTATCTCTCTTGCACTCTCTCTCTCTCATGACCTTCAATTGAGATAAAACATAAGAGTTGTTTGACATCTAACGTGCTTGCAACCATATGCATCGATGCATTCTCATGAAATTCTATTTTACAGTTAGTGGAATGACTTGAAATGATTGAGGTTTATCAGTTTGAAGCTGTCTTTGGAGTTCAAATTGGTGATACTAGGGCATTGCCCGTACTATATCTATATCTAAAATTATATCCCCCCCCTCTTTTTACATGAAATGGTTTGGTCCAAAGCGAACGGCTTGCGAGTACGGTGACAATCCCCCCCCTCTATTTACATGCAATGGTTTGGTCCAAAGCGAACGGCTTCCGGAGTTTGGTAAAGAAATCGCCATCGCGTGCACAAACGCGCAGGAAAGCGAATGAATCGCAAATTCGTTTTTATTAGTTGTAAAACATAGTTTAACGCCAACATAGTTTGCAAACGTGAAATAAATGAATACGCTCTCAAATGTGCCATCCGAGGCAGAGTGTGCCCGCCACGTTCGGCACACGCGATCGTTCGCTGCTCTCTGATTGGTTGAATCGTTTTTTGGACATAGCTCGGTAAGTAATTGTCCGATTAATATGAAACCTTGAAAAGGCACATCCTCGGGTCCCCAGCAATATACCTGGCAAGTTAAAAGTATATCGGACCCGTGGTTGTCGAGAAACAGCGGTCACAGACAAACGTACAAACGTACAGACAGAGATTACTGGAATTATAGATAGACTAGGGCATGCCCGTACTATATATATGCCCGTACTATATATCTATCTAAAATTATATCCCCCCCCTCTATTTACATGAAATGGTTTGGTCCATTCGCAACGCCAAAGCGAACGGCGAACGGCTTGCGAGTACAGTGACAATCCCCCCCCCCCTCTATTTACATGAAATGGTTTCGTCCATTCGCAACGACCACAGAACCCCCCCCCCTCTATTTACATGGAATGGTTTGGTCCATTCGCAACGCCGGCACACGCGATCGTTCGCTGCTCTCTGATTGGTTGAATCGTTTTTTGGACATAGCTCGGTAAGTAATTGTCCGATTAATATGAAACCTTGAAAAGGCACATCCTCGGGTCCCCAGCAATATACCTGGCAAGTTAAAAGTATATCGGACCCGTGGTTGTCGAGAAACAGCGGTCACAGACAGACAAACGTACAAACGTACAGACAGAGATTACTGGAATTATAGATAGACTAGGGCATTGCCCGTACGTGGGTGCCCGTTCCTTGCCAAAAAAAAAAAAAAACGCTACCCGTACGCTCTACCCCGCCCGTACGCCCGTAAACAAAAAATAACAACGCTCTTCGCTTCCGCCCTTCGCTCTGACTGAATTGGGAGAAATAATGCGCATAAGAAATCGAATTACGTACCGTAATGGCGGTCAGCTCGTAACGCGCACACTGTCCGGAAGTTCGCATATCGCATATCTATCTATCTATCTATTAATGCCCATTTATTCAATTATCGCCAACGTATTTTGGCTTTTTGCAATTTAATCGCAAGGAAAAGTAGAAAGAGAAGAGGGAAAAAAAGAAAAGCCTTGCCTTGCTGCAAACAGCTGCTGCAAACAACAACAACATGGAAGGCTGCACTGTCCGGAAGTTGGCATATCGCAGTTACGATTATTTTAGTGTTAATGGCCAATTATTCAATTAGCGCCAACGTATTTTGGCTGTTTGCAATTTAATCGCAAGGAAAAGTAGAAAGAGAAGAGGGGAAAAAAGAAAAGCCTTGCATTAACGCATTAACGCTTGCATTGCATTAACGGTTCGGCACACGTGATAGCTCGCTGCTCTCTGATTGGTTGAAGCGTTTTTTGGACATAGCTCGGTAGGTACTTGTCCGATTAATTACAAACCTTGAAAAGGCACATCCTCGGGTCCCCAGCAATATACCTGGCAAGTTTCAAGTATATCGGACCCGTGGTTGTCGAGAAACAGCGGTCACAGACACACAGACACACAGACAGACACACAGAGATTGCTGGAATTATAGATAGATGATCAGCTCAGGAGAGGTCATGGCTGATGGTGAGGCCCAGAAGTTCAAGAGACGAATCCTTTTCATTTCCTGTGCCTCACCATGGAAATATCGAGGTGGATTAGTTTGTTGATCCTTCTGGAGTGACAGGATGAGACTATGAATGTGCCATGATTGAATTTTTTTCAATTTGCCAGATCAACATTTCATAAGTACCATTTCAGCAGAGTGATGGCTGCTGTGTCTACCTGTCAGTTGGATAGGTGTGTTGTATGATGCAACGTGAAATAATCTGCAAATAGGAAGAGAAGATTTCGCAGCAATCGGAGATGTAATTTATGTATATGTGGAACAACTGGGCCCAAGATACTGACATGGACACTCCATCCTCCACTGGGAGAGCAGAGCGGAGAGTTTGAATGATAGCCGCTTGTTGACTGTGCCGGTGGAAGAAGTCGGAAAGCCAGGTATTAATGTCCTCAAGGAATCTCATGGTAGGCTGTAGAATGCAAGCTTTGAAAAGGCAGTGCTACCCAAAGATTTCAACATAACAAATTAGTATGGCCCACTTTCCCCGATCCACCCTCCCTTCCCCCCCCCCCCCACCCACCCCTCCCCATTTAAACCTGGGGTTGATTTCATTTCACATGGTGGTTGCATTTTCTCTCCACTCTATACAAACAATCAAATTGTTGTGGTTATCATTAAAAATATAACAAAAGTAAACTCAGCACGGTGACTGAGTAACATGCGACAAATGAACATTTTTTTTTATTGGAGGTTGTTGTTTCTTGAATTTGTTTGCATATCAAGGTTGTAGACAAGTGTATCGGTGTATTGGTATCAAAAGAAGTTATTTTCATCTGCACAGGTAATTAAAAACTTGGTTGTAGACGAGAGCTGTGATGTGGCCTCTGCACCTGAGAATCTTCAGCGGAACCGTTTCCAGGGTGTTCTACCATGTGAGTACACTTTATGGTTCCTGTTGTATGCTGGACCACATTTGCAGTTATAATAATTGTGAGCTTATCACGAGGTTTGATTTGTTATTTGAAATATATTCCAGGTTAAATAGGGCATCTACTTTTGTTTTCCTTTTTGGAAGGGGGTGGGAGGTGTGGAGGGAGGGTGAGGGGGGGGGGGGCAATTTATTATTATTATCTTCACTACCGATGGTGGATGGAGGTTATGTCTCCATGTCTGTCTGTCTTTTTCTGTGAGCAGGATATCTCAAAACGTTGTGGACGGATTCGGATGAAACGTGGCAGACAGGTTGTGTGTGTATCAAGGAAAATTCGATTCGATTTTGATTCATGCCGCATCCAGATCCGGCCTATCAGTGGGATACAAAACGTAAACTGTTCAGCCAGGTGGACATATGCGCTCTGATTGTCGTTCTAGTTTCGTATGCAGACTGCAGTTGCTGGTTGTATCATCCTTGGGAGAGCACCTGTGCTGCTGATTTGCTCATCCAATTGTTTGTTTTCAATTGTGTGTGTGTGTGACCCACTCCCCCGTGTGTGTTTGTGACCCACTCCCCCGTGTGTGTTTGTGACCCACTCACCCGTGTGTGTGTCTGTGTCCCATAAACATTGCCCCCTGTTTCCAGTAAGCTGGTACTCATTTTTCCAACCTTGCAAGGATGACAGGCTGATTCAATCCACCTGGTGTTATTTAACGGCACGGCAGAGGCTCAAATTCAACATCCTAAGATCTTAAGGCAGCTACCTTAACAGCGAAGCAACACCTGGCTTGGGTTGTAGGAATTGATATAGGTATATGCATTATGAAATAATTTGCATGGAATTCAGTGCAATAAGTAATAATGCATGCAGCAACGTTCTAATCAACACTTTTCTCATTCTGTTGACCAATTTCCTGTGTGACCTCCAGTTTCCTCTTTGTTCGCTCAGGTCTTTCATGTAGATTTTGGAAGTGATGAAACCCCTCAATCATGCACATGCTGTAACTCAATCATTAATCCGAAACTTCCTCAATCATGCACAATTTCGATTTCAATGTCCCTGGTATATTGTCACTATTCGCGTGCATTGTTTATATTTTTCTGATTTATTGCGACATTCAAACATTTATTGTTCCGTTGTGTGGAAGCAGCTAAGTAGGTGTCCATACCATGCACGCACAAATGTAAACAGGCAGTAGGTACGACTTGTAATTGTGATACGAGCCAACTTCATGGTGCCAATACCAACCTCTTGTTCTATGATATTGGAAGAATGAATGAATGAATGATCGTTTTAAGGCCATTTTCCCCACTAGAGTGGGGGTTAACCTTGTGGGCCCCATGACAATCATGGTTCCCTGTTTGAGGCAATGTTTTTATGGCCGGATGCCCTTCCTGACGCCAACCCTTGGTCACACTCCTACGATGCGCAGGGATACGGTGTACCTATTCTGAATCCGGGTTCACACCGTGATAATTCATCCCAGCAAGCTGGTACTCAATTTTCCGACCTCGGAAGGATGACAGGCTGAGTCAACCCCCCTGGCGTTAATTCAGCGATCGACCGGGATTCGAACCCAGGATCCTAGGATCCCAAGCCGGCACCCTAACCGCTAAGCCAACACCAGGCTTATGATATTGGAAGGATCTGTGTTTTTAATCATCATCATCATCATCTTGCGGCGGTGGCCCGAGACAGAATTCACAACCCCTTCTCAGATGTCCCTATCGGCCATCATCGTAGGAACTTCCCTTGCCTGAATATTTACGTCTCTGACAATAATGTCAGGGTCGGACAACTTCCTACCTCGCTTCAATGTTGATGGTTTGTGCATCCGAAGGATGAGGGATGAAATCACCTGCTTCTTGGCCTGAAAGCAGTGACCTGTGAATTTAACCCGACATTTGAAAGTTGTGTCAGGTATCAGTTGGAGGTTATCACACGCCATGATTATTCCAAGATCCGTTTTTAACGTTGACAAGGGGGTCAGTGTATGTTCCATCAAGACGTTTTTGCATATTTGCACTACAAAACGGTCACGTTTCAGAACCATTCAAAAGTATACTTTCAACCTGGCTTGGGTTGTACGAATTGATATACGTATATGCATTATGAATTCCCTGAAGGTAGCTCTGAAGGTAGCTCTGAAGAGGTTTACTTTTAACTTCTGTGGCAAGTTTCATTTGTCCCAGGCTGTCCAGGCCATCCCTTTCCTGATCTGGAAGTCTTTTTCCCAAGTCCATTATGTATGAGCCCAGGTATTTAAAGTCACTTCCAGGTTTGACGTCCATACCAGACTTGCATTGGATGGTTGCTGACTCTGGGAGTGTGTCGATTGTGTTTGTAATAGGCCTAATATATAAAATAAAGTTGCTGTTGTAACAAAGTTAAGGTATGGCTTCTTGCATGCTCCCCATCCCTGACCCTTCTTCCATTCCATAGTGCAGGAAATAGCTATAAGGGACTCATTTACTTCAATCATTACCATGGAATAATTTCCCCATTGTAATGCACACGTTGACTTCCTGTAGGGCCTATTGTGATTTGAAGTGTATTTTGGGATGCAGAATGAAGTGCCATAGCCTGGCCAACATGTGGGTTTGGCCCTCAGTGCTCATTGTGCATGGACATTGATCTTTGGCATTGGGAAGGGATTATAAAGAGAAGTGGCAGAGAGCCTGCTTTGGGAATATATACTCTTTGGTGTTGGTGTGGCTCGACTTTGGTTCGCTTATGTGCTCTGAGCAGTGTCTTAGGTCATTCCTTTAATGGATGCATTACAATATGTGAAGGCAATGCTACCCAAGACTCCTATCAGGATAAGCTTGGAGTTAATATGGGACTCAAGTCACACAGTGTGTTGAAACCCAGATCTCTACCAACTGTAAAATGCAGCATTCCTGAACAATCTGGGTCATTGAGAGTGAAGAAAATAACATTAGCCACACAGTTACTCCAGGGTAGCAACTGTTTGCAACCAATGGCGTGCATACGTGCGTATGTGTGTGTATCACATGTGTGGGTGTTGTGTGTATCACATGTGTGGGTGTTGTGTCTGTATGTGTGTTTGCGTGTGTGCGCGCCGCTTGTCATCTGTCTGTGTGCATGCGTGTGTGCCCGCTTGTGTCGTGTGTGCTTCTGCGCGCCCACTTTTGGCATCCGTGTGTGTACGTGTGCATGTGTCGGACCACTTTTTGTCATCCGTGTGTGTGTGTCGTTGGTTGTTATCTCCATTATTTGGCTTTTAGAAGGTGGAATGGAGTCTTCTCAGGTCTCAAAGTATCCACCCCGTCTTCAGTGAAGGATCGCGATTCATGGTCTAAGTTTTGAAGTTGTGTTGTTCTTGGAGTTTTGTTCCAAGGGCTCTTTTCAGGATCGTCATTGAGCCCCTTACAGCCTCCAACTGTAGTTCGTTTGTGGTAATGTTCCCGGGGATGGTTTTTAAGATCTCTGTAAAGTTCTTCTTTATCATTCCCATGGCCCCAATTGTCACCGGTACAATTCCAGTGCCCTTCTGCTTCCAGGATCTTTTCACTTCATTCTTGAGTTCTTGTTATTTGGTAATTTTCTTGATTTCTGCATTATTTAGTTCAAAATCGCCTTGTACTGATATCTCAATCAGCAATGCTGTCTTTTCTTTTTATTCCAGTGTACTATGTCCGATCGCAGTGATATGTTTTCTATGTTCACGTGGGATGGGACCATCAGGTTATATGTGAGCATTATGTCCTTGTTTTCAATTATTGCTTTTGTTTCATGTTTCCATAAATTTTGTGGAACTGGGATATTGAAATTTCTGCAGATGTGTCAGTGGATTACTCTACATATCTTGTTGTGCCTTTGGGTGTACAGCTGCTCTGACATGAGTTTTTTACATCTTGATAGGAGGTGACTCGTGCTTTCTGTTTCTACGTTACAGAACCTAAACTTGTCCGCTTGACTCAGTCCTGTCATCTTCTTAAATCGATTCGTGTGGTGTCCTTGTTCTTGGGCATTTATTATGATCCGTTCTCCATCCCAGTTGAGGTGACCTCTTCTTAGCCATTCCATTGATCCTTCTTTGTCTATCCCCAATCTGTCCAACTCATTTTTATATTTCCCTGCTCTTTTGTCTTTCTCCCAGTTGTCACTGCATATCTGCTGGTATTTTATCTTGTATTTTTCTTTTGCCTTTTTGCCAAACGTTGGGGCTGTATTTGTTGCTGTTTTGGTTTTTTTGTGTGACATTCTATTCACACCTGTTTTTGGAAGTTTTTTTGCAAGGTGAGTGAGAGATACCTTTTCTGGTTTGTTGTGTTCATGCTTGTACACCAGTTGTATTTGGTAGTCTGTTGAAATTTTCACGTACTCTGCTAATCCTACAGTCGTCACTCTGTGCACTTGATTGAGTTCCATAAAGCCACCACCTTCTTTCCTCGGCAGGTATATTCCTTGGATGCACTGATTTTTGAAGAACATTTTATGGATCGTTTCCTTGTTTTTATATCTGTTTTTTTCTATTTTTTTTTTCTAGTTAGGTTTACTCTCCATGAAATGGAGAGTAACCTATTATTACTGCTAGTTTTTCTTATTATTAATCTCCGCCCTATTTTGCACCTCCGAAAAATTCATAATTAATGTTCTCAGCAACTGCTGGTCGGATTGACAGGAAATTTTCATCAAATGATCGTCTCGGCTCCGAGAATTTTTTAATGCTAATTACGACGTCATTGGTCACGTGGTATGGGCGCCATCTTGTAAAACACATTCAAATTTGCCCCTCTGTATCTCCGAAACGGCTCAATGGAAAAATTTGAGGAATGGCTCATTCTAAAGAACTCTTCAATGCGAACAAAAGACATGTGTATCGAGTATATTAAAAATGCTAACGTTAAGAGGTTAGAATTCGTCAAACAAAAAATT
Organism: Myxine glutinosa; assembly: GCF_964187855.1. Classification (NCBI taxonomy): domain Eukaryota; kingdom Metazoa; phylum Chordata; class Myxini; order Myxiniformes; family Myxinidae; genus Myxine; species Myxine glutinosa. The sequence goes on from NC_136268.1 coordinate 154,485,366, forward strand.
TTCTCCCCCGAAAATGGGATTTTTTTCCCAGATGCGTCGTTAAAACAAACTCAGAATGCAACAAATTTCGAAGTCATACGTCACATGGTTTGGCCGCCATATTGTTTTTCGTGAAAAACCACAAAAACCCATTTTTCTCCACAACGGCTGAACGGATCGAGCCCAAACCTGGCATGCATATTCGCACACCCATGATGAACAAAAACGCCTCTGAGCATGATGTCATCCGACACATGGTTTCAGAGTTATGACATTTTAAAGCTCAAACTAGAAATTGTATCACCTCCATAATTTGTGAAGATATCGAGTGTAAACTTTATACAAATGTTCCTCATGGGGGGATGTTTCAATGTTACTTGAGACGTTTTGATAAGTCACATGGTTTGGCTGCAATAAATAATGGAAGGTACATTTTAAAAAGCTTCTAACTCTTGAACCACTGCATTGATCGACTTGAAATTTTAATGCAATGTAGATCTCATCAAGCGGAAAACAATGTGCAAAATTTCAAGATGATTGGAGGTACGGTCTCGAAGCTATAAGTCTTTATTGTTGAAAGAAGAAGAAACGCACCTCTTTGTCCCTCCAAGATGTGATCACTATCACACGATCTCCCGCGGTCATTTGAACCTCAAATAAAATTATAATTGAAGATTTGTCAATTGAAGAGGTATATTAACAAACGAATGAAACAGATTTGGTCAAATTCTGACTTTTTTAACTCGATCGCATTTCACACAAAGTTGTGAGAAACTACAGAAGAAGAAACCTCGTTTGGCTTCTCAGATAAAATAAATAATTCTGTCTCTGCAATTTCAGGTTAATTTTCTTTTAAAAATCACTTTTTCTGCAATCAGTGCATGGATTGACATGTGTGGATGTGTGTGGGTGTGGGGTGGGGCGTGGGGGGGATGTGTGTGTGTGGGTGTGGGGGGTGTGTGTGTGGGGGGAGGGGGATGTGTGTGTGTAGGGGGGGATGTGTGTGTGGGTATGTGTGTGTGGGGGGATGTGTGCGTGTGGGGATGTGTGTGTGGGGGGATGTGTGTGGGGGGATGTGTGTGGGGGGATGTGTGTGTGTGGATGTGTGTGTGTGGATGTGTGTGTGGGTGTGGGGGGGGGGTGGATATGTGTGTGTGTGGGGAGGGGTTGGGGTGTGCATGTGGAGGAGGGGGGGTTGGCTGTGTGTGTGTGTGTGTGTGTGTGTGTGTGTATGTGTGGAGGGGTGTGTGTGGGGGTGTGGAGGGGTGGGTGGATATGTGTGTGTGTGGAGGGTGGGGGGGGGGGAGGTTGGGGTGTGCGTGTGGAGGAGGGAGGGTTGGGTGTGTGTGTGTGTGTGTTTGTGTGTGTGTGTGTCGGGATTGTATCCAAGGGGGTTGTGTCAAAGCATGTCCAATGAAAGTGGGGTTGTATCTAAAGTGGGGTTGTATCAAAAGTGGGGTTGTATCAAAAGTGGGTGCGAGTAAACAGGTCATCACTGCCAGCAGTTTTAAAGTGGCAGTTCTAGTTCTTTTTATATCCGCTTGTGACCAGTTTATTATTCTGCAGCTGCACTAGAAAACTGTTACTGCTGGTTGGTTTATGGCTTTGGTTTTTGTGTCTTAGGGTGAGATATGTTTTGCGGATCAGCCTCATTCTATGCAAGGTGTTCTTTGGTCATTGTTTTGTGAATTTTAATGACAAATTTGGTGGCCCTCTTTTACGACAAGGTATAAGAGAAGATTTTGAAAGTAAGATGCTTAGTTTTCGAAGATTGTTGTATTTAGGCCGATTTTTATGTTGTCCGTTTATGTTGATCTACCTTGCACGAATGTGCACTTGGCACACGTATGTTGGCCAAATTCCATTTGGATGTCATTGGTGGACCGTTTCACTCATTTCAGTTGTTCTGCCAAATTTTCGTCATTCAGTGCAGAGTTTTAAATCATCCATATGCAGTAGATGCGTCACCTTTCCTGTTTCTTTGGACGTTCTTTTATGGGATGTTAGGGTGTATACGTGTCCTTGCTCATTAAAGAGGTGAATTATTGGATCCAGGGCCAGGCAAAACAGGAGAGGAAAAAGGCCGTCTCCTTGGAAGATCCTGCCGTCGTGTGTGTGTGTGTGTGTGTGTGTGTGTCATCTGTGTGCGTGTGCCCCTACTTGTGTCATCCGTGCGTGTGTGTGCGCCCGCTTGTGCCATCCGTGTGCCTGCATGTGTCGTGTGTGTGTGTGTATATGCGTGAGTGTGTACTCGTGCGTGCACTGATTCTGTAGTTATGACTTTGTACCATATTGTTGTTTCTTATGCAGCCTATGGCTGCTAGTTGCATCATTCTCTGGAAGTGCGGCTGTGCCGCTGATGCAGTGCCCGTCTTACCAGTAAGCTCATACTCATTTTGACGACCTCAAGAGGATGACAATCTCAGTAAACCCACCTGGTGTTATCTCAACGCCATGATTAAGGCTCAAACTCAAGACCCAAAGATCTTAAGCCAGCCACCTTAACCGTTAGGCCAAAACCAGGCTTACCTAATGCCATGTCAAAGTCAGATATCTTTTGCCATGTTAATTCAGGCTTGAATTTTGATAAACGTGGTGCAATATGCCACCACAAATTGGCACAAATTAATTTCTAATTACCTTAACGACTAATCAATGCCTGGATGAAACTTGCAATTATATAATACAGTATCAATGTAGTTGTAATTAAATTAGCAGTGTGTATTTCCAGTTCTTTTAACCTTTCGCCTGTAACTCTGGACAATGCTGATCTCGCAGATTTCCCCCTTATAGGCAATTTGCTATGAATGAGAATCACTAAAGATGAGTTTTAATAAAACCATTTGATAGGTCATTGATATTTTACTGCCTCTTTCTACTCCAATCCATGTCCCGTCACTCTTGCTGAGACAATTCACTCTTGTATTCATCGTTACATATTCAAGTTATACGGTACTCGTGCTACGTCATTCTTGGAGAGCATTGTTCAGTATGTTTTAAAATCTTGGGAAAATAGACACGATGATGAAATTTATTTTTTCACAACATAGTATGAGCAAGCTGGGGGTGAGAGATGTACGTCACAGCCCCGTTGCTTTCTGGGGTGGGCCAATTGGCACACTTTTTGCCTGAATGAAAATGATTATTTTTCTTTAATTTGAACAAATTAGGAAACAACTTTTTTTTTTTTTTTGTATACAAGATCGAGGCTCGTGAAAGAGCTAACATTAATCACACAAAAAGTCAACCCGCCACATAAAACACAAAAAATAAGGGGAGCGGTAGACAAGATGGGGAGAGAGGGGGAAGGACGCAAACACAACATTTGAGAGCAGGGACATCGGGAGACATGTGGGAGGGGGTGGGCTTGGGGGGAGGTGGGAGAGGTATATAAAACATATGATCACTGCAAGGACTTCCAGGAAAGAAGTTGGAATTTCAAAAAAAAAAAGAAATAAAAAGTGTATCTGGGGTGCATTAGCGGGGGTAGAAAAGAACAAGGTTTTGGATGGGGGAAGATAAGAGATGGTGGTGAACAGCTGTTTTGAAGACCTGGAGGGTGGAGTGGGATTGAAGAGAGTGAGGGAGTTTGTTCCAGAGGCGGGAGAAAAGAGGAATGAAGGAGTGAAGGTGAGCAGAGAGTCTTGATTTTGGCAGTTTAACCATAAGAGGGTTGCTGGCAGATCTTGTGCGACCTGAAGGAATATTGGGGGGACAGAGCACAGAGAGAGCTGGGGGAGCAAGGCCGGAGAGGAGTCGGTAGAAGACAGAAAGACCACCAACCTGCCTGCGGTGAGTGAGTGAAAGGCCCTCGGAGTTAGCTTCATCACAGGAGATTCCAATGATTCTGAAAACTTCATTTTTCATTTTCATTTCAACTTCATTTTTTTTAACGCTTCAAGATCATGTTTTTCAATATTGAAGAAGGCAAGTTTGCATAGACATTCTGTAATTGCCAGTTTTATCTGTCTGCGTCAACCTTTTCCTCATGGAACACAATGGTCTACCCTCATTTGAGGTCTCCCACATCTTCCTGACCTCGTGATATGCTTGTGCAGCTCTCCTCGTTTTCTGATTTTATATTGTACTGTGTCGATAGGAGATTAGCGTCGGTTGATGGTAAGTGTCCCATGATGTCCTTTGTGAAGAGTAGGTGAGTTGTCGCCAGTACTCTGAACAAATTACAAACCCCCCTCCTGGACTGCGAGTCACAGGTGATGTCTACTCTCATGATGTCTATGCCTACCCCACTAAACAAATTCACATACCCAGGTGTTTGCATATCAAAAGTGAATGGCTGTCTTCAGCTTTAAAGGACAAACCAGCAACATCATCTCTTCACATACAGTGCTCTCCATAAGTATTGGAACAGTGAAGTCACATTTGTTGTTGTTGTTGTTGTTGTATACCCAAAAATTTTGCTTTGAGATCAAAAGATGAATATGAGGTACAAGTACAGAAGATCAGAACATTGTAGAACAGGTTTTGCCATTGTAGAACAATAACACTTTTTATGTTCAGTCCTCCCCATTTTAGGTAAGCATAAGTATTGGAAAAAAAAGACTAATAGGTGTTTCTTGGTGCATTGATTGTTCACCAATAAAAGAGCTGTGGATGTCTAGTGTTGGGTTTAGCGAACTTTCTATGAAAGAAAACCAAGCTATTTAGAAGCTGAAAGAACAGAATAATTTAATTAGTGTACTATAGCACAAAAAGTTGGCATACCAAATACAACAATTTGGAATAAATTGAAAAAGAAACAAACCAGTAGTGTACTTGGCAACAGGCAACGGCCAGGTCGGCCAAGAAAAACAACTGTCAGTGACATCACCAACAACCTCGAGTGCAGAGGTAAAAGTATCACAATCTACCGTTCACAGAAGACTTTGACAGCAGAATTACAAAGGCTACTCTGCAAGATGCAAACCTCTCATCGGCACCAGAAATAGAAAGGAAGATTAGAATTTGCCAAGAAGTACAGGGGTGAGCCATTGAGTTCTGAAACAAAGTTTTATTTCCAAGATAAACCTTTACCAAAGCGATGGAAAGGTGAAAGTGTGGAGAAAGGAAGGAACTGCATATGATCCAAAGCAAACTACCTCATCTGTGAAGCACGGTGTGGGTAGTTCATGGCTTGGCCTTGCATGGCTGCCTCTGGAACTGGCTCACTCATCTTTATTGATGATGTAACTGATGATGGCAGCAGCAGAATGAATTCGGAATTGCACAAAAACTGTCTCCAAACTCATTGTGCGGCACTTCCTCATGCAGGAAGACAATGACCCAAAACTCACTGCCAACACAATCAAGGTAAATGTCCCGTGAAAAAAAAGTGGAAGAAAAAGGGGAAAATAGTGGAAGAATCTAGAATGGCCAAGTCAATCTCGTGATTTAAATCCAATGGAGCATGAATTTCACTTGCTGAAGAGTATACTAAAGTCAGAAACCCCCAAAATAAACAACAACTGAAAATGGCTGCACTAAAATCTTGGTAAAGCATCTCAAAAGAAGATAACAAGAGTTTGGTGATGTTGATGGGTCACACACTCGATGCAGTTATTGCATGCAAGGGATATGTAACCAAATACTATTATGCTACTTGATATGCTTGATATGCTTAACCTGTTCCAATACTTATGCCTACCTAAAATTGGGGGTTCTTTTAAAGTCATATTCTTCTACAATGGTAAAACATATATCCATAGAAATAGCAAGAAATAAAAGCTGACCCTCTGTACTCTTGCCTCATATTCATCTTTTGATCTCAAATTCAAATTTCTTGAGCATACAGGAAAAATAACAAATTTGACTTCACTGTTCCAATACTTATGGAGGGTGACACTGTACACTGTACCACATTGCTTGTTTGTATCTTTTAATGTTCACAATCACCCTCCATGCATCATCGCCAAAGGTATTTGTCCAATGGAATTTTATACGTTTGTTTTGTTGAACAATCGGTTTTCTTTCTTCGGTCAGGTTAGCAAGGCTAACCCCTGCTCTAGCAGCCTTAAAATGCCTGTTGTTGTTGTTGTTGTTGTTGGTGGTGGTGGTGGTGGTGGTGGTGGTCAGGTTGAAACCAAGCAATTTTTTTCTTCTACTTAATTCGTCATTTGTGTTGTATTGTACAGACGACTACAATCGCGTGTGCCTGGGTGACGACGAGGAATACATCAATGCAAGCCACGTACAGTTGTTGGTAGGAAGCCAAAAGTTGGTGCACATCGCCTGCCAAAGTCCACTTTCTGGCACGGCCGCACACTTCTGGCAGATGGTGTGGGAGCAGGAAGCGCCCGTGATCGTCATGGTGACACGAGAGGCCGAACGAGGGCGGAACAAATGCATCCGCTATTGGCCGTCGACATTGGGGCAGGAGATCAAGTTTGGCTGCTATCGTTTAAAGCTAAAATCAAGGCAGAGGTTGGAGCACTTCTGCATTCGACTCATTGATGTCACAAAGGAGGAGGTAGGTGATAACCGCGAGAAAGCTGGCTTCATGAAACTCTCTTAATGTCACTGAAAGATATTATATACATGCTGCAAAACCATTTTTCTCCATGCACGTTGTTTAGCTATTTGTGTCTGTTACCCTGGAAATAAACATGAATGGTGAATCAATAAAATCCAATCTCATCCATAATTTATCCAAGTAGGAGGAAGGAGGCTCCCAAAGGAGTCCTTCAACAAGAATACAGTGGTTGGTGTGCCACAAAGTGGTCCCACACTCGCACACATGCATACACGGATGACACAAGCGGGCGCACACACACTATACACACACACGACACAAGTGGGTGCACACACATACGTATAGGTGACACAAGCGGGCGCACGCACCCATGGCACGTATACGCACACATGGCACGTACACGCACACATGACACGTACATGCACACATGACACGCACACATGTGCACAGACAGACGACAAGCGGGTGCTGAATTCCATGATAGATGCCCAAACAATACAATGAATAGAAAAGTAAATGTCCATGACCATTACATTACCAATGTCCACATTACCGTGTAAGGAACGGCATCTGCTTGGGCACATTTCCTGTTTTTTTGTTTGTTTTTATTTATAAATAGCTTTGTGAACTATTACAGTACCTACTGTCAAACTTCAATAGTTTTGTTGGACAAGAATATGCTGCAAGCCTTTCCTTTTATTTGCAGACTGGATGAATCCACCATAGTGACTTGTTGTCTCTTATCTCTGAATTATCGAGAGACGAGTACAAAAATCCGTCAAAAATGACAGTTTGGAGTTATTTTATTCAAAATATTCAAGGAGACTGGTAGCAAGAAATGTGATGTTTCGTAGCAAGAAAAGACGTTATTTTAAGACACCTACAAATGTAACATTATTTTCTTTTCGACGGTGCAGCCTCGTGAGCATGCCAAAGTTTTAAGCCTCGGCCAATCGTCAGGTGTGCTTATATCTTATTTATTTGACATCCTGCGGATGTAAATGAACACTCGTTTTACTTTGCGCACGTTACCCATCATGTGCAGCGAATTTTACCTCCCTGCTTTTTGTATTTATTGCTATTTAAAAAAAACACTTCTGTACACCGCCCTTGAGGGTCAGTTTGAAAACCACAATCTACAATTCCAATAAAAGAGACATAATTACTCTTATTTTGGGTCTTTGGGGTCCTTGTGGTCTTTTGCATCCTCTCATTTTGGGTCTTTGGAGGTCCTCATGGTATTTTGGGTCTTCATGGTTCTCTGTGTATTTTTGGTCCTATTGATCTTTTGGGTCTTTGGAATATTTAAGGGTGTTTTGGGGTATTTTAGGTTATTTGGGTCTTTTATGTATTTGGGGTATTTTAGGTATTTGGGGTCCTCGAGGTATTTTGGGTCCTCTGGGTGTTTTAGGTCTCCTGGGTCTTTTGAGCCCTCGGTCTTTTTGGTCTTGGGATCCTTGGGGTCTTTGGGTCCTCTGGTTGTTTTGGATCCTCTGCGTCTTTTGTGTCTTTGGGGTCTTTAAGGGTCTTTGGGGTCTTTTGTGTTTCCCAGAGTCTTTAGGATCTTTTGACCGTAGTGAACACACAGTCGTGTTAAAGGAGTGGCCTTTAAAACACTACTCAAATCGTCCTTATGAAGGGGGACAGAAATCAGCATCAGACATCTGTACAAATGTACAAACACACGTGCTGTGTTTTATATGGCAGCTTAGTACTCATGAATGTCCTACTCATCGAGCAACATTTGAGCATTAGATGAACTAGAAGCCCCTGCTGCTTATGGGAGCCGCTATGGGGGAGGGGGTCATGCTATTACTTTTATGATTATTAACAGTGTCATGCCAAATTTGGAGGTACCGGAACCCTGCAAAAATTAAAATGTCAGCCGTGACGTCATTGTCAGATCTTACCCTACATGACGTGAAGTTTTAACGTGACACAAACGATTTGAGTCCCAGTGATAAATTAGATACTGTATGCACATCTTACCATGATCAATAAAAGATACACACACACACACACACACACCTGATGACAGACCTGATGAATCCATCGAGCGTGAACATAGAAAACAAAGCATTACGTCCCGACATTGTACTCAGGAACAAAAAGGAAAAGACAGCATTGATGATTGAGATATCAGTACCCAGCGATTTTGGCCTAAACAATGCAGAAATCAAGAAAATAACCAAATACAAGGACCTCAAAAATGAGGTCAAGAGATCTTGGAAGCTGAAGAGCATCAAAATTGTACTCGTGATAATTGGAGCAACATGAATGATGAAGAAGAACCTCACTGAGATTTTGAAAACCATCCCCGGGAATATTACCAAAAATGAACTACAACTGGAGACAGTCCGGGGTGTGGTGACGATCCTGAAAAGAGAACTTGGAACAAAACTCTGAAAAAGTTGAACAGCTTGGTCCATGAACCGCGATCCGTTACCGGAGTGGAGATGGATACTTTGGGTCCTGGGAGGACTCGGTTCCACCTGCTGAAACCCGCAAATGGAGATAACAACAAATGGTACACACACGATGGCAGTGACATGATTTGCCGATTGTGCCACCTGCCTCTCGCCTGGGACGGAGAGTACCAGGGGCTGCATTGAATAGATCAGTTTCCAAAACAGTGGGGACTGAACCGAAACAGCAGCTTTGATGAAACGTGATTCGCGCGGGGTGCCTCGTGTCACGTCATTCGAGATGCGTTTGGGTTGTAGCCGGTCCTTGAAGCTTGGTGCGATTTGTGAGCCTCGTACTGATGGATGGGAGGCCCGAAATTTGGCGGACCCGGGAGGCCCTGAGCTTTGTTGGACCTCATTTTGCAGGGTGTCGTCTATTGAGGATGTGGGAGACTAAGGTGAGATGGAGGAATGTACCATTTGAAATGCGCTTGGGACGCGGCCTGATTTTGAAGCTTGGTGGGACTTTGTGGGCCCCGTGCTGCCAGACGGGAGGGCCTGAGTTTTTCCAATCCCAAGATGCACATGAGGTGGCTGGTACCACGCCGTTCAATGAGGCAGCTTCGTCGTGTATGGCAGCGAGCTTCGTGAGATACAGTACCATGCCGAATATGGCAGCTTCGTAGGATGAGATTGAGGTGGATGAGTTCGAGAGGGAAGAGACCATACCCCAGCGTACCCCGGAGGCCACTTCGGGGATGGCAGAGGGGGAAAGGAGCACGGATGAGGAGATGAGTAGTGGTTCCTTGCTGGGGTGGGGATGGATGCTTCGGGACCAGAGAGGCAAGAGGCGTTTGGTCCTGGGGACTTGCGGGTGGAGATGAGGTCCGGTGGTGGTGATGCGTGCACACTCACATGCACACACGTACAAGGGTCGTGAATTGCACGTACATGACATGCACGATTGAGGTTTATACACGTTTTATTGTGACATATTATGCTGCGTATTATGTGCATGACATATTTTGCTGTGTATTGTATGCAATAATTTTGTAACAATTTCAGAAGAAAAAAAATCCACTTTGACATAATGGGGTATTATGTATAGATCAGTGACAAAACATATCAATTTAATTCATTTTAAATTCAGGCTGTAACACACCAAAATGTGAAAAAGTTGAGCAGTGTGAATACTTCCTGAAGGCAGTGTACATACATACATACATACATACATACATACATACATACATACATACATACAGTCGTGGCCAAAAAAATTGGCACCCTTGCAATTTTTTTCAAATAACTCAGTTGAAATTTTGACAAAAAAGAAGTTGAAATTGACAAAAGTATTTGGTCTCCACAATTCTTTATTTTACTGTTAACATTACAAAACCTTTGTTTTTGATTCAGAACTTAATATATCCTTTTAAATCAGAAAATAAAAAGAAATGGCATTGACAAAATTATTAACACCCTAGACTTAATATTTGGTAGCACACACTACCTTTGGACAAAATAACTGCAGTGAAGCGCTTCCTGTAGCCATGAATGAGCTTCCTCCACCTCTCTACTGGCAGTTTGGCCCACTCTTCTTGTGCAAACTGCTCCAGTTCTCCCCGATTTGAAGGGTGCCTTCTCCCAACTGCTGTTTTCAGATCTCCCCACAGGTGTTCAATGGGATTTAGATCTGGACTCATTCCTGGCCACTTCAGAACAGTCCAGCGTTTTGTGTTGAACCATTCCTGGGTGCTTCTTGAAGTGTGCTTGGGGTCATTGTCCTGCTGCAAAACCCATGACCTTCGACGGAGACCCAGCTTTCTGACACTGGGATGACACTGCAGAGAAGGTGAACATTGCGCTCCCAAATGCCTTGGTAATCTCCTGATTTCAAGATGCCATGCACACATTCAAGGTACCTAGTGCCAGAGGCAGCACAGCAACCCCAAAACAACACTGAACATCCTCTATGTTTGACTGTAGGGAAGGTGTACTTTTCTTTGGGGGCTTCATTCTGTTTTCTGTAAACATAGAGATGATGTGCTTTACCAAAAAGCTTTAATTTGGTCTCATCTGTCCACAGGACATTCTCACAGAATGATTTTGACTTGTTCAGGTGTGTTTTGGAAAACTCCAGTCGGGCTTTCTTATGTCTCTCTCTCAGCAGCAGTGGGGTCCTCCTGGATCTCCTACCAATCTATCATAGAACCTCCTTTCATTGAGTTGGCGAAAGATGGTGCGAGTTGAAACTGTCGTACTTGTGTCTGAAGATCAGCTTGAATCTGTTTGGCAGTTGATTGTTGTGCTTGCTCCACCATTCAAACAACCCTTCGCTGCAATCATCGATCAAGTTTTCCCTTGCGGCCACGTCCAGGGAGGATGGCTCCATTGCCATTGGCCTTAAACTTCCTTATAACATTGTGTATGGTGGACGCAGGAACATCAAGGTCTCTGGAGATGGACTTGTAGCCTTGAGATTGTCTATGCTTGTTTACAATCTTGTGTCTGACCTGCTCAGACAATTCTCTGGTTTTCTTTATTTTCTCCATGCTCATTGTGGTACACACAGTGACACAAAACGGCAGATTGACTCCTTTTCTCGATTCAAAACGTGCAAGGGTGCCAATATTTTTGGCCTTGACTGTACATGCATGTATGTACATGCACATACATACATACATACACACATACATGCATGCATACATACATACATACACACACATACATATACATGCACACATACATACATACATACATGCTCCATTATTATGTACATCGTGAATTCAGGGGGAATTGGTGAATGTGCCTGATAACAAATGGTGATCACATGGAAATAGTCTTTATGATCGCACAAGGCACATGAGTGTTCTCATTCACATTAATAGAGACAAATGGGTTTGCAATTTCAAAAACAGAAATGTGAGTTTTAGGTTTTGGCAAAATTTGATTTTCCCCCCTTCCCTGCCCCCTCATCTCTCAATTCCACCCCACCCCCTTCATTTTTGACTCACCTTGTCTTACATTCTATGTCATGTCTGTCCGTTTTGTTTTATTCCAGTTATTAACCCTTTATCTGAACTCTTCCATGGTCCTTGTCTCTGTTTGCGATAAAAGCAAGTTAAACTTCTTTATCAGATTATTGCTTAGTGTGAGTTAGAACAGGAGTTATTGCTCCCACAAAGACTGTATCTCTGCTTTGTTCTCTACCTGTATCAGAATGGCAAGAGCAGGCATGTGGCACAGCTGCAGTTCACATCCTGGCCTGACCTTGACGTACCTCTTTCCGCACACCCGCTGCTGTGCTTCCTGCGTGCTGTGCGGTTCTTTTGCCATCATCTGAAGCCTCAAGATACTGATGAGCTCAAACCACTGGTGGTTCACTGTAACGCAGGCGTGGGGCGCACCGGAGTATTTATTTGTTTACACGCTTTTCTAAATCACTTCGAGCAAGGCTTGGAGGTAATGATAAATGTTGCTGCTTCAGAATTTGACATTTATGGTGTGTGTGTGTGTGTGTGTGTGTGTGTGTGTGTGTGTGTGTGTGTGTGTGTGTGTGTGTGTGTGTGTGTGCGTGCGTGCGTGCACGCACATGTAGCTCACATATTGTACAAAAAATTATTGCACATGTTTAGGAAAACTGTGATTCAAAAGTTTTCAGATGAACCAATTAGAGGCAATTATTGTGTCTCGTGCTCCAAGTATGACCTGCATGAGAACTGTTCCTGCCTTAGAAATACTCTTTGGCTTTAATATATAAGGTTCCCTTTTTTTATGGCCATTTTCCCTGCAAGAGCAGAGGTTAGCCTTGCGGGCCCCATGACAATCATCATGGTTCCCTTTTTGACGCAATGCTTTGTTGGCCGGATGCCCTTGCTGACGCCAACCCTTTAGTCGTCTCTTACGACCAGGGATACGGTGTACCTATTCTAAACCAGGGCACACACCGGCACATTCATCCCAGCAAGCTGGTGCTCAATTTTCCGACCTCGGAAGGATGACAGGCTGAGTCAACCCCTGGCATTAATTCAACGATCGATCGGAATTCAAACTCAGCATCCTAGGATCCCAAACCCGCACCCTAACCGCGAAGCCAACACCAGGCTACCTTTAATATATAATATATATGGTTCATTGGACTTAAAATACTATATTGCCATCCCTGCACAAATACAATAACTATGATTACTCCTACGTTATTATAATACTTATATGGTTTCATAATAACGCCACTTCCTCCTCAGCCTGACTTAATTTGGACACCTTCTAGCTCAGGAATGGCCCTGCTTTACCCGAGGTTGATCCGCTGTTAGCAGACCTGATCTCAGATTTCCCTGGCCTAGTCAAGCTTAGATCAAATGGAAAATGTAAATAATAATTTACATTGCACATGCAAAAGTTATTAATTGCTCTACCTTTCTTTCTCTGCAGTTCAGCATTGATGACATCGTTCGGGACCTGATAGTTCAGCGCAAAAGAATGTTGTATACACTGGTAAGCTTGACCTCTTGAACTATCAACTCCCAAAAACTTGGGAATATTGCATGAAACTGTCTGATTGGGGGTGTGGAGGTGCGGGTCGGGTTAGTATGGTGATTGGAAGAGGGGCTCCAACGAAAGGGATGCGGGTGGTATTCCTTCATTTGTTTGGCCTGCACAATCCTGTATCCCTTTACACAAGGTTGCACAATGAACTGGGATGCAGGAGGAGGACAATTATACAGGAAGTAAAAAAAAAAAAAAAATTAGATTTATTTATTCAGTCAGTTTGTCAATATCTAATATCTAATATCTGTATCAATATCTAATATCTAATATCTGTCAATATCGGTAAAACCGAAAAACACCATCGGTGAAGCCGTCCATCCATTTAGATATGTAACTGTAGATCTATTAATTATGTACTATTGGAATTTACCTTTCAACCCTTTAGACTGCTGAGGCCCTTTAAGCCTTTGAAGACCCTTTAAGACCCCCAAGACAACAAAGGCCCCAAAGACCTTTAAATAACCCCAAATACCTTGAAGACCATGAAGACCCAAAATACACTAAAAACCCAAAAGATCCCGAAGACCCAAATGACCTCAAAGGCCCAAAAGGCTCAGAAGACCCTGAGGACACAAAAAACCCCTTAAAGACCGAGAAGACAAAAAATACCACGAAGACCCTTAAAGATCCCAAAGACTCAAAAGACCTTTAAATACCCCCAAAACAACCACAAATACCCTGAAAGACCCTGAACACCCAAAAGACCCAGAGGACCCCAAAAACTCAAAGGACCCTTTAGACCCAGAAGACCTTTTAGAACCAAAAGACCTGGAGGAAATTTCCACGGGCAACTGCCATTATGCCGTCAAAGGACATTCCTGTCAAACTCCCTCAATATTCCACACTTTATTGCAAACGAATTCCTTTACAACAGCCTGGTGGAACTGGGTTTTGTGCTCATATAATATAAACAGCTTTAGTATAATACTGCTTTGTGTCTGTCCCAACTTGACATTTGTGGGATGTAATATTATTACAGTTCTGAGAACTGTCCCATCTTCCCCCTTCTGCCCTCCTCTCCCCCCCCAATCCTCCCCCTTCTGCCCTCCTCTCCCCCCCAATCCTTCCCCCTCTCTCTTCCACCCCCTTTCCTCCCACTTGGCCCTCTGGGTGAGTGCATATCCAAGCACGTATATTCCTGAGATAGTTATATAGTTAATAATTGTATTTATATAGCCCCATTCATGGTTTAACGGGACACTAGGATATGCGTTTCTGAGGGCTTTAGTGAAGTCGTCTTCTTCCTTCTTCCATCCGCAATCTCCACCTTACATAACCTGAAATGCACAGACCATATAGGTTAATTACCATTGGGCATTGTAGACACCGTCTTTAATTTGGCTTCTCCTCTTTCCAGACATAGTTACACAGCTCCCATACGGTTTCTTTACTTCTCCAGACACATTTGACACATTAGTGATCCTTAAACTTAACATACATTCACTATCCACAGTTCCCCTGATTGCCTGTATTTTACATTACATCCACCACCTTTTATTAAACACCCACACCAAACACGAACCACTCATCACAAAGGAAGAACATTGTAGCATTTGAACGTACTTTGGTGGGAATCCTGGCAGGTGGGACGAGCCATTGAGAAGAGGGTGCGTATCCTGTTACGGCTGCCATGCGTTGCGCCCGTCGCTAGTGATTAACGGGAGAGGGGCGGAGTGTCCAGAGGCACTCCAATCCAAACGCTCTGTGGAGTCAAAGGTGACGTTCTGAACTTTGACCCTCGAGGATTTGCCTCTTTCGACCTTTGACCCCGCCAGACTCTGCTTCATTTAAGCAAGATAAAAGATGGAATGTGAGAGGGTTTCGCCACCTTCTGACTGAACCGGAGATCTGCTGCCAAGAGAGGAGAGGAACCTGCCTGCCACCGGAGAAATCATCGCATTTCACTCATATTCATGTGCTTTACATCTGCAAATCATACACTGCCAGACATGTGGCCTCATCAGCAGTTATTGAAATTATTCAGGTACTTTCATGATTCGGATGCAGTTGTTAACCCTGTGGTTCCCAAACTTTTTTTGTCCACGGGCCAAAATTTTGCCTTCACCTCATGGAAGGCTAATCCAACTGAAGGCAATCTCAGTTCCTTCCACAAAGCTCGGAACAAGTGCGTGTCTACCCTCAGGAGAGCCAGGAAACAATATCTCTCTACTCTCAAGACTGAACTCTCGAACGTGTCTCCCTCCTCCAGATCCTGGTGGCGTCTGGTCAAATCTGTTTATCGTATTTGTTCCCCTTCCACCCCCTCCCTTACCTCAAATGGCTACACAGCTGATACTGCACGTGAAAAAGCTCAATTCCTCAAGTCTGTGTTTGTTTCAAAATCTTGTGTCCCAAACCCATCTCTCTCTGTACCCACCTCACCCAGTCAAAAACTCAGCAGCTCCTGGACTCTGTGTACTTCTCTCCCGACAAGGTGGAGAAATTTCTGTCAAACCTCAACTCTGATTTTGCAACTGGTCCAGACGGCATCAGCCCACAGGTTCTGAAATCCTGCTCTGCCGCTCTTTCACACCCTCTCTCTGTTCTCTTCACCCTCTCTTTTGCTCAAGGTCATCTGCCATCTGCTTGGAAATCAGCCAACATTACCACTTTACACAAAAAAGGTGCAAAAACAGATCCTTGCAACTAAAAACCAATCAGCCTTCTCCCAATCATCAGCAAGGTCATGGAATTCCATCATCGCTTCTGATATGAAATCTTTCCTCTTCTCCAATGGCTTCATCTCAGATCATCAATTTGGATTCAGACCAGGTCACTCTACTCTGGACATGCTGCTTCTCCTGTCTCAACAATGGATGGAGGTCCTCAATGCCAAACAGGAAATCAGAGCTGTCTCCCTTGACATATCATGTGCCTTCGATACGGTCTGGCACCCCGCTCTGCTCACCAAACTCTCTTCTGATGGTATCCATGGAAATCTCCACGCATGGCTCAAGGACTTCCTCCGCTGTCGTAGTCAATGTGTGGCTCTAAATGGAATTCTCTCATCTCCTCTTCCTGTCCATGCTGGAGTTCCCCAAGGCAGTGTTCTGGGCCCTGTACTTTTTCTGGTCTTCATCAATGATGTCTCTGACTCTCTGGAAAATCCTCTCTATCTCTTTGCTGATGACTCCACTCTCTGCCGCTCCATATCTCAACCCTCAGATCCGCAGTCTTCAGCCCGTTCACTCTCTGCAGACCTGGACAAAATCACAGAATGGTCAAACAAGTGGAGCATGTCTTTCAATCCTGACATATCTCACACTCTCACTATGTCTCTCCGAAAAGACCGACTGGATAACCCTCCCATCTACTTTCTCAACAATCCTCTCAAATAAGTTCTGTCGCAGCTCAATGGAGTACTGCTCTCCCCTCTGGGCTGGTGCTCCTGCCTCACACCTAGCTCGGCTTCACGCTGTAGATAAGGCTCTTACGATCATTGGTATCTCCCGCAATGAAGCTGATTTTGAGGGTCTTTCACTCTCTCACTGCAGGCAGGTTGACGGTTCTATCTTCTACCGACTCTACTCCTGCCCTGCACCCCCTGTTCTGTCTGAGCTCTGTCCCCCAAATATTCCTGCAGGATGCACAAGGTCTGCCAACAACCTTCTTCAGGTAAAGCTACCAAAATCGAGACTCTCTGCTCACCTTCACTCTTTCATTCCTCTTTTTTCCCTCTTCTGGAACAAACTCCCACACTCTCTTCAATCGCACTCCTCCCTCCACGTCTTTAAAACAGCTGTTCACTAACAACTCTTATCTCCCCCCATCCAAAACCTTGATTTTTTCTACCCCCGTTAATACACCCCAAACCCACCTCCTTCAAATTCCCTGTTTTCTTTCCTGAAAGCCCTTGTAGTATCCATCTTGTTTATCCCATGTACCCTGCCCCAACACTCTCTCTTCCACAGGTCTCTCGATGTCCCTGTTCCCTCCTGTTGTTGTCTCTCTCTCTCTAACTCTCTCACTCTCTCAATCTCTCCACGCTCTCTCTC
The DNA here is from genome assembly GCF_964187855.1 of Myxine glutinosa. Classification (NCBI taxonomy): domain Eukaryota; kingdom Metazoa; phylum Chordata; class Myxini; order Myxiniformes; family Myxinidae; genus Myxine; species Myxine glutinosa. Next base: position 154,502,759 of record NC_136268.1, read on the forward strand.
TCCATGCTCTCTCTCTCCACGTTCTCTCTCTCTCCACACACTCTCTCTCTCTCCACACTCTCTCTCTCTCTCTCTCCACGCTCTCTGTCTCTCCACGATCTCTCCCTCTCCACGCTCTCTCTCTCTCCACGCTCTCTCTCTCTCCACGCTCTCTCTCTCTCTCCACGCTCTCTCTCTCTCTCTCTCCACGCTCTCTCTCTCCACGCTCTCTCTCTCCACTCTCTTTCTCTCTCTCTCTCTCTCTCTCTCCACACTCTCTCTCTCTCTCCACACTCTCTTCTCTCTCCACACTCTCTCTCCACACTCTCTCTCTCTCCACACTCTCTCTCTCTCCACACTCTCTCTCTCCACACTCTCTCTTCTCTCTCCATACTCTCTCTCTCCACACTCTCTCTCTCTCCACACTCTCTCTCTCCACACTCTCTCTCTCCACACTCTCTCTCCACACTCTCTCTCCACACTCTCTCTCTCTCCACACATTCTCTCTCTCCACACTCTCTCTCTCCACACACTCTCTCTCTCTCCACACTCTCTCTCTCCACACTCTCTCTCCACACTCTCTCTCCACACTCTCTCTCTCTCCACACACTCTCTCTCCACACTCTCTCTCTCTTTCTCCACACTCTCTCTCCACACTCTCTCTCTACTCTTTCTCTCTCCACACTCTCTCTCTCCACACTCACTCTCGTCACACTCTTTTTATGCTCCATGTGTTAGTTCTCATACGAGCCTAGACTACGTATACAAAAAATAATAAATTGAAATCACATTAGCCTCGCGACCCAAATGGTGCCAGTACCTATGATGCAAAATGTTGGAGAAAATGCTCTCGACGTGAAAACCCCCCTCAATAATCCGGGATTTGGGGGCAGGGGTTCAATTTTGGGCCATGACCCTAGGTTTGGGAACCCCTGGGTTAACCCAATAGTAGGAATTCCATAAATACATTGACTTTATTGTTTGGGGTGGTGCAAACATTTCTGATGACCAATTGGTGATTCAGAATCAGCAGTCACGCGGTGCAGAGCATTATTTCCTCGTCCTCAGCTCGCGCAAGTGTTCACAAGTGTTTTCCTTGTGAAAAGAGTTGCAAGTTTTGTTTGCAAAGGCTGTCGCCAGTAGACATCAGTACTGCTTATGGGATACCCACGATGAGTTCCTGACACTTTTCCCTTTGATGTCACAACTACACTTGTGACGTCAAAGGATGTCTGCCATCCACAGATAGCGAACTGATTGGTAATGGAAGACACCCCAGTTCTGCAGGACCTCTTTGATCCAATCCTGGGCATTTTAAGTTTCTGTACCACAATTATAGTTACAATCGTCATGCCAGACTGTTAAACACAAAATAATGTTAATATTCAAACTTTTAAAAACATCAGATGAAATGGTAAAGACCTTTCGTGCTCTCCGGGATGATGCGTTAAGTTTTGCTTTATGTCGAGCCAGATAACAAGTAACCATGACTAATTCATATTGTTTTGCTTTACATGTGTGTGCAGGAACAGTACAAGTTCTGCTACAAAGCTGTCCTGGAAGTGTTGTATTACTTGGCGGAAGCTGAGCTCAGAGAAATTCACTGAGCATATCCTGGTGCATCTAATGGACCCTGTATTGCACTTGATGGAAGAAATAGAGAGTGACAAACCACTTGGAACAGGATGAAGAAGGTGGACAGCTTTCCATCTCGCAGTGCATCTACCCATGCCATGGTGCCACCTCGCAATGCATCTACCCATGCCACGGTGCCACCTCGCAATGCATCTACCCATGCCATGGTGCCACCTCGCAATGCATCTACCCATGCCATGGTGCCACCTCGCAATGCATCTACCCATGCCATGGTGCCACCTCGCAATGCATCTACCCATGCCACGGTGCCACCTCGCAATGCATCTACCCATGCCACGGTGCCACCTCGCAATGCATCTACCCATGCCACGGTGCCACCTCGCAATGCATCTACCCATGCCACGGTGCCACCTCGCAATGCATCTACCCATGCCACGGTGCCACCTCGCAATGCATCTACCCATGCCACGGTGCCACCTCACAATGCATCTACCCATGCCACGGTGCCATCTCGCAATGCATCTACCCATGCCATGGTTCTGCCTTGCAATACATCTATCTATGTCACGGTGCCACCTTGCATCCATTACCCATGCCATGGTGCCACCTCACAATGCATCTACCCATGCCATGGTGCCACCTCACAATGCATCTACCCATGCCATGGTGCTGCCTCGCAATACATCTATCCATGTCACAGTGCCACCTTGCATCCATCTACCCATGCCATGGTGCCAGACTGAGGAGGAACTATATTTAATACAATGGACATTGAGCACAGTGTTTGAAAGTGTTATCATCTTTACATTTCCTTCTTTCATTATATTGAAGTCCAACAGGACGGCTGGCGCAGAAGTACCACACTTACCTTTTCGCTGTCGCTTCTGGTAAGGTTCAATTCTTGGCCTGATGATAAGCCGTCCACCGGTGCTTTGCAGGTAGCACATTGCATCGCATGGTGTGCCGTCCCACTGAATCTGGAGCCCTGTCTGCTGTCTCACAGATCACGGGGTCCTTTCGTCTGCTGTCCAACAGAACCCGAGGTCCTCTTGTCTGTTGTTCCACGGAACATGGGGTATGGTGTGTTGTCCCACGATACCCGGGGCACGGTGTGCCGACTCGAGGGACCTGGGGCACTGTCTGTAGCCCCATGAAACCTGGGGCCCTGTCTGCATCCCACAGAATCTGGGTCCCTTTTGTCTGCTCTCCCACAGAACCTGGGGCCCTCTTGTTTGCCGTCCCACAGAACCTGGGGTCCTCTTGTCTGCCATTCCACAGAACCTGGGGTCCTCTTGTCTGCCGTCCCACAGAACCTGGGGTCCTCTTGTCTGCCGTCCCACAGAACCTGGGGTCCTCTTGTCTGCCATCCCACAGAACCTGGGGTCCTCTTGTCTGCCATTCCACAGAACCTGGGATCCTCTTGTCTGCCGTCCCACAGAACCTGGGGTCCTCTTGTCTGCCGTCCCACAGAACGTTGGGTCCTCTTGTCTGCCATCCCACGGTACCTGGAGCACGGTGTGCTGTCCCATGGAGCCTGGGACGCTCTTGTCTGCCATCCTACGGAACCTGCGGCACGGCCTGCCATCCCACGGTATCTGAAGCACAGAGTGCTGTCCCATGGAACCTGGGGCATGGTGTACCATCCCACGGTACCTGCGGCCTTGTCTGCCATCCACAGAACCTGGGGTCCTCTTCTCTGCCGTCCCACGGTACCTGCGGCAGAGAGTGCTGCCCCACAGAACTTGGGGTCCTGTCTGTCGGCACTTGCTGGTAGACGTTAAAGATCCCACGGCATCTTTCAAAAAGAGTAGGCAACTGCTGCCGTCACTGTGCCCTAATTACAAACCTTAAACATCCAGGGGCACTGCATCAGCAGCACAACCATCTGTCCGTGATCACGCAACCATTCGACTGAATTCTCAATCGATTCACGCTGCAATAAAAATTAATCGATGACTTTTATCCGATATGTATTAAATCGTTCGTCCTTTTGAGCCGTTTCCTTTTGCCTTTTCCTGAAAGTTGAAAATCGTTGAAAGAACTTTTTGTTAAATTGCAAAAGAGCAGGAAACAGGTTTCGCGTTCACACATTCAATGGAATGATCTAATCATTCACCTGGATAGATTCTGCGTTGCATTTCACAATGGTGGTTTTGTAAAGTGGTTTAACCGCACACCACCATCTAAAGTGGTTTAACCGCACACCGTAATCGTAACCCCCAACCCTAACCCTAACGGCTCGGTTTCCCTTTTATATCCTGTACATGTTGAATCTGTTTGACGTTTACTTTTTTAATATGATCCGTGGAATCCGATAAAGATGGTCGTTTGCTATTCCCAATTTCATGGATTTCAAATGATCATTTGATTATGTTGATCTATCACATGTGATCCTTTTAATATATGAGAAATATTTTCCAAAGATTATTGTGTGTATTTTGCTGGATAGTCTTTTTTCTCAAATCGAGTTTGTGTTCCTCATTTTGTAAATGTTAAACGTATGAACACAATTCTGTGTGACGTCACACTTGCTGCTCTAATTTATCGGTTATAGGTTTGCTGTGTCGGCAGTACATTCTTTTTGCAAACTTTTTTTTATCTCTTCCTTCTTCTTCTTCCTCTTCCTCTTCTTCTTCCTCTTCCTCTCCTTCTCCCTCTTCCTCTTCTTCTCCCTCTTCCTCTTCCTCTCCCTCTTCCTCTTCTTCTTCCTCTTCTTCCTCCTCTTCTTCCTCTTCTTCTTCCTCTTCTCCTCTGCCTCTTCTTCTTCTTCCTCTTTCTCTTCTTCTTCTTCAGCTTCTTCCTCTTCTTCTTCTTCTTCTTCTTCCTCTTCTCTTCTTCCTCTTCTCTCTCTTCCTCTTCTTCTTCTTCCTCTTCTCTTCTTCCTCTTCTTCTTCTTCCTCTTCTCTTCTTCCTCTACTTCATCTTCCTATTCTTCTGCTCCCTCTTCTTCTTCTTCCTATTCTTCTTCTTCCTCCTCTTCTGCCTCTTCTTCCTCCTCCTCCTCTTCTTCTTCCTCTTCTTCTTCCTCTCCTTCTGCTTCTTCCTCTTCTTCTTCCTCCTCTTCTGCCTCTTCTTCATCCTCCTCTTCTTCTTCTTCCTCTTCTTCTTCTTCCTCTCCTTCTGCTTCTTCCTCTTCTACTGCTTCTTCCTCTTCTTCCTCTTCTTCTCCTTCTTCTTCTTCTTCTTCTTTTTTCATCAATGCCATAAGTGAAATGTCTGTCCGTCTGTTACCATTTTTCTCAGTGATGGCCAAATGGATCTTTGTCAAACTTTCATAGGTTCGTTGGTGAGAGCTGGGGAATGTTTTAAGGGGGAAAAAACAGTTGGAATATTTTGGATTTTTTTTCAATCTCTCTATTGTACCTAAGCTCAGCCTTTGTAGCTATGTGAAAGGTAATATTAAATGATTCCCGACCCCACTTCTTAGCGGGTCATTACCATGCTTTAGTGTGTGGCCGCCGGTTTCATCGTTACTGGGAGTGCGGCTGTGCCGGTGATGCAGTGCCTCTTGTTTCCAGGAAGCTCGGACGCATTTTGCCAATCTCGGAAGGATGGCAGGCTGAGTCAACCCACGTGGTGTTATTTAACGGCACGACAAGGGCTCAAACTCAAGATCTTCAGCCAGACACCTAACTGATAAGTCAACACCAGGCTTCTTTGTTGGGTGTAGGGACGTGTTTTTGGCCCTCACAAGAAAATGGGGGGGGGGGGGGTGGAGGGGGGGGGGGAAACCCAAAATTGTATTTCTTCAAAATACCTGAAGGATTATTATGCACCGGGGAATGCCAGTCCTCTACATAGGTCGTTTATTAGCCGTGTACCACCCAGGTAAGACCATGTGGGGGCGACGTATGCAAGGTTAACGACATGTTTTCGATGTTACTGGAACATTTTGATTGCATGTTGGGTGGTGGTGTGTGTTTTATTGCAGCTCAATGCGAGGGACAGTGAAATGAGGAAGCTTCCGGAATGTTCCGAGTGCTGTGTATAGTTCATGGACATCGAGGCTAAGGGTGTGCGAACCTTTTTGGCATACACCAACATACACACGCAACATGGACGCAGGGAGCAGCAATTCATCCCATCATTCCTGCGGTAAAACGATCTGTCATGCTTGAAGATGTTCAAACCTTTCAAGGGGTCTTAGGTGCGACCTTGTGATGAGAGCTTTAAAGAGCCACCATTACACCTTTTTAGCAGTTTTTTTTTCTTTTCTTTTCGTATACAAGATCGAGGCTCATGTAAGAGCTAACATTGATCACAAAAAGACAAACTGACACATAAAACAAGATAAAGGGAGCGGGAGACGATGGGGAGAGAGGGGGAAGCACACAAGTACAACATTTGAGAACGGGGACATTGGGAGATCTGTGGTAGGGAGAGGGCTTGGGGGGAGGAGGCATGGGAAGGGGGTGTGACAGGTTTTATTTTTTTTTGTATACTTTTTTGACTTGCCCCTTATTGTAATGCTCTATCCCCTTGAACAAAGCCAAGCTATGTGGGCTCCAACCATGGAATCGAGTCGAATGAGCACAGGAGCTTGATGTCATAATTTGACTGAAATGGACCACCATCACCCATTTTAACGACGTGCGCGCAAGACAGAGAGAATGTTGGAATGAGGGTGCCGTGCAGGAGAGGACACCTAGTGTCTGTTACCCTTTGGACAGACTCCGGTCACCTTTTTTCTAATGATGTCGCACGACCCACCCGTTGTTCCGAGATGCTTGGATCCAGGCCTCGCCATCCCGTCAGCACCTTAATTTGAATCTCTGCATCTCGTTTCTCTTGAGCAGTTTAATCAGAAGTCACGCGAGCGTGCCGTATAAATTAACCGCCAAATAAATCGCCCCGTCGGATTTATATTATCATCACAGTGATCTCTTTCCGTTTAGTTCTTTTTTTTTTTTTTTTTCCTCTTCTTCCTTTCCTCACATTGTCGCGCTCCCTCCCCAATTCCTTCCACCGCGGTCTAGTGTCTATGTAACCTTCTCGGAGACGTATGCCGAACGGGCGTGCGCTCAGGCCACTCATCTTGGATGATTCATGGACAAAAGGTCACGCCACGGTTTGCGCAGATTATGCAAACGCCGTCGAGGCGCGCTCTTATGACGGAGCGCGGTGCATCACCCGGACACGAAAACGCCTTATTAAACGGACGACCGCGTCCGCGCATGCCCATACAGGAGGCTTGAAGGAAGGAGCCCCCACGGTGTCCGAGCGCTGTTATTGCGTGGGCTCTTCTGCTTAAACCATGCGTTACACGCGGATAACAGCATGTGGTCCTCCCGCCGAGATCCTACACTGGAACGCGCGGGCAGCGACAGGTCGGCTGTTCGTACGAATTATATATAATATAGGACCACGGAGCCTCCGACACGGAGGGGGGAGTTTTGGACGAGGAGATCCTGGCCCGGACGCGCTTCCCGCCCCGCACGGACGGATCGATGGAGCCCAAAAGCTGCACCGTTTGCGACTCCCAAGGACAGCCCGCACAGTTTTGAGCTGCCCCTTTAGAGTGCACTTCACTTGGTGAAAGGCGTATTGTGCGCGCATCGTTATCGTAGAAACGAGTGCATAAATGTCCACTGGACGGAGCAAATTCGAGAAGGAAAAATTTACAACGGAGGAGTAAAAACGTTTGCCCTCCAAAGCGCCGTTTCCTTTTCACACGCGGTAGTAAAAGATGCGAAGTTTACTCTTGATGAAGAGGCGGACGCGGAACACGCGCCAAACGGCGTGCGCACGTGCGAGGATGTGTGCGGAACACGCGCCAAAGCGCGCATGGCTCCCGCTGAACGCACGGCGCTAAATCACTGCAGTCTAATGAAGTTTTAGCGGATACAGGGAGATTTATTGGGTCACTCCACGATCCCCACGATTGCCTGCCGATTGGAATTTCAAATTCGGCTTTTGGTTCCGCGCGCCGGATGAGTTGCCAGTCTAAATTGGATGGCCCGCGGTATATACCTCATATATGCTCATTAATGTGGGGAGGACTGGTGGGCATAGATGTGTGTGTGTGTGTGTGTGTGTGTGTGTGTGTACGCGCATATTGTGTATACTTTGAGTAAAAATTGTGTACACTTATACATATACAGTAGTGTGTTTATGATTTTATTTATATATATATATATATATATATACAGTATGTATATATATATATATATATATATATATATATATATATATATATATATATATATATATATATATATATATATATATATATATATATATATATATATACATATATATATATACTACATGACCAAAAGTATGCGGACACCCCTTCTAATTAGTGGATTCGACTGTTTCAGCCACACCTATTGCTGACGGGTATATATAATCAAGCACACTGCCATGCAATCTCCATAGACAAGCATTGGCAGTAGAATGGGCCGTACTGAAGAGCTCAGTGACTTTCAACGTGGCATCGTCATGGGATGCCACCTTTCCAACAAGTCAGTTCATCAAATTTCTGCCCTGCTAGAGCTGCCGTGGTCAACTGTAAGTACTGTTATTGTGAAGTGGAAATGTCTAGGAGCAACAAAAGCTCAGCTGTGAAGTGGTAGGCCACACAAGCTCACAGAACGGGACTGCCGAGTGCTGATGAACATAGCGCATAAAAATCGTCTGTCCTCGGTTGCAACACTCACTACCGAGTTCCAAACTGCCTCTGGAAGCAACGTCAGGACACCAACTGTTTGTCGGGAGCTTCATGAAATGGGTTTCAATGGACGAGCAGCTGCACACAAGCCTAAGATCACCATGCGCAATGCCAAGCGTCGGCTGGAGTGGTGTAAAGCTCGCCGCCATTTGACTCTGGAGCAGTGGAAACGCGTTCTCTGGAGTGATGAATCACGCTTCACCATCTGGCAGTCTGACGGATGAATCTGGGTCTGGCGGATGCCAGGAGAACGCTTCCTGCCCGAATACATAGTGCCAACTGTAAAGTTTGGTGGAGGAGGAATAATGGTGGCAGTTTTTTATGGTTCGTTCTAGGCCCCTTAGTTCCAGTGAAGGGAAATCTTAATGCTACAGCATACAATGACATTCCAGATGATTGTGTGCCTCCAACTTTGTGGCAACAGTTTGGGGAAGGCCCTTTCCTGTTTCAGCATGGCAATGGCCCCGTGCACTTGGTTTGTCGAGATTTAAAAAACATACAAAAATGGTTTGTCGAGATTTTAAAAACATACAAAAATGGTTTGTCGAGATCGGTGTGGAAGAACTTGACTGGCCTGCACAGAGCCCTGACATCAACCCCATCGAACACCTTTGGGATGAATTGGAACGCCGTCTGTGAGCCAGGCCTAATCACCCAGCATCAGTGCCCGACCTCACCAATGCTCTTGTGGCTGAATGGAAACAAATCCCCGCAGCAATGTTCCAACAGCTAGTGAAAGCCTTCCCAGAAGAGTAAAGGCTGTTATAGCAGCAAAGGGGAGACAACTCCATATTAATATCCATGATTTTAGAATGAGATGCTTGACAAGGACATACGGGTGTGATGTTCGTGTGTCCACATACTTTTGGCCATGTAGTGTATATACATACATCTATATTCTATCTATCTATAATTCCAGTAATCTCTGTCTGTCTGTCTGTACGTTTGTTTGTTTGTCTGTGACCGCTGTTTCTCGACAACTACCGGTCCGATATACTTTTAACTTGCCAGGTATATTGCTGGGGACCCGAGGATGTGCCTTTTCAAGGTTTCATATTAATCGGACAATTACTTACCGAGCTATGTCCAAAAAACGATTCAACCAATCAGAGAGCAGCGAACGATCGCGTGTGCCGAACGTGGCGGGCACACTCTGCCTCGGATGGCACATTTGAGAGCGTATTCATTTATTTCACGTTTGCAAACTATGTTGGCGTTAAACTATGTTTTACAACTAATAAAAACGAATTTGCGATTCATTCGCTTTCCTGCGCGTTTGTGCACGCGATGGCGATTTCTTTACCAAACTCCGGAAGCCGTTCGCTTTGGACCAAACCATTGCATGTAAATAGAGGGGGGGGGTTCTGTGGTCGTTGCGAATGGACCAAACCATTCATGTAAATAGAGGGGGGGGCATTGTCACTGTACTCGCAAGCCGTTCGCCGTTCGCTTTGGCGTTGCGAATGGACCAAACCATTTCATGTAAATAGAGGGGGGGGGATATAATTTTAGATAGATATATAGTACGGGCATATATATAGTACGGGCATGCCCTAGTATTATAAAACACGATTGTCTGTCTGTCTGTACATCCGTCCGTCGGTCCCCAAACTACTCCCTCAGTTTTGGGGCTAGCCCCGCCAAACCTTCTGTGGAATGTTTTGGGGTCCCAGCGGATGTTGTAAGGTAGGGAGGAGGTTTCATAAATTCTCCAATAAAATTATGATTTTGAAATTAACTCTATATGAAACTGCCCCTAATCCGGAAGTGAACACATGACGACAATGTACCGGTTTGATAATATCTCAATACAATCGTCATTTAACAGTATTTTGCTGTAGTATTTATTTGTGATTGGAATGATGCTGTGTGGAATTGAGTGAATATAATTATGATTTTGAATTTCCAACCGTACGGAACTGCTCCACATCCGAATGTAAAGTCAGCACGGATGTAAATAATTGTTTATGTCACGATTGTTGGTAAAAGTTTATTTTTCTATATTAATGCTATTAAATTTGTAATTGGAGTTATTTTGTTTGGAATGAAAATGGAGATATTGTGTTCAAATGAACGAGGAAATGATGTGAGGGTTTCTACTTTCTAAGCGTGATGATCGCGGATCGCTATATGCAGATTCGCCATTGACTGGGTGGAGAACCATTCAGATGGGGTATGTTTTTCTTGCAAGTCCTTCACGAACCTGCTGTCCATGCTTGATGTTCGACTACAGGTGGAACAGGAATGTGGAATTTATTGGTTCATAGTATCACTTTCGCGGATTTTTTACCGAAGTCATTCACGAACCTGCTTTCCATGTCTGAAATGCGACTGAAGGTGGCACAGGAATGTGGAATTTATTGACTCCATGGTCTAGCATTCACCGATTCCGCATTGTTTGTTTGCTTCCGGCTCCCCAACCATGCGTATCACGGGTACCTCTTTAGTATATATATACAGTCACGCGAAAAGTAAGTACACCCCATGTAAAGTTTTGACTTTTTCAACATATTTCGACATACAGCTATTTGATCTTCATTTCAACAATATTGAGAGATAAAGGTGATATAATATAACAAATATCATGAAACATTTACATTTTGTAGTCATTGTATAGTTTAACTAAACATAAATGCAAATTTCGCATGTGGAAAAACTAATTACACCCTTTGCTCTAATAGGTGGTATTGCCCCCTTTGGCAGAAACAACCTCAAGTAGGCGTTTCTTATAACTGTCTACCAGTCTCTCTGACATCGACTGGGAGAAATTTTTGCCCACTCCTCCATGCAGAATTCTTTCAGCTGTGCGATGTTTGAGGGGTTTCTTGCATGCACAGCTTGTTTCAAATCCCCCCACAACATCTCGATGGGATTTAGATCCAGGCTTTGACTTGGCCATTCCAGAACCCTCCATTTCTTTATTTTCAGCCATTCCTTGGTGGATTTACTGGTATGTTTAGGGTCATTGTCATGTTGCAAGGTCCACCTTAGGTTGAGCTTCAACTTTCCGACAGATAATAATAATAATAATAATAATAATAATAATAATAATAATAATTCATTTATTTTGTATAGCGCTTTTCCAGAAGCCCAAAGGCGCTTTGACAGAGTGGAAAACATAATGCATAACAATACATGAAAACAACAATTGCAAAAAGACAAGAATCAATAGGGAAATATTTAAAGCAAAAGGAGGGAGAAGGAGAAGAGATAGTCAGGGGTTAGATGCTGTGGGTTGAATGTTGAATGCAGTGTTGAACAGGTGGGTCTTTAGTGATGTTTTGAATGTGGTGAGTGAGGAGGAGTCTCTGATGGTGTGAGGTAGTGAGTTCCAGAGGGTGGGAGCAGCGATGGAGAAGGCCCTGTCCCCCCAGGATCTGAATTTGGTCCGGATGGAGGGGGTCAGGAGGTTGGTACCAGCAGAGCGGAGGTTGCGGGTGGGAGTGTGTCTGGAGAGGAGGTTGTTGGGAGACTTGTTGGGAGGAGAGGAGGTTGGTGGGAGGAGGTTGTGCAGATGGCCTCACATTATCCTCAAGCACCCTCTGGTACAACATAGTGGATTCTATGATGGTGAGCTGCCCAGGCCCTGATGCAGCAAAGCTGCCCCAAACAATAATATTTCCACCACCATACTTTACAGTTGGTATCACGTTCTTGTGGTCAAATGCTGTCTTTGGTTTTCACCAAACATGTCTTCTGGTACTGTGGCCAAATAGCTCTACCTTTGACTCATCTGTCCAGAGCACATTGTTCCAGAAGTGCTGGTCTTTGCCGAGGTGTTCATTGGCAAACTTTAGTCTTGCCCTGATGTTCTTTCTGGACAGCAAAGCTTTCCTCCTGGCACACCTCCCATGTAGATCAAATTTGTGCAGCCTCTTTCTCATGGTAGACTCGTGCACTTTGACATCAACAGTGGCAAGAGCTACCTGTAGGTCCCGTGATGACATTCTGGGGGTTCTTAGATACTTCTTTAAGCATCTTGCAGTCTGCTCTCGGGCTGAACTTGCTGGGGCGGCCTGGCCTGAACACGTTGGCAGTTGTTTGGAATCTTATCCATTTGTAGATGATCTTCCGCACAGTCGAATGATTGATTTCAAATTGTTTGGAGATCATTTTAAATCCCTTCCCAGACTCATAGGCATCTATAACATTCTTTCTGAAGGCCTCAGAGAGCTCTTTTGATCTCTGCATGGTGACGCCGCACACTTCAACAACAAAGAGCAAACCAAACTAAATGTCTGAGGTTTAAATAAGACAGGTTCCTCCAAGATCCTCTCTCACGATGTTCTAATCATTTGCACCTGAGCTGGTGCACCTGATTCTAATTTTAGGTATTTGAAGTAGTGATAAATGTAGGGATGTACTTACTTTTTCCACATGCGAAATTTGCATTTATGTTTATTTAAATTATACAATGGACTACAAAATGTAAATGTTTCATGATATTTGTTATATTATATCACCTTTATCTATCAATATTGTTCAAATGAAGATCAAGTATACTGTATGTTGAAATATGTTGAAAAAGTCCAAACTTTACATGGGGTCTACTTACTTTTTCAGGTGACTGTGTGTGTGTGTGTGTGTGTGTGTGTGTGTGTGTGTGTGTGTGTGTGTGTGTGTGTGTGTGTGTGTGTGTGTGTGTGTGTTAAGGATAAGGATTTTGAAGTGTGAGTGATATAATAAGCCATATTGAGTCCTTCAACTTCTATACATCGAGTGAGTTGATGTTTCAGCCAGCAACACAAATTCCGTATCATCCCCCCACCCCCTGCCCCTCGAGTTGTTGGGGGGAGGGAGGGGGTTTGGCCAAGTTGAGTGACCAATCACAGAGCTGTGTTACGAATCCTAACTGGAGGTTAACCAGTCAATGACGAGTCTGTGTGTCAATGTCAATGTGACTCTTAAGGGGTACGTTAGTTTTTATGTTCCATCATTGCTTGTAAAGTTGTGATAATTTGACAGGGAACAATCACATCTCAATGTGTCTTGGTCCTCCTTCCCTGGGTACATCGCTACTTTACTTGTGCATGAGTGGTGTAAACGCCTGGGGCAAGGTCACAGTTTCCTCTGTGATAGGTGAGATTGATTTTGCTGTGTGCCATGCCTGCAACATCCGTCTCCTGACCCGATCTGCGGTTGCAACCAAGATGCTAACATTATCTATAGGGGAGTATGGCCAACCCTATGGTGATGGCTTATTTTGCACTCGAGGGCTTTTCAATGCTCTTTTTGATGTGTTGGCCAAGAGTTATTCCTGTGTCTCCCACATCTTCTGCTCCACATATGCAAGGAACTGTGTAGATCATGCCTTCTCAATCATTCCTGGCCAACCTGTCTTTGATATTTGTCAAGGCCTGACAAATGGTGTGCGGATGTCGAAAATTTAGTCTTGCTCTGAGTGACCTCAATACCTTGCCAATCCTTTGAGTGACACCAGGGTATGTATGAAAGGTAGCACAGAGGCCTTTTAATTGTTCCTGTGGAGTCCCCTCTTGGGCAGCTGCTGCTTCGACCTCATTAAAGTTAAGTTTTCCGAACCAGATTTGTCATGTTTTTCTGTGATATCTTTGTACCTGTGTTGCTGTTTGAGTTTCCGTCCAATTTTCCGTTTTAAATCATGGGTTGTTTTGCTGCATTTGTTTAAGTTGTTTTCGTGTTTTTCAAGGCCTATTTTAGCCACTGTGAAAATCCTTTGTCTCCGTGTTCCTCGTTTTGCTTCTTTATTCTCAAATATAGTACTTTCTACCTCCTCAAAATTATCGTTTTTTCCCTCGCCTAAAAAAAAAAAAAATAATTTGGAGCGAATTTATTTGCCCCTTTCCCCAAGGGGGTTTTCTCCACCAAGGGGGTTTTACCTGCCAAGGGGGTTGTATGTTGAGGTGTATGTCCGTGTTAAGATAGCTTTATCATGGCCTTTTCCCAAGGACACTTCTAATAACAAAACTAACGATAATAACATAATATTAATGTTGTTACAAAACAATATAAATACTAATTATATCCCACCTCCCCAAGGGAGTTTTCCTCCTTGAACAAATGCCGTGTTCACCTGTATAAAACATCTTATCGTGCCGTTTTTGTGGGAGCACCTCGACCAGAAGTAAAAATATTATAAACCACAAACATGTATGATTACCTTTTGAAACAGTCGCTAATGCTGTTTAACACTAAACTGAAATAAATTTGAAGGAATCTGGACATCAATCTATGCTTATCAGGTTGACGAAGGAATCTGATCATAGATCTACGCCAGTCTATATACCCCACAAGGGTTAACAACACAATTCTTCCTGCTGCTTCCATGAAGTTCTTCCAAGGCATTTTTTGTGGCGTCTTTCCAAAGCCGCTTCTTTTTACAAAAGTAATAACACTTATGATAATAGCATAACAGTAATGATATTACGAAACAATATCCCCTCTCCCGAAACCAAACCGAAGTTCGGTTTTGTGACTTGCAATACTGCTTACCCAACCCCTCCCCCACCTCCCCCCAACCCCCACCCCTGCTCCCTCGACACCATGACACCCTCACAGAATTAAATTTGATTACTTACTTCTGCGATATACATGGTCTGATCTTTTCAATCACCTGATCTAACATAAGTAATCGTAATAATAATTGGCAATAATAATTGTAAATATAATAACATGACCCCCCTACCACTCCCGTGGTGAGCGGGTCTGCTGGTATAAATAAATGTAACTTGCCTGATTGCGTCTGATCAGGGTAAGCGTCGTAAGCACAGCACGTGCAAGGCTGAATGATACCTCATTTAAGAGCTATTGGGTCCAGATCGTGCATGAGCGGGATTTAAATTATTGTTCTTCATTCAATCTCGAGTTATATTCGTTTTTGTTGTGCACGTGATGTATATGCTCAGTTGTTGGTTTGCACATATAAAGGAAATTAAAAACAACTATTCAGTCAATATGTCTATATCAACGATATACTGTATATCAAAATATATAAAACCGAAAAAACACGGTTGTTTAAGCTGGCCATCTGTCTGTGAAGCCGTCCGTCCATTTAGCCATGTGACTATATGTCTATTAATGCCATACTGTTTGAATCTCTGCTTGCATCCTGTCTATTAGTTACATAGTCTATTAATTATACTAGCATGACTTGGCGCGCTCCGCGTTCCTCACCACACGTCGTTTCAGAGGGGTAGGCATCTTTGACCATTTTAGTGTCTTTTGGGTTTCATGGTGTTTTGGGTCTTCATGGCCATTAGGGTCTTCAGGGTCTTTTGGATCCTCTGGGCCTTTAAGGGTATTTTGGGTCTTTGAGATGTTTTGGGTCTTCAGGGTCTTTGGTGTCTTCAGAGGCTTTTGGGTCTTCGGTGTCTTTTGGGTCTTCGGCGTCTTCAGGGGCTTTTGGGTCTTAAGGTTATTTTGGTTCTTCTTGGTCTTTAAGGGTCTTTGGGTCTTCTGGGTCTTCGGGGTATTTTTGGTCTTCGGGGTCTTTTGGGTCTTCAGGGTATTTTTGGTATTTGGGGTCTTTTTGGTCTTCGGAGTCTTTTGGTTCTTCGGGGTCTTTTTGGTCTTTGGGGTATTTTGGGTCTTCAGGGTCTTTTTGGTCTTTTGGGTTTTTGGGGTTTTTGGGGTCTTTTTGGTCTTCTGGGTCTTTGGGGTATTTTGGGTCTTCGGGGTGGTTTGGGTCTTCGGGGTGTTTTGGTTCTTCGGGGCGTTTCGGGTCTTCGGTGCGTTTTGGGTCTTTGTGGTGTTTTGTGTCTTCGGGGTGTTTTGGGTCTTCGGGGTGTTTTGGGTCTTCGGGGCGTTTTGGGTCTTCGGGGTGTTTTGGGTCATCAGAGTGTTTTGGGTCTTTGGGGTGTTTTGGGTCATCAGAGTGTTTTGGGTCTTCGGGGCGTTTTGGGTCTTCGGGGTGTTTTGGGTCTTCGGAGTGTTTTGGGTCTTCGGGGTGTTTTTTTTTTTTTTTTTTTTTTTTTTTTTTTTGTATACAAGGTCGAGGCTCGTGAAAGAGCGAACATTAATCACACAGAAAGACAAACCGACACATAAAACATATAACATAGGGAGCGGTAGACAAGATGGGGAGAGAGGGGGAAGGACACAAACACAACATTTGAGAGCAGGGACCGAGAGACATGGAGACATCGAGAGATCTGAGAGAGGGCGAGGGCTTTGGGGGGGGGCGTGGGAAGGGGGCGGTGGGAGAGGTATAAAACATATGGACACTGCCAGGACTTCCAGGAAAGAAGTTGGAATTTCAAACAAGGTGGATCTGGGGTGAATTAGCGGGGGTAGAAAAGATCAAGGTTTTGGATGGGGGAAGATAAGAGATGGTGGTGAACAGCTGTTTTAAAGACCTGGAGGGAGGAGTGGGATTGAAGGGAGTGAGGGAGTTTGTTCCAGAGGCGGGAGAAAAGAGGAATGAAAGAGTGAAGGTGAGCAGAGAGCCGAGATTTCGGCAGTTTAACCATCAGAGGGTTGCTGGCAGATCTTGTGCGACCTGTAGGAATATTTGGGGGACAGAGCACAGAGAGAGCTGGGGGTGCAAGGCCGGAGAGGAGTCGGTAGAAGACAGAAAGACCACCTACCTGCCTGCGGTGAGTGAGTGAAAGGCCCTCAGAGATAGCTTCATCGCGGGAGATTCCAATAATTCTGAAAGCTTTGGTTTCAACAGCGTGAAGCCGAGCTAGGTGTGAGGCAGGAGCACCGGCCCATAGGGGAGAACAGTATTCCATTGAGCTGCGGATGAAAGCCTTGTATGTGGTGAGGAGCTCAGGTGTGCCGAGGAAGGACTTCGCACGATGGAGGATGCCCAGTCGGCGACTGGCTTTGGAGGCCAGCTTGGAAATGTGGTTTTCCCAAGAAAGATCATGGCAGATAGTGAGACCCAAAATCTTGAGCGACAGAACTTCTTGGAGAGGATTGTTGAGAAAGTAGATGGGAGGGTTGTCCAGTCGATCTTTTCGGAGAGACATAGTAAGAGTGTGAGATTTGTCAGGATTGAAAGACATGTTCCACTTGTTTGACCAGTCTGTGATTTTGTCCAGGTCTTCAGAGAGTGAGGAGGCAGCAGACTGCCGATCTGAGGGAAGAGGAATGGAGCGGCAGAGAGTGGAGTCATCAGCAAAGAGATAGAGAGGATTTTCGAGAGAGTCAGAGAGATCATTGATGAAGACCAGAAAAAGCACGGGGCCCAGAACACTGCCTTGGGGAACTCCAGCCTGAACAGGAAGAGGAGATGAGAGAAACCCATTCAGGGCCACACGTTGACGACGACTAGAGAGGAAGTCCGCCAGCCATGCGTGGAGATTTCCATGGATACCAAAGGAGGAGAGTTTGGTGAGCAGAGCGGGGTGCCAGACCGTGTCGAAGGCACGTGATATGTCGAGGGAGACAGCTCTAATTTCCTGTTTGGCATTGAGGACCTCCATCCATTGTTGAGACAGCAGAAGCAGCATGTCCAGAGTAGAGTGACCTGGTCTGAAACCAAATTGATGATCAGAGATCAAGCCATTGGAGAAGAGGAAAGATTTCATATCCGAAGCAATGATGGATTCCATGACTTTGCTGATAATTGGGAGAAGGCTGATTGGTCTGTAGTTGCTAGGATCTGTTTTTGCACCTTTTTTGTGCAAAGCGGTGATGTTGGCTGATTTCCAAGCAGATGGCAGTTGACCTTGAGCAAAAGAGAGGGTGAAGAGAACAGAGAGAGGGTGAGATAGAGCAGCAGAGCAGGATTTTATGTTTTGGTCTTGTATGTTTGTATGTATGTTTTGTATGTTTTGTATGTTTTGTATGTATGTTTTGTATGTTATGTATGTTTTGGTCATACATACATGTTTTGGGTCTTTGGGGTGTTTTGGGTCTTCGGGGTGTTTTGGGTCTTCGGGGTGTTTTGGGTCTTCGGGGTGTTTTGGGTCTTCGGGGTGTTTTGGGTCTTCGGGTAGGCAGGGTCTTTGGGTATTCAGGGTCTTTGGGTATTCAGGGTCTTTTTGAGCCTCAGGGCCTCGAAGGGTATTTTGGGTCTTTGGGGGTCTTCAGGGTATTTTGGATCTTCAGGGGTCTTGGTGGTCTGAAGGGTCTTGGGGGAATTAAATGGTCATCAAAGGTCTGAAGGGTCTCAGCAGTCTTAACACAATTAAGAGGGTTAATTAAGAGGGTGGGAATTTTATTTGAAGAAGAAGAAGACGTTTTCGTCGCATATAAACATACATACATACATACATACATAAATACATAGCGAACCATATATGTTTGCTCTATTATAATAAGAATAAGATACTACTGGAATGTACCTTTCAACCCTTTAGACTGCTGAGGCCCCTTTGACCTTTGAAGACAACACCACAAACCAAGACCCCAAAGATCCTTGACCCAAAATACCCTTAAAGTTTCAAAAGATCCAGAAGCTCCTGAAGACCAAAAAGACCTGGAGGACCCAAAAGATCCTGAAGACCCTAAAAGACCCCGAAGACCCAAAATACCCCAATTACCCAAAAGACAGAAAGGATCCTGAAGACCATCAAAGACCCTGAAATCCCAAAATACCTCGAGGACCCAAAAGACACCAAAGACCCTTAAAAACCCCAAAGACCCAGATGACCCAAAGAACCCTGGAGATTATTAAAGACCCTGAAGGCCCAAAAGACAGACCTTGAGGACCCAAAATACCCCAAAGACCCAGAGGACCCAAAAGACCCAGATGATACAGAAGACCCTAAAGACCCAGAGGACCCAAAAGACCCAGATGATGCAGAAGACACAAAAGACCCTAAAGACCATTAAAGACCCTGAAGACCCCAAAGATCCAGAGGACCCAAAAGAAGACCCAGATGATGCTGAAGACCATTAAAGACCCTGAAGATCAAAAAGACCACAAGGACCAAAAATATCCTGAAGACCCAGAGGAACCAAAAGACCCTAAATAACCAGAGGACACCAAAAAAACCCAAAAGATCCCGAGGACCATTAAAGATCCAAAATATCCATAAGACGTTTTAGACCCATTAGACCAGCTTGGACCCTTGACCATTTAGAGTTTTAGATGACTTGGACCTTTTTACATTAAAAAATAAATTACAAATAAATAATATCACCAATATTACAAATAGATTTGTACAAAAAACATTGTCTGACAACACAGCAACTCAAGTTCAGTCAGGTCATCATTATCTTCAGTTAAAACAAGCCTGTGCTTCTGTAGCGATGTGTGGTGAGGCGAGCGTAGCGAGCTGATCCACACTCGTGTGTGTAATAATATTCCTTGCTTCTAGCTGACCTGGTGTATACATGGAAGACTTCCAAATCTTCTCCAAGAAGGTGACGGAGGTTCAATGTAGGTTTGCTTCATTATGGAAACGTATTTTGTTCTATTTCCACAGCACTCTAACTTGATTTCATTTTTGAAAAAGCCTCTACAAAGAGTCTTTGTGTTTTTGGCTGAGCAATCATGACTTCCATGATTAAACTTCCCAATCTCCAGTGAACCTGGTCTTTTTTTTCGTTTTACAACTTTCATACAGTCTTTTTGGGGGGGGGGGGGGGGGTCTTGTGCCAATTCTTGCCATCCTTCCCACTGAATACCTTCTACCTGTAACTGTTTATCTTTCCTTCGATTTTCATTTCGATAAACTACTGTTTCTTCATTCTTTTTCCTTCGATAACCTGGAAGCATGAAGCATATGAAACTGACTGTGTATGTTCGCAGAGAGCCACGATGACGATTCGGGAATATGCATTGGTTGGTGTGGAGCTTTCTAAATTCCAATTCCATTAACTGACAGCAAAACACCAGAGTATATTTGTTCTGGCCAACACATCGATCACTTTAGAGGAGAATAATGGACAATAAAGTCAATGATGCAAGATCCTTTTACAGTTCATTCAACACCATTTCAAGCATGTCTGCCATGGCTGTTGCCATATTGGAAATGCTGGGATGTGTGCAGCTACTTGGCAGGTTTTTTGAACTTTATTGTTTGAACATTACGACAATGGACATACTTTCATGAAGTGTATCGTTTCATTCAAGGTTTTATTTTAAGTCTACAGAGGAAACAACTACTGGTACAGTCACGTGAAAAAGTAAGTACACCCCATGTAAAGTTTTGACTTTTTCAACATATACATACAACATATACAACATATACAACATACAACATATACAACATATACAACATATACAACATACAGCTATTTGATCTTCATTTCAACAATATTGATAGATAAAGGTGATATAATATAACAAATATCATGAAACATTTACATTTTGTAGTCCATTGTATAATTTAAATAAACATAAATGCAAATTTAGCATGTGGAAAAAGTAAGTACACCCCGACATTTATCACTACTTCAAATACCTAAAATTAGAATGAGGTGCACCAGCTCAGGTGCAAATGATTAGAACATCGTTAGAGAGGATCTTGGAGGAACCTGTCTTATTTAAACCTCAGACATTTCGTTTGGTTTGCTCTTTGTTGTTGAAGTGTGCGGCGTCACCATGCCTAGATCAAAAGAGCTCTTTGAGGCCTTCAGGAAGAAGGTTAAAGATGCCTACGAGTCTGTGCTCTGTCCCCCCAATATTCCTACAGGTCGCAGAAGATCTGCCAGCAACCCTCTTATGGTTAAACTGCCAAAATCTAGGCTCTCTGCTCACCTTCACTCTTTCATTCCCCTTTTCTCCCGCCTCTGGAACAAACTCCCTCACTCCCTTCAATCCCACTCCTACCTCCAGGTCTTTAAAACAGCTGTTCACCACCATCTCTTATCCTCCCCCATCCAAAACCTTGATCTTTTCTACCCCCGCTAATTCACCCCAGATACACTTTTTTTGAAATTCCAACTTCTTTCCTGGAAGTCCTTACAGTGTTCATATGTTTTATACCTCTCCCACCTCCCCCCAAGCCCTCCCCCTCCCACATTTCTCCTGATGTCCCTGCTCTCAAATGTTGTGTTTGTGTCCTTCCCCCTCCCTCCCCATCTTGTCTACCAGAGCTGTAGATAGAGAGAGTTTGGCCAACTAAACAAGAGGTGCCATGTTGTTACCCAAGTTCAAGTGCACATGCGTGCGTTCAAGCATGCATGCAACTTACTGCTACTAGGGACGGGTTTATTTTTATGTTCCTGAGTTTCATACATTGTTTAGTCAGTTGCGAATGAGTGGAAGTTGGGATGGATGAGTGGAAGTTGGGATGGATGAGTGGAACTTTGGATGGATGAGTGAAAGTAAGGATGGATGAGTGGAAGATCCATCACTCATCCATCCTTCCTTCCACTCATCATCCACCCCTCCTTCCTTCCACTCATCCATCCTTCCACTCATCCATCCCTCCTTCCATTCATCCATCCTTCCTTCCACTCCTCCATCCCTCCTTCCACTCATCATCCATCCTTCCTTCAAATGGCAATCATCCATCCTTCCTTCTACTCATCCATCCCTCCTTCCACTCCTCCATCCCTCCTTCCAGTCATCCATCCTTCCTTTCTTCCACTCATCCATCCCAAATTCCACTCATCCATCCCTCCTTCCCCTCATCCATCCCAACTTCCACTCATCATCCATCCTTCCTTCCACTCATCCATCCCAACTTCCACTCATCAATCCCAACTTCCACTCATCATCCATCCTTCCTTCCACTCATTCTCCATTCGTCCTTCCACTCATCCATCCCTCCTTCTACTCAACCATCCCCACTTCCACTCATCCATCCCAACTTCCACTCATCCATCCCAAATTCCACTCATCCATCCCTCCTTCCCCTCATCCATCCCAACTTCCACTAAGTGAATGCATGCAATGCAATGCGCGTTCTGCTAGTTACGGAGGTTGGGTAACAACATGGCGCCTGTGAATCACATGACAGCGCTTAACCAATCATAGGGCAGACCAGTTGAAACCGGGTTGACCGAACTCTCTCTATCTACGGCTCTGTTGTCTACCGCTCCCCTTATTTTTTGTGTTTTATGTGTCGGTTTGACTTTGTGTGATTAATGTTAGCTCTTCCACGAGCCTTGATCTTGTAAACAAAAAACAAAAAAAAGGGATTTAAAAAGATCTCCAAACAATTTGAAATCAATCATTCGACTGTCCGGAAGATCATCTCCAAGTGGAGAAGATTCCAAACAACTGCCAACTTGTTCAGGCCAGGCCGCCCCAGCAAGTTCAGCCCGAGAGCAGACCGCAAGATGCTGAAAGAAGTCTCGAAGAACCCCCAGAATGTCATCACAGGACCTACAGGTAGCTCTTGACACTGTTGATGTCAAAGTGCATGAGTCTACCATTAGAAAGAGGCTGCACAAATTTGATCTACATGGGAGGAGTGCAGGAGGAAACCTTTGCTGTCCAGAAAGAACATCAGGGCAAGACTAAAGTTTGCCAATGAACACCTAGGCAAAGACCGGCACTTCTGGAACAATGTGCTCTGGACAGATGAGTCAAAGGTAGACCTATTTGGCCACAGTACCAGAAGACATGTTTGGCGAAAACCAAAGACAGCATTTGACCACAAGAACCTGATACCAACCGTAAAGCATGGTGGTGGAAATATTATGGTTTGGGGCAGCTTTGTTGCATCAGGGCCTGGGCAGCTCACCATCATAGAATCCACTATGAATTCTTCATTGCACCAGAGGGTGCTTGAGGATAATGTGAGGCCATCTGTCGGAAAGTTGAAGCTCAACCTAAGGTGGACCTTGCAACATGATAATGACCCTAAACATACCAGTAAATCCACCAAGGAATGGCTGAAAAGAAAGAAATGGAGGGTTCTGGAATGGCCAAGTCAAAGCCTGGATCTAAATCCCATGTGGGGGGATTTGAAACGAGCTGTGCATGCAAGAAACCCCTCAAACATCGAACATCTGAAAGAATTCTGCATGGAGGAGTGGGCAAAAAATTTTCCCAGTCGATGTCAGAGACTGGTAGACAGTTATAAGAAACGCCTACTTGAGGTTGTTTCTGCCAAAGGGGGCAATACCACCTATTAGAGCGAAGGGTGTACTTACTTTTTCCACATGCGAAATATGCATTTATGTTTATTTTATATTTTACAATGGACTACAAAATGTAAATGTTTCATGATATTTGTCATATTATATCACCTTTATCTGTCAATATTGTTGAAATTAAGATCAAATAGCTGTATGTTGAAATATGTTGAAAAAGTCAAAACTTTACATGGGGTGTACTTACTTTTTCACGTGACTGTAAGTCTTATTGATGTGAAATGTTAACAAAGATAGGTTTTAGAGCTTGGTCAACTCAGGCCTTCAATTTTTTTTTCTGTTTACTTGTATGAATGCTTGTGTGTGAAATTTGGATAGTGTAGTGTAATTTGGCCGACAAGATAGAGATCGTCTTGACTCTGCAGGTGTGCACAGTCACCTGTGAGCTGTCCAGCCTGATTCCGAATTCCAAACCAGCTATAAACTGTCTATATGCTAGTATATGGCTATATACTGTCTATATATATATATATATATATATATATATATATATATATATATATATATATATATATATATAATTATATATATATATATATATATATATATAATTATATATACATATATATATATATATAATTATATATACATATATATATATATATATATATATATATATATATATAATTATATATACATATATATATATATATATATATATATATATATATATATATATATATATATATCTATCTATCTATATATATATATATATATATATATATATATATATATATATATATATATATATACACATATATAATCGGGAGATTAAATCAGACGCGGACGTAGCTAAAGGACGTCGATCTTTAATTTTCGACAAGCTTTCGACCAACAAAGGTCTTCTTCTTCGTCGTCCCCAAGTTCAACGGAAGCCACACCAGAAGCTGCACCAGAAGCTGTACCAGAAGCCATACCAGAAGCCGTACGAGAAGGCACACCAGAAGCTGCACCAGAAGCTGCACCAAAAGCCATACCAGAAGCTGCTCCAGAAGCCGTACCAGAAGCTTCCGTTAAACTTGGGGACGACTAAGAAGAAGACCTTTGTTGGTCGAAAGCTTGTCGAAAATTAAAGCTCGACGTCCTCAAGCTACATCCGTGTCTGATTTATTCTCCCGATTATTTATTTAATGCAAATGAGACGCCCTGCTCGTACTGTGGAGTTTCTACTATTTCTCACAGTTATATATACATATATATATACATATATATATATATATATATATATTGTTGCGGTTTTTGAGGTTTACAAATAAAGGTTAATTTTCCCCTCATAGTTAGTCACACGACAACATGTAGCCTCGTTTAAGCTCAGTTATGTCTTAGTAAATGTAAGCATAGTCCTTTTCCTGTGTTAGTTTTGCGTTGAGTAGAATAATGAGAGTTAGGTCCTTCCATTGCTTATGCCGCCTCGATACTTTGGCTTTGGTGTGAAATGCCATGAGGCAGGCTCTGGACAAGTCGAGGCAGGCCGAAGGAAGGCGGAGGAGAAGCCGACGGTAAGCGCGAGCCGCCAATCAGGGCTCGAAGGGAGTGGCTTAGCACTGCGTCAAAAGGCGTGGTTAGAACATTCGATGCGGGCTAAGGGCGTGGCAATAAAACCCTTTGCGAAAAGCCCCAACCTCAGTTATGGGGAGAGGCGCTTGAGAGTTGAACCAGTTCTGAGGAGAGTTGCGCTGAAAGAAGTCAAGCAGTTCTGAGGAGAGGCGCTTAAACAAGTTAATTGCTCGGTTGAGCTTGAGGCGGATCCTCTCTATTGAGTTACGCGAGTGAAAGCGCGCCGTTGATTAATCGCGCCGTGAGAAACCGTCGAGCCGGGCGAGAGACGCGAATATTCGCCAGCCTGCCTTTGATCGAGAGATGTGCCGCAAGGATCCTTCCCGCCTGCCTACTTGCCTTCATCGAGGGACGTGCTGTGACCGCGGAGGGCCACGCCGGGCAAAGCTGTTCATGAACAACGGAGCCGGCGCGTTCCGGACCTGAACATTTCCTTTCTTCATTCCCCTGTGAGTGTGAACGGGCCCGTTTCTGGGGAATAAGCTAAGACTGCTTACGTGCCTTCTCTGTGTCTCTTCGCCTTGTATAAACTGTAAATAAACCTGTGTTCTTCCTTCCATTTGATCGTCCCCGTCCTTTCCATCCATTGACTAAGTGTGGTACGAATTATATCGCTCTAATCAGGTTCCAATACCAGGTAACTGCACGGACCACGTGGTACGCCATCCGCTCGGACGTACTCAAATTACACGTGGTTCGTGCGAGACTTGATCCCCACTTCCGCGGCGGCGTGAGTACTTAGGTACATGCGAACATCGTCCCGAAACCCTGGCTCGCATCCGACCGGAAGTGGCAACTCAAGTCTCTCGGTTGCGACGACCCAAAAAGAACAAGGGGCTTAATCTCCCCTTGGTAAGGTCAAATGTGGGTGGGGGGTAGAAATAGAGGAAGAATTAATGGCCCAGGACTCACAAGAGAGACAGTTGGTAATGGAGGAAGCCGAAGAGGGGGCGGTAGCTGGTGAAGAAAATGGCAGCGCCTCACACGTGGCAGTGGCAGCCGGGCCCGCTGTGCAGACCGTACTCGACATTGGGTCATACCTGGGCCAAATTATGAAGGAAATGAAAGAAATGCGGGACGAAGCAAGGTGTAATGGGGACAAATCCACCAAGGAAATGAAAGATGGGTTATTAGGGTTGGGAAACAAAATAGACGCCCAAAAGAGTGAAATGGATAAAATGAATGAAAGAATGGACACCCGAGGGGAGACATTGGAGAAAATGAGGGTGGCGTCGAAAAAAGAAATAAAAGAAATGGGGGAGGACATTGGGCGTAGGTTGAGCGGGAAGGTCGCAATGGTATGCGACGAGGTGACGCGGTGTGAGGAACGCGTGGGGAGTGAGCTTGAGCCAGGGACGGCTAAGTTGACCAGGGATATGGAAGTCGCGACGCGAGAGGAAATTGTAGAAAAGCCGACGGTCGCCGAATTGGAGAAAGAAATTTTATGGGCGCCGGCGGTCATTGAAGAAATAATTGGAATTGAAGAAACAATGGGGTAGGAGAGACAGAAGAAATAGGAAATAAATCGCGGGAGGTAGAAATGGAACCCACACAAAGTCTGCATTTACACCGTGATGCCGTGCTTGCTAACCCCAATAAAGGTTTACAGGTGCTGGCGGGGAAGGAGGACCCCGAGGTGAGTGAAAATAATGGCGCAAAT
Organism: Myxine glutinosa; assembly: GCF_964187855.1. NCBI lineage: Eukaryota > Metazoa > Chordata > Myxini > Myxiniformes > Myxinidae > Myxine > Myxine glutinosa. The sequence continues at coordinate 154,529,203 of NC_136268.1, forward strand.
GTGTTTGGCGCGAATGGGTTTTTGGCGCGCTTGGGACAGAGACGAAACCCAGGCGGTCGCGGAAGGTCCATTGTGCGGTGTACGAGGGCGACTGGTGCGCGGTACGAGAGATAGTGTGCGCCGAAGCGTGAGCGAGGGAAGTGTGTGCCAGGGTGTGTGATGATTGGGTGTGTAACAGGAGAGTGCACACCCGAGGGTGTTACAGAGTGTGTAACGGGAGAGTGTGTACAGGAGTGCACACCCGAGCGTGTTGCAGAGTATGTGCAGGAGTGCACACCCGGGGGTGTTACGGAGTGTGTAACGAAGAAGTGTACGCCAGGGTGTGCGATGATTGGGTGTGTAACAGGAGAGTGCACACCCGTGGGTGTTACAGACTGTGTGCGGGAAGAGTGTGTAAAGGAGTTTGTGAAAGGTGTGAGTGTGCCTAGGTGTGCAGATGCGAGTACAGTGTGTGAGGGAGAATGCACACCAGAGAATGTGGATGTGGAAGGAGAGTGTGCGATGACCGAGTGTGTTACAGAGAGAGAGGGAGAATGCACACCAGAGAGTGCGGAAGGAGATGGTGCAGTAACGGAGTGTATGGGAGGCGCGGGGACGCCTGGGTGTGCGAGTGCGGAGTGGGTCGCGAGTGGTGAGAATGCGGCTCAAGCATCGACACCGACCGGGGTAGCGTTTAGCGGGACGGATAGTAGACGCGAGCCCCCGGTGAGTGGTGTGCAGCAGGGACCGGCTGGTATCGGTGCCGCGGCGGTTTCACAAGGACCGCCGTGCATGACCCGTGTCGGCCCACGCACTGTATGGTTGGTGCCGAGCCGTGGCGGAAAAGGCAATCAGCGAGGTTCAAGGGGAGGTAGGAGATTTCGGAGCCACGCACCTTGGCGGGTGCGGTGCTCCGACCGTGGGCGGTTGGGTCATCGTGCGTAGGACCGCGAGGCCCCGCGCAGGGATGGAGCCCTGCATCTCGGCCCATCCATACCATACCGCCCCATTTGGATCGAAAATGCCGGACGGACACCCCATACAGGCGACAAACCACCTGCATGGATCGCTCAGCCCTCTGAGGCCGAGCCGTGATGACAATGTACATCCACTTGGTGAGGCTCGAGTGTGGTGGACTGATGAGGATAGTGTACCCTACATGGAGGAATGGTAGTTTAACCATTCCTCACACGGCCAGGGCCCATGAGCATTAGTTTCAGGGGATGGCAGTGACAGGCACATGGGGGTGCCAGCAATGGTTACCTCCATGGGGCACCGAAGCTAGCCGAGGGAGGGCTAGGATAATGTTAGGGATCTAGAAGACTGTAGGGACAAGATTTAAGTAGTGACATATGAACTATAGTGGGGACGTAGGTAGTTTAGATGGTTGTTAATGACGAAGGGAGTGCATTGTGTAAAGGGATGACGGGGAAGCACGAGTATTAGGGGAAGTAGGTAGTTAGATGATGCTGTGTGTGTGAGGAATTGTGTGAGAATAACCGGAGTGGTGTGTTTGGAAAACAAATGGAATTGTGTTGGAGGTGTGTGAGCACAAAAGGTGTGCGAGACAAAAGTGGGGTGCGAGATAAAAAGTGTGCGAAATAAATGGTGTGTGAGAATATTTGGTGTGGAATAAAAGGTGTGGAATGCATGGTGCGAAGGAGTGAATGGGGGGAGATGGAGCCCATTCACGGACGCCCGGGGTTGGTAGTGTAGAGCCAGGTAGAGGGCATAGGCAAAATCTGTATGGATATTGACATCTGTGGTGCGGGCAGTAGCAAGTAGTGCTTGGTTGGGTGCGTGAGACTGTGGAATGGCTGGGCGTGTGGTTTAATTGGTGCATATGGTTATTTGGGCACTCTGCCACTGGTAGTTTGTCGGCCAGGTGAGGCCGCAGGTAGGCTCTGGGAGCCAGTTAGGGTAGTTGTGAGTTGTTGAGTGGGGCCCGAGGATCCAAAGGAAGGACCCGGGTTGCCCAATGCCAAGGTGGGCATCAGGGGGTAAAGTGCCAGGAGGGGCCTTCCCCAGTTAGGTAGTCGCAGGAGCAGGTAAGCTCGGGTGGCGACTTCAGTGGCGGAGGTGCGCAGGTAGGTAGACCTGCTAGTGGAGCCACACGACCCAGCCCCGAAATTGTGCAAGGGCACAGAGTGAAAATTTGTGGGAGTGAGACCCAAATTTGAAGAGCACCGCAAAGTGGGCAATGGGAATTTGGTTTCTTAGAACCACATAGTTTAAAGAGGCAGATTGGCAGGGTACGACCCCGGGTAGTTTAAATGAGTTAATGTCAGTAGTGTAGTTAGGAGATGAAAAATACCTTCGCACCATCCACAGCCAATCACCAAGGGAGACGGAACTCCACACCAGGGCTCTGTGAGCTGTTTGAGTTGTGAGACGCATCATGACGTGAAGTGACATTGTCTTTTGTTCCATTCCTTCTTTCCTGGGAGGGATTGGGAGATGAATTTGGAGATAGAGGGGGATATGGGAGACAAGACGTAGGGACGAATTGTAAATACAAGGAAGGGCTAGGGTAGTGTAAGCCGACGGTGGGGGGTACGAACGGATAGGGACGAGCCTGCTCTGCTCACTCTTCCACGCCCCTCGTATTGCATTACCTTGTTTTGCTGTGTGCCGTTGCGTCCTTTCCGCTTTACTGGTCGTGCTTTGTCTCTCCCCCCACCCCAGGACCATTTTGGAGGTGGAACTGTGCAGCACTAGACCTGTGCAGCATCCCTGCTGCACTTTGCTACATCTGTGCAGCCAAACTGCGCAGCACTTTGCTGCCATATCCTTGTGTTGTAACTTTGCTGCACCTGTGCAGCATTTTGCTGCCACAAACACTTTGCTGCACATTATTACACTTATGGACCACAAGCCTTGTGGCCTTATACCTCTGCTGTGCAGCACCTTGCTGCAAATTCACCTTGCATCTTCGGACCACTTGTTTTGAGTGGCATTAATGTCACGCAGTTGGACCACATGAGGTTGGTCCTGCTTGGCAAAGAAATACAATAAACGCATTTTTTGTGCATTTTTATTATGGTGTGCTAGGGATGAGAAGATTTGTAAGGTAGATAGCCCTGAAGATCAGGAATGGCCTGTATGCTGGTCCGGGGGCTAGCCGGTTTGATAGGCACACAGAAGATGCAAGAAGCAAGCAGCAAGTGTAATGAATTTTTGAGTGTTTTTGTGTTTTTGCTGTGCTTTCTCTCCCCTCCAATCTTCTCTTCAAAAAGGACAGGTCCTGGGTCATAGAGTTGTAAATAAGAGTAAGTTTTTGTGCTTGTAAATATAAAAATGCTGCCCACCGACTATGTGTTTAGTTTGACAAATTCCGCAATTCAGTTAGTTGTGGGCGTGATTCTGTTAGATAGCTACTCAACGCAATAGGGGGGACATATTTAGTGTTTTAAAACTGTCGCATACACGGGTTAGAGTAAATGCTAGGGGGAACCACACCTATATGTCACATGTAAAAGTAAGGTTAATTTTGCATATCATTCTCAAAACCGGTCGTTTCGTTTGTTGGTTTCGACTCGGGGACGAGTCTGACGAGGGAGAGGGGTAGTGTTGCAGTTTTTGAGTTTTTACAAATAAAGGTTAGTTTTCCCCTCATAGTTAGTCACACTACAACATGTAGCCTCGTTTAAGCTCAGTTATGTCTTAGTAAATGTAAGCAAAGTCCTTTTCCTGTGTTAGTTTTGCATTGAGTAGAATAATGAGAGTTAGGTCCTTCCATTGCTTATGCCGCCTCGATACTTTGGCTTTGGCGCAAAATGCCACGAGGCAGGCCTGGACAAGTCGAGGCAGGCCGAAGGACGGCGGAGGAGAAGCCGACGGTAAGCGCGAGCCACCAATCAGGGCTCGAAGGGAGTGGCTTAGCACTGCGTCAAAAGGCGTGGTTAGAACATTCGATGCGGGCTAAGGGCGTGGCAATAAAACCCTTTGCGAAAAGCCCCCACCTCAGTTATGGGGAGAGGCGCTTGAGAGTTGAACCAGTTCTGAGGAGAGGTGTGCTGAAAGAAGTCAAGCAATTCGTGCAGTTCTGAGGAGAGGCGCCTGAACAAGTTAGTTGCTCGGTTGAGCTTGAGGCGGATCCTCTCTATTGAGTTACTCAAGTGAAAGCGCGCCGTTGATTAATCGTGCCATGAGAAACCACCGAGCCAGGCGAGCGGCAGCCTGCCTTTGTTCGAGAGACGTGCCGCAGGGATCCCTCCCGCCTGCCTACTTGCCTTCATTAAGGGACGTGCTGTGACCGTGGAGGGCCACGCCGGGCGAAGCTGTTCCTGAACAACGGAGCCGGCGCGTTCCAGACCTGAACATTTCCTTTCTTCATTGCCCCTGTGAGTGTGAACGGGCCCATGTCTGGGGAATAAGCTAAGACTGCTTAAGTGCCTGCTCTGTGTCTCTTCGCCTTGTATAAACTGTAAATAAACCTGTGTTCTTCCTTCCATTTGATCGTCCCCGTCCTTTCCATCCATTGACTAAGTGTGGTATGAATTATATCGCTCTAATCGGGTTCCAATACCAGGTAACTGCATGGACCACGTGGTACGCCATCCGCTCGGACGTACTCAAATTACGCGTGGTTCGTGCGAGACTTTATCCCCGCTTCCGCGGCGGCGTGAGTACTTAGGTACGTGCGAACATCAACCCGAAACCCTGTCTCGCGTCCGACCGGAAGTGGCGACTCAAGTCTCTCGGTTGCGACGACCCAAAAAGAACAAGGGGCTTAATCTCCCCTTGGTAAGGGCAGGAGGGTCACGTGAAAACCGTAACAATATATATATATATGTAGTATATATATATATATATATATATATATATATATATATATATATACATACATATATATATATATATATACATATATATACTGTATATATATATATATATATATATATATATATATATATATATATATATATATATATATATATATATATATATATATGTCTATATATATATCTATATGTAGTCTATACATATGTCTATATATAATCTATATATATTGTGGCGGATCTCGGGTTCGTCGACGTACTGAGGGGGGGGGGGGGGGGTTAAGCCCTGCTCCCCCCCAACTCCGAGTCCATGAGGCCGCCACCCACACTACACTCGTGGTGGACGGATTGCTGAGCAATTCCAGCCGCCGAGCCTGCAGCTACCCGTGGAAGGGTTAACGGTCACGACCCGAGTACTTTCGACACACGCAGCCGTGAGAACGGGGACTGAACCTCGCACGAGTCACGCTGGTACTGATGCTCGAGCGGTTGTGCGTCGTGTAACTCGTGCCGTTAACACTATTGAACCCGATCGAGCGGTTTTAATTCGGGCAATGCTAGGCCAATGTTGAAAGGACGATGACGGCCAGGTTGGAAACCAAACCACAGGATTTATTTACAAGGTACAGTATTCACAGAAAAGGGACACAGTGAAGAATCTTAGCGGCCTTACCTAGGTGCCCAGACAAGGACCCTCAGATTCGTTCGGGGAAGGGAAGGAAGAGGGTAATGCGCCCAAAGCGCGGCCGCTTCGTGCAGTTTGCCTGGATGGGCTCGTTGGACGGAAACCCCCAAGGATCGCTCCAACCTGGGACACCACAGCCGGAGATGTTCGCGGTAGGGGCGTTGATCAAGGTCGTGCACGTAGCAGGAATCCGAGGAGCATATCTCAGGGTCGGCGAGGCAGAGAGAGTTCGGAGCACCTGCAAGAGAGCCAGCCTGCCAGAGAGAGCCCAGAATGCCGAGCCAGGGAGAGTCCAGAGTGCCGAGCCAGGGAGAGTCCAGAGTGCCGAGCCAGAGAGAGTCCAGAGTGCCGAGCCAGAGAGAGTCCAGAGTGCCGAGCCAGAGAGAGAGAGAGAGAGCGGGGTCCGGGCCGGGTTTTATAGCCCCCCGACACCCCACTCAAACGTTTCACGGGCCTCCATTGGCCGCCTGGGGTCACGTGTCGTGACAGCCCCTTATTGGTCACCCTTGGCCACTCCCTTCAGCTCCCATTGGCTGCCCGCTGTTCACCAGCCATGCCCTCCAGCTCCTCCCTCGGGCCTGCAAGGCCTGGCCTAGGCCCATGACAAGGCACTTTAGACTGCAATGAGGTTTACCATTACCCTACCTACCTCAACGCATACTAGCACTGGGAAGGAGACTATATTTCACATTTAATAAGAAATAACTAACTATGCGAGGCTACATGTTGTGGTGTAACTAACTTTGGGGGGTGGGGGGGGGGGGGTTGCCTTTATTTACAAAACCGCAACAATATCTATATATGTAGTCTATATATATGTCTATATGTAATCGACATGTATGTCTATATGTAGTCTACATATGTCTATATGTAGTGCATATATATATGTATATATGTAGTCTATATATATATGTATATATGTAGTCTATATATATATATATATATGTAGTCTCTCTCTATATATATATATATATATATATATATATATATATATATATTGTTACGGAACCCAACGTCGGCCTCTTTCCCCCTTATCGAGGGGGGATTAATCCCCTCGTCTATGACTGACCGACGTGGTCCTGGGGGTATGACGTCACGCCCGGTCAGCGCTGGGTAGGGTATTAGGTCCACCCGTCGTATGACCTAAATACCAGCGCCTCTCGGTACGCAAGGAAATACTCCTCCTCACGGCCGCAGCGTAATGGATTGGTTGCGCCGAGCGAAGCAAACTGCGGCGTGAGCCATTTATCGAAGGGGCTAAACCCGATTCATATGCGTTGGCCGAATCGCGCCACGTACACTCAATTTGGAAATCGCTAAAGCAACCGAATGAGAAAGCAGGAAGGCAAAGGTACAGAAGAACAGATATTTATTAATTATTTACACAACCCAAAGAAAAGAGAACAATCAAAGTAATATACAGGGAAATGGAAGGAGCAGAAGACACAGTGCAATTATTATCTTATCTATGCAGTCTTAACTTATACCCAGGGACAAGACACACAAAACAAACATGTACACGAATGGGGAATTTGTAAGCAAGAATCACTGGAGGGAGGAGAAGGTCCAAGCCGATGGCAGGGCGGGAAGGTCCGGGCAAATGTACCCCGTCGAGGTCCATGTTCCGGGCTCGAAGCGAACAGCAGCTGGCAGCTCAGCGTCTCCACAACCGGCAATAGGGCCTAGAGGGTCTCGGCCTATTGCTGCAATATGAGCACCCCCCTCACGTCTCGTCCTCTCTTGGCTGCTTCAGCTGGGTCACGCATCTGCTGGGTCACGCATCTGCCGCGAAAAGGCTTGTGTCCGCGCTTATATCGCGATGATCCGCCAACTCCTATGCCACGCCTCCGGTTTGTGCTCACCTCGGTGCTGATTGGTGGGCAAGGCTCTTTGGCTCCACCTTTGATGACGAGGTGGTGCCACGCCCGTGATCCGGCGGCTCCTGCCCCTCCTTGGCCTCGTGTGCGATGGAGTCTTGGGGTGAAAATGATGGCAGTGAAAACCGCCCAATGCAACGGCGGCCAACGCTGCCGAAAACAGCCCAAATGTCGCTTGCACTTTGAGGAGACGATTTGGGGGAAACTTGAGAGGGGAACTATCTTATTTAATTGATGCAATGCAATTAATTAGTGGACCACAGAGCCTTATACTGACATTTACTAAGGATATAACTACTGAGGGAAACTTATGATTTGCTACGTGTGTGCGATGGCCTTACTAAGGACGACCTTTGACCTTTACACTTGGAGGTATTTACAAGGAATATTTACAGCACACAAAAGGGTATATTTTACAACAAATTACACACAGGATTCTCAAATCCTCAACACTGCACCCTCATCCTCACGGGACGTCCCGGCCCGAAAACTTTAACTTTAGTGTGACACGCAGGTGTAGTAACCCTCTACAATTAACCTGACCCTGCGTGCGACAATTTAAAAACACGAATAAATATGTCCCGCTAATTGTGTTGCACCCTGCCTAACAGTTTCACACCCACAGCTAACCGAATTGCGGAATTATTTTCAAACTAAACATGAACGGTGGGGGAGCATTATTTACAGTGACATTATTTTGACTATTTACAAAACGCAACCCAGGACCTGTGATTTTTCTTTTAGGGAAACAAAAAAAAAGAAATTCCTGTTGGGAGGGAGGAGACAGCATGCATTGCATCGACGCACCAGCACCAATAAACACCAAAGCACCAATCACCAAAACCGCACCAAAAGCACCATTCGGTGCAACAGTCACCAGTTCATAATAATAACACACAAAAAACAACTGGTGGTGGTCTTCTTCTCTGCTGGGCCGATGTTCTTCCTGATGTTTTCTCTACTTGCGGCCTATTTGGAAATAAAAGGGCACCAACGCGTCCACTTTTTATTTAGGGCCACAGGGGCCAACTAAGGGTGGTCCACCTGTTTGGCATAGGTGCCACCTTTACCCTGGGCCACAAGTGAGATTACCTGGCCACCATGGCCGGTCCCCAGCAGAGGTGCCAGGCCCCAAAACGTGGGGTCCATAAAGTGGTGCTTGGCCACAGAACGGCGGTCCATAAGTGGTGCATCAATGCAAGCATGCTGGTTGCGGGGGTTCGGGCTCACGGACGCGACCTCCCCGCACGCTCCACTCAGTGCCCAGAGAGCACAGTCCTCGGGTGGGAGACAGGGGAACAGAAGACAGGTGAGTAATGGGTCAGGGCGCAAGGGTACACATCAAACAAGGTAATGCAGAACGAGGTGCGCAAGGAGAGCGAAGTGAGAAAGCTCATCCCTACCGTATGCCCCCCACATGTGACCTACACTGCCCCCCCTTGCCCCTCCCTGTATTTACAAAAACCTACACATTTACAAATTCGTCACTACCGTCACGTCTTCCCCATATCTCCCATATACCAAATTCATCATCACAATCCCTCTAACCAAATTTGCCATCACCAATTCGTCATCAATCCTCATAAGGAGGGAGAGATGGAACATCAGTACAATGCCACACCCACGTCATGATGCATCTCCCAATCCAAACATTTGCACAGAAAAATAAAAACAACAAACCATGGCATGGTGTGGAGCACCGTCGTTACCTCAGGTGAGTAGATGTAGCTGGTGCGAGGAGATTCTTAATCCTAACTATCCTCTAAATGACATTAACACACTTTACACTACCCGGGGTCTTTCCCTGCCAATCCATTGGCCATCTTACTCTATGTGGTTTTAAGAACCAAATTCCCATTAACCAAACTGTTAATGTGACCTACACTACCCCCCCCCTTCATCAATTGGGGGTCTCACTCCCCCGATTCAACTCCCTGTGCCTTTGCACAATTTCAGGTTGTGTGGCTCTCCCAGCAGGTCTACCCAGCTGCACACCTCCACCACTGCAGTTGCCTCCGAGCTTACCTGCTCCTTACCCTAACCTATCTACCTGGGGAAGGCCCTCTGGCACTCTCCCCACTCGGTGCCCTTTGGCACTGGGCTACCCGGGTCCGTCCTCTGGATCCTCGGGCCCCATCCACAACTCTAACGGCTCCCAGAGCCCACCTGCGGCCTCACCTGGCCGACATCCTCACAGTGGTGGAGTGCCCATTTAACTACACACACTAACAGTCCACACGCCCAGCCATTTCCACGTCACTAATGCACCCATCCAAACACCATTCTTCCACCACGCACCACAGATGCCAATATCCAACCACAATTTACCTACTCCCTCTACCTAACTCTTAAACTACCCTCCCCGGGTATTCGTGATAGGGGTCCACTTTTCCCCCATTCACACCTTCGCACCATCCACTCCACTCCACAGTTTCCACCATACTCACTCCACACCATGCATTCCATACTCCATATATTCCATACTCCATGTATTCCACACAACCATTCTCCATACACCTGTATTTGCAAACCTGTGCAATCACTCCTACACCTGGTGCTTCCTGCACCCTCCTTCCTCCCAGGACCATTTGGTCAACACAACACACAATCACCATTACTCAGTCATACACTGCTCCATACACCTGTTCACTTGCACACCTTTGCAATCACACCTGGTGCCACCTGCACCCTCCTTCCTCCTTCCTCCCAGGCTTCCTCAATCATTCAATACAATGCACAACCACAATTGTTCCTCATGCACTTTCAACACAAACACACGGCATCATCTGATCTACCTGGTTTCCCTCTAACTTGGTGCTCCCTGTTTTCCCTTTAAACTAAGCACATACCACGTCGTTATCATCCATTCTAACCTCTCTATGTCCCCGACTACCTGTCCAATGTCGCTACTTAAATCTCCAGTTACCTATGGTCATCTCTAGGTCCCTATACATTATCCTAACCCTCCCTCGGCGAGCTTTCACTGCCAAACCCCATAAAACTATTGCTCATGTGCCCCCGTTGTGGGAGGGATGGCAGAGTTGCCATCCCACCACATCGGGCCTGTCCCACTATTAATTTTGCCATCAAATTTCAGCCAATCAAAAATTTGCCAATCACTGCCAATCATTCTACCAATCATCAATCTGCCAACCAAATTTTTGCCAATCACAAATTCCCTATCTTCAATTTCGGGTCCAAAACACGATCATCATCACAGTCCGCTATATCTGAGCCTCGGTGCGTCATCACATCATTAAAATTCGGCTTCGCAAAGCCGAGCAATGAATTCGGGTGGTTTGTTTGCCTGCAGGTTGAATCCGTCCGGCTTTCGGTTCAAGGGAGGTGGTTTGGTCGGGCCAAGATTCCACGCACCATCTCGGCGCGGCACCTTGTGGTCCCGGGCCCGATGGCTCAATCTCCCCCGGTTGGAACCCCGCCCCCACGAGGGGGCACCGTTCCGCTTCCTCCCACTCGCCCTTGAACCGGACTGGTCGCCTGGCCCGACAAGGCCCGGACTCGACCGTGCGGGGCGGGGCCAAGCCCGAATCGGCAACGACGCTTCGAAGAGAAACGACGCAGCTTCGAATCCGCGCCGGGCCTCGCATCCAACAAAGCGCACCACGCACGCTATCCGTCGCCCTAATCGCTGCTCCGTTTAACGTCGATGCCTTACTCACATGCACACGCGACCTGTTTTACACTCACCAAGCCCGGCGTTCCATCGCCGCCCGTACATTCCACACACTCCGTCCATTTCACCACCGCACTCCCTGTTACACACCACACCCCTTGCGCACACTCACCGTTCGCACACTTCCTTAACACACCTCACGCACCATCTTGCGCACTCTCCCTCGGTACGTACTCCGTACCACTCATGGGGGTGCACTCTTGCATCCACCCACTCACGCGCTCCGATGTGCCCTGCCACACACGCGCCACAACCAACTCAGGTGTGCGTTCTCGCACACACTCAACCATTCCAAGCGTGCATTCTCGCACCCGCTCCACCACCAACTCACTCTCCGGGTCACTCTCACCCTCGCACGTACACTCTGTCCACTCTGACGTGCATTCTCGCTCGCACTCGGTTTCACACTCGCGCTTCGTAACACGCTCATTCCCCGATGCACACTTTTTTTTCCATAAGCGCGCCATTTCCACTCACACCACTCACAGGGGACCCTTCACCAACGCCCGGATGCTTTCTCGATCCCAAGCACGCGAAAATTCTTTCTGCGCCAAATATTCTCCTGCAAAATCTCCCCACACAATACACAGCACGACTCACCTGGGTGCTTCTTCTTCTTCGCTCCAACAAGGATTAAGCACGGCATCAAGGTGTGAGCACGGACTTTGCACATAATCCATTTCTCCCTTCAATTCCCGGGCTACCTCCGTCGTCTTTTCAATTTCAACTATACCCACCACTACTTTTTCTTTATTCACCTCAACGACCGCTGGCTTTAATAAAATTTTCTCTCCTACCTCAGCGGTCGCCGGCTGCCCCATACCCCGGGTCGCAATCTCTACACCCGTCATTGTACCCGCGCTTTCCTCCGCCTCGCTCAACCAGCGCTTCTCGACCTGCTTTACCTCGTCGTGCACCCTTGGGACCTGCTCGCCCAACATGCGATCCATGGTCTCCACACACTTTTGTATCCTCTCACCCATTCTGTCCCCAAATTTACTTATTTGCTCACTCATTCCGTTTCCACACCCTTCAATTTGGTTTCCCATCCCTTCAATTTTATTACTCAATTTTTTAAGACTGTCATTCTCCCGTTTCATTTCCACCATGAAGGCTTGCATTTGGACCACCCCCATTGGCGCAGCGGGCGTGGCTGCCGCAACCTCGTGCGAGCCGCCATTTTGTGCGCCTGAATCCTCGTGCGCGGCGTCGCCATCTTGTGTACCTGATACCCCCGCAACCACATCTTCATTGCTCTCCTCTTCTCTCTCCCCCATATACACTTCCCTGGGGTCCTGGGTCGACTCTAACCCTTCTTCTAATTCCCCCACCGGCATCCGGTCACCTTGATCATCCATGGCGCGATTTCAAATTTGGATGTTAAAATAAAATTTTGTACAACTCGTAATTTTGAGTGCGTTAAGCGCACTTCGGGTCCGAATCCCGCTCCTGACACCAATTGTTACGGCCAATAGCACAATTGGTGTCCAAAATTTGGGCTAAATAAATTTAGTCCCAGGTTCGAATCCCAACTCCTGACTACCAATTGTTACTATATATATACAGTGGAACCTTGACTTACGAGTTTAATTCGTTCTGTGACCGAGCTCGTAACTCAAATTGCTCGTATCTCAAATCAAATTTCCCCATTGAAATGCATTGAAATGCTATTAATCCGTTCCAGCCCGCCAAAAACCACACCAATTTTTTTTTAAATATACAGTATATATAAAAATATCTCGCGCTTTATATTTCACCTGTATGCAGCATACAAGTTGGCAGGATGGCCTGGACTGGAGGTACGCACACTTGACTCTAAAGTCTAAACTGTCCAGCCTGGGTTTGAATCCCGACCCAGCTATAACCTGTCATGGGTGAATCACAGGCAGGGTGATTCATCAATGTGTGTACCGCTAAACTGGGCGCCCCGTTTGCGTCCCATTAGTTGTTGGATGTTAAGGATCTCACCGTGTTTTCCACAAAGAGAAGGCGAGCTATCGCCGGCACTCTGAACAAGTTGTGGCCTGGCATGCTCTTCTCCTCTGCCGTTATATACGTCCTCCTCGGCACCTCGCTCATGTTTTTCAACGATTGCGTGTTTTATATCCAAGCACAAGTTTTATATAAAACACGACGATTGCGTGTTTTATATCCACAAGTTGTGGCCTGGCATGCTCTTCTCCTCTGCCGTTATATACGTCCTCCTCGACACCTCGCTCATGTTTTTCGACGATTGCGTGTTTTATATCCAAGCAATCATCCTCTTCTTCTTCTCAGTACCGTGTTTTCCACAAAGAGAAGGCGAGCTATCGCCGGCACTCTGAACAAGTTGTGGCCTGGCATGCTCTTCTCCTCTGCCGTTATATACGTCCTCCTCGGCACCTCGCTCATGTTTTTCGACGATTGCGTGTTTTATATCCAAGCACAAGTTTTATATAAAACACGACGATTGCGTGTTTTATATCCACAAGTTGTGGCCTGGCATGCTCTTCTCCTCTGCCGTTATATACGTCCTCCTCGACACCTCGCTCATGTTTTTCGACGATTGCGTGTTTTATATCCAAGCACATCATCCTCTTCTTCTTCTCAGTACCGTGTTTTCCACAAAGAGAAGGCGAGCTATCGCCGGCACTCTGAACAAGTTGACGGCAGAGATACTGTACTTGCACGGCAAGATAACCACGTGACCAGAACCCACCTGGTGGCGTAAACTCAAAATAACCAACATGCGAAAACAAAAATGCAGCGCTATACGACAGAGATACTGTACTTGCACGGCAAGATAACCACGTGACCAGAACCCACCTGGCGGCGTAAACTCAAAATAACCAACATGCGAAAACAAAAATGCAGCGCTATACGACAGAGATACTGTACTTGCACGGCAAGATAACCACGTGACCGGGTGGCGAAAGCTCGTAACTCGGATCTCGGCTCGCATCTCAAAGCAATAAACCGCCCGAGCGACGGCTCGTATCTCGAAAAACTCGTAAGTTGGGGCACTCGTAAGTCAAGGTTCCACTGTATATATATTTATATATATATATATATATTGTTACTGATCGCGGTTTAGATGTTACTTTGGGCCGAGCGGATGGTCCAACCGCGACCGTTACAGGATCCCCAATTGGCCCGATTCCACCCGACGTTGACCAGATCGCACCACAGATATTCAATCGGGAAACCTCTAAAACGACCGAAAGAGAAGGAAAAAGAGAAGAAGACAGAGTACGGAGGAAGAACGGATTTATTATACACACACAAGCAAAAAGGAGCAATCAAGTTTATTTACAACACATAAGACGCAGGTGACACAGTGCAAATACTAGTTTATACAGACTTAATTAACCCCAGGGACAGAACAAACAAAACAAACTCACGTACACAAGAAGGGTGGAAAGGCAGGAGGTGGATGGCTGGAGGGAGAGGAAGGTCCAAGGGGGTCCTGCCGCACAACCGGTGTGTTTAGCAGCCGCCGTTCCTTCACGGCCCTGCTCCAAACCGCCGTTCAGGCCCCAAGCTGCTGTTGTGGCTGCTGTGGACGTCACGTGCTTTCCCCAGGACTTGTCTGACTCGTTGGTGTCCAAACCCTCAACTCTTTCTTGGTCCACTCACTCTTTACCACCGACTCCTCACCACAACCAACGCAACCACTGACCACCACCACCGACTCCTCACCGCAACCCACGCAACCAACTGACCACCGACTCACTCTTCACGACTCTCCACTGGCAACCGACTCACTTGCTTCCTGCGTGCGCGCCTTTATAACGCCTCCGGCGATTAAGCCGCCGGCCTTCAGGACACGCCCATCGGGGTGCTCACCTCGGCCCTGGTTGGTCGCGCGACCCTCTGGCTCCGCCCTTGATGACGACGGGCGGGCACGCCTTTCTTCTCCGACGAGAGCACATGTTCAATGGTGGTTTTGGAGGGGAGGTAATATGGGCAATCGAGGCTCGGCAATGACGAAAGGGGATGTGAAGGAAATGGGGATCTTGGGGATGGGAATGAAAGGGGATCTATTCTCTTTCACTGGTGCAATGGAGTATTTCAATTAATGGGAGACACAGCCTTACCCTAAAACACAGAATAAGAGATAACTATCAACAGGGGTATTCTATTACTTGGCTGACGTGTATGCTTGTGGACTAATTATGGGATGCCCTTTCACCTTTACACAGCTCCGGAGGCAGGGGGGCGCAGAATAAACAATAATCATCACCAATTTACCACAATACAACACAATCAAAAAAATACAGGCCTCATATCCGCAACACTGCACCCTCCTCCTCTTAGGCACGGCCCGGGCCTACAACTTTTATTTAGTGTGACACGTAGGTGTAGTTCCCTCTACTTTTAACCTGACCCTGAGTGCGACAGTTTTAAAACATAAATAAATGTGTCCCGCTGCTCCATTGCACCCTGCCTAACAGACTTACGCCCACAGTTAACCGAATCGCGGAATGGTCTTCAAACTATACACTGACGGTGGGGAGCATTATTTACACTTGACGCTACTTTTATTTACAAGACTAACCCAGGACCTGTGATTGTTCTTTCTGGGGGGGGGAGACAGTCTGCTCTGCATCGACGCACCATGAAAGCACCCAAAAACACACCAATACATTCTCAAGCACCAATCAGTGCAGTCACCACTGTTCATCAATAAAAATAACCAAACAACCCCTAACCCTGCAGGTGATCTCTTGCTCTTCGGCTCCCTCTGCTGGTTATTATTATTTGTCTTCCAGATGTTGTCATTCTTTTGCTTTGCTTACTGGCGGCTTATTTGCAATAAAGTGTGCCCAATGTGTCCTTTTTTATTTATTTTATTTATGGCCCACAGGGCCGACTAGTGTGGTTCACCTGTGGGGCATCGGTGCCCTGTGGCCAAGGTCCGCCAGCAAGATTTCGGGCCCTCATGGCCGGTTCCAGCAGAGGGGCCATGCCCCAACCCATGGGGTCCATAAGTGGTGCTCGGCCACAGACCTGTGGTCCATAATGTGGTGCATCGATGCAGACAGCTGGTTCTGGGAATTTCGGGCGCACAATGGCCGACCCACGCACGCTCCCCTCGGCACCCAATGGCGCACAGGTCATGTGGGAGACAAAAGAGAGACAATTGAGCGAGGGGTAAGGTCACAAGGGTACACATCAATTAGGCAATGCAAGGCGAAATGCGTACGGAGGGCGAAGTGAGAAAGCTCGTCCCTACCGTACGTCACCCCCCCGTCACCTACACTACCCTTGCCCTTACCCCATATTTACAAAATCTACCCATTTACAAATTCGTCACTACTGTCACGTCTTCCCCAAATTTCTCCTATACCAAATTCGTCGCCACAATCCCTCTACTTCAAAATTTGCCATCACCAAATTCATCATCAATCCTCATAAGGAGGCAGAGATGGAACATCAAAGCACAATGTCACACCCACGTCATGATGCGTCTCACAATCCAAACATCTGCACAGTAAAATAACAAAACATGGCATGGTGTGGAGTACCTGTCACCTCAGGTGAGTGGATGCAGATGGTGCGAGGAGACTTCATCCTAACTACTTTCTAAATGACATTAACACACTTTACACTACCCGGGGTCTTTCCCTGCCAATCCATTGGCCACTTACACTATGGGTTCTAAAAACCAATTCCCATTGACCAAACTGTGGTGCTTCTCAATTTGGGGTCTCACTCCCCCGATTCATCTCCCGGTGCCCTCGCACAATTTCTGGGCTGCGACGTGTAGCTCTCCCAGCAGGTCTACCCACCTGCACACCTCCACCACTGCAGTTGCCACCCGAGCTTACCTAGCTCCTCACTCTAACCTAACTAACTGGGGACAGCCCCTCCTGGCTCTGTCACCCCACTCGGTGCCCTCTGGCACTGGGCTACCCGGGTCCGTCCTCCGGATCCTCGGGCCCCATCCACAACAACTACTACCGGCTCCCAGAGCCCACCTGCGGCCTCACCTGGCCGACATCCTCACAGTGGTGGAGTGCCCAAACCAACTACACACACTAACAGGCTACACGCCCAGCCATTTCCATAACTCTAATGCACCCATCCAAAGACCATTCTTTCACCCGCACCACAGATGCCAATATCCAACCACAATTTACCTGTACCCTCTACCTAACACTTACACTACCCGCCCCGGGTATCCGTGATGGGGGTCCACTCTTCCCCCATTCACACCTTCGCACCATCCACTCCACTCCACAATTTCCACCATACTCACTCCACGACCATCCATTCCAATACTCCAGATATTCCACACCACCATTTATTCCACATAGCCACATACACCTGTTGTTGCACACCTGTGCAATCATACCTGGTGCCACCTGCACCCTCCTCCTCTTCCTGGACCATTTGGTCAACACAACACGCAATCACCACTACTCCCTCATACACTGCTCCACACACCTGTTCAGTTGCACACCTGTGCAATCACACCTGTTCAATCACACCTGTTCAATCCTCACACACACGGCATCATCTCAGCTAACTACTCCCCTCTGAAACTTGCGCTTCCCAGTCGTCCCTTTAAACTATTGCGCTCCCACGTCATTATCATCCACGCTAATCTACCTGCGTCCCCACTACAGGTATCAGTCACTAGCTAAACTTAACGTTACCTAATGTCATCTTCGCTAGATCCCTACACACAATATAACCTAACCCACCCGGGCTAGTTTCCACTGCCATACACCCCATAAACTAGTGCGCATTTGCCCCACCCTGTGAGGGATGACAGAGTTGCCATCCCACCACATGGGGGGCGTTCCCACTATCAATTTCGCACACCTAAATCCAACCAATCAAAAATTTGCCATTTACTGCTAATCACCGTACCAATCATCAAATTTCGCCTTTTTCTAATTTTGGAGTCCAAAACACTAAACTCATCACCCGTCTACTTATTACATCCTCTCGGTGCGCCAATTCACGTCTACAGCCCGGCTTCGTACAGCCGAGCAATGAACGCGGGTCGTTTTGTGCCAGCGGCTGGATACGTCCCGCATTCGGGGCAGGGACGGGGGCTTACCCGGGCCGAGATCCCACGCACCACCTCGGCGTGGAGCCATCCAATGTCCCGATCTCGACCTGCCGGCACGTCTCAATAGGAAGTGGTCGCCATGACGACCCTTCCTATCGGGCCGCCCGCTCCGCCTAGTGGAGCCCGGACGCGGCCGTTCCAAGCGAGGCACAGCGTGGATCGCGTACGGCGGTCCTTTCGAACCCGCCGTGGCTCGGATCCCCGCTGGTTCTCGCGGCACGCGAAGCCCGGCACGCACCGAGGGCCCGATTCGGCTATAAGTCGTTCTAACCTCTAACCCGGTTACCGTCGATGCCTCACCTGGATGCTGACAAGCATACGCTACCCCTTTCTTGCTCATACCTCCAGCTGTTCCCATGCTCCTCGTACCTTTCCTTACACACCCCGGTACACTCATTCCGCTCACAGACTTGGTCACACACCTGACCACCGAACACCTTGGCACACATTCGTCGCTCGCACACCTCACCAACACACCTCTTCGCGCCCCCTCCTCGGTCACCTCCTCTGTGACAACCACAGGTGTGCTCTCACCTGCACACCCAACCACGTGCCTCACGACCAACTCAAGTGTGCATTCCCACACACGCTCTACCATTCCAGGTGTGCATCCTTCCATTCCAGGTGTACATCCTCGCTCACCTGTCACAACCAACTCACGCTCCGTGTCACTCTCACTACTCTCACCTCCATTCTTGACAGCGCACTCACCCTTACTCTCGACAGCACACTCTTTCCTCATGCACCCGTCCGTTACACACCTTTCTCGCACCTCCTCTTGCGCACACTCTTTCGTTACTTCCTCCGTAACACTTACCACACCGCGCTTCCATGTACCCCCTCGCACACGCGCTTCGACCAACTCACTCTTGACGGCACACTCACTCCTCGGCGTGCACTTTTTCCTCACACACCCCATGGTCGGACATTCTCGCACACCTCTTTTTTCGCACACCAGACCTGTCGCACACTTCACCAACGGCCTTTCACGAACACCCGGATCCAAACCAATCCCCAAGCCGACTGAAGCTTTCCTCACATCATGTACATTTCCGATTATATCGCCACTCACCTTGGCACCTCGTCTCCGCACCTCTTTTGCCACCTGCAAACTCTTTATTTGGTTAATGAGCACCTCATTAAGAGTTGAGCACCGACCTTGTACCAATTCCATTACCTCCTCCTGGATTTCTCTCTTAGTTTCTGTCCGTCTCTTTTTAATTTCACTCACCTCTTCTTCCACTTCCTCTAATTTTTGTTTAACCTCTTTTATTTCTCGGTGCATCTCCTCCAGTTCGTCCTCTAAGGCTACCGTGACCATCTCTATGTGCATCCTCACCTGCCGGTCCTTTGTCTCCATTATCTCTGTCACCTCGTCCACCCTCATTGTCACTTCCTCACGTACCATCTGACATTGCCTCTGTGTCGCTATCAAGTCATTGTTAATTTCTTTTTGTGTCGCCTTTAACCCTCCTAGTACCGCAGTGTTCTTTTGAACCTGCTCAACTAGTTCTTTTTGTCCCTCCGTCAGCTGTTCCACCTCCTCCGTCAGATCTTCTATTCCCCCTTGTAACTTTGCCGTATTATTTCTCACCTCTTTCTCCATACGCTTCTCACCTCGCTTTACCTCCTCGCGTAGCCCCGAGACCTCCTCACTCACACCTCGTCGTATCTCCTCTTTCATCTCCTCCATCTCCTTTGTAGATGCCACCCTCATCTGTCCCAATTCATCCCTCTGAGCATCCAATTTGGTTTCTACCCCGATTTTTACCTCCTCTATCTGCTCTCCCATTTGTTTAATTTCTCGGGCGGATTGCTCCCCTATCTCCCGCAATTTGCCTTCCATCCTATTTTCTAGCCCCATTAACCCATTTTTCATCCCCTCTATCTGATTCTCCTGGGCAGCCATTCTATTTTCCACCCCCGTTAACCCATGTTTCATCCCTTCAAATTTCTTGTCTAATTCCCCGATTTGGGCATTGGTACCCCTCGCTTCGTCCCTCATTTCCCCCATTTGGTTTCCCATTTGTCCCATTCGCTCACCCTGAGCATCCATCCGGTTCCCCAAGTCATTCCTCAGGTCTTCACTTGTCTGGACCATGAGCGCCCTTATTTGTATCATAAAGAGGTCCAAATTCATCGGTGCTGCTACGGTCACGGGCGCGGCTAGATTTGGCGCCACAATAACCATGTGCGCGAGGGCGCCATTTTGTGCGTCTGATACTCCCTCAACCGCCTCCTCATTGCTCCCCTCCATTTGATCCTGGGTTACTCCTAACCCCTCCTCTAGCTCACCCACCGGCATTCGATCGCCTTGACCAGCCATGGCGCGATTTCAAAATTCGGGTTTTTGTAAAACAAAACAAATTTCACCGCTCCAAATTTTGACCAAATTTTTTTTTAGATGTTTTAAAATTTTGGTTCGGGCCCCGAATCTCACTCCCAGACACCAATTGTTACTGATCGCGGTTTAGATGTTACTTTGGGCCGAGCGGATGGTCCAACCGCGACCGTTACAGGATCCCCAATTGGCCCGATTCCACCCGACGTTGACCAGATCGCACCACAGATATTCAATCGGGAAACCTCTAAAACGACCGAAAGAGAAGGAAAAAGAGAAGAAGACAGAGTACGGAGGAAGAACGGATTTATTATACACACACAAGCAAAAAGGAGCAATCAAGTTTATTTACAACACATAAGACGCAGGTGACACAGTGCAAATACTAGTTTATACAGACTTAATTAACCCCAGGGACAGAACAAACAAAACAAACTCACGTACACAAGAAGGGTGGAAAGGCAGGAGGTGGATGGCTGGAGGGAGAGGAAGGTCCAAGGGGGTCCTGCCGCACAACCGGCGCGTTTAGCAGCCGCCGTTCCTTCACGGCCCTGCTCCAAACCGCCGTTCAGGCCCCAAGCTGCTGTTGTGGCTGCTGTGGACGTCGCGTGCTTTCCCCAGGACTTGTCTGACTCGTTGGTGTCCAAACCCTCAACTCTTTCTTGGTCCACTCACTCTTTACCACCGACTCCTCACCGCAACCAACGCAACCACTGACCACCACCACCGACTCCTCACCGCAACCCACGCAACCAACTGACCACCGACTCCACTGACTCACTCTACACGACTCTCCACTGGCAACCGACTCACTTGCTTCCTGCGTGCGCGCCTTTATAACGCCTCCGGCGATTAAGCCGCCGGCCTTCAGGACACGCCCATCGGGGTGCTCACCTCGGCCCTGGTTGGTCGCGCGACCCTCTGGCTCCGCCCTTGATGACGACGGGCGGGCACGCCTTTCTTCTCCGACGAGAGCACATGTTCAATGGTGGTTTTGGAGGGGAGGTAATATGGGCAATCGAGGCTCGGCAATGACGAAAGGGGATGTGAAGGAAATGGGGATCTTGGGGATGGGAATGAAAGGGGATCTATTCTCTTTCACTGGTGCAATGGAGTACTTCAATTAATGGGAGACACAGCCTTACCCTAAAACACAGAATAAGAGATAAACTATCAACAGGGGTATTCTATTACTGGCTGACGTGTATGCTTGTGGACTAATTATGGGATGCCCTTTCACCTTTACACAGCTCTGGAGGCAGGGGGGCGCAGAATAAACAATAATCATCACCAATTTACCACAATACAACACAATCAAAAAAATACAGGCCTCATATCCACAACAATATATATATATATATATATATATATATATATATATATATATATATATATATACTAGCAGAAGTACCCGGCATTGCCGGGAGGAGGAGGGGAGGGGGAAGGGGGGGAGGAGGAGGGAGGGGGAGGAGGAGGGGAGGGGGAAGAGGAGGGGAGGGGAACAGGGGGGAGGGGGGAAGGGGGGGAGGGGGGAGGGGAGGGTGTGGGGGTGCCCGGGGAAAGAAGGGCCCCTCCCCTTCCCCTCCCCCTTCCCCTCCCCCCTCCCCTCCCCCCCTCCCCCCTCCCCCCTCCCCCCTCCCCCTTCCCCTTCCCCCTCCCCCCTTCCCCCTCCCCCCTCTCCCCCTTCCCCCTCCCCCCCCTTCCCCCTACCCCCCACCCCCCTCCCCCCCGTTCCCCTCCCCTCCTCTTCCCCCTCCCCTCCTTCTCCCCCGTAACACCAGGGGTTGACTCAGCCTGTCATCCTACCGAGGTCGGCAAATTGACGGCTCTACCAGGTCCCAACTCGGTATCGTTGTGAGCGCACGGTTCAGCCCTTCAAGAAAAAGTTTATTTTGTAAATATCGAACCACGCGTTAAACAGATATGACTGGTTTTGTTCGCCGGCACGTCGGCGCTCGAATCGGCTCGCGATAAAATCCAACACGTCCTTTGTCGGGGTCGTCTGAACCAACCACGGGGCCTAGAAGCGCCCAGGTGAGTCGTGCTGTCTGGGACTGGTCTCAAAAGTTAGGTCTTGATCATATCTCGTAATGCTGGAAGCTGCACGTCTCTGTGATAATCTTGTGGACCATGACAAGAGATCGTGCGAGTCGCTCGCAACGGCTTCAAGCACTTCCGCATTTGACCATTTCATGAATGCCATACGCCCCGCCCATCAAAGCGCGTACGTATTAAACGAACATACAGTGGCCCATGTGTCGTCATTTGCGCATGCGCCAAAGTCATTGCAGGAACATGAAGCATCGGAACAGCGCATTTGCAAGAACCGCCTGTGCACCATTACGCTAACAGAAGCGCTGGCGCTGCGAAGCGCGAGAGGGAGCGCTGCACTCCCTCCCTTCGATTCCCTCCCTCTTCTGCTAGCGCTTCTGCGCTAATACGCTAATTTTA
Source organism: Myxine glutinosa (assembly GCF_964187855.1). Classification (NCBI taxonomy): domain Eukaryota; kingdom Metazoa; phylum Chordata; class Myxini; order Myxiniformes; family Myxinidae; genus Myxine; species Myxine glutinosa. The sequence continues at coordinate 154,552,074 of NC_136268.1, forward strand.
AAACCCGAAGTTTTTTAAAATTTAAGGTGTGCTGTAGTTGCTCTGAGACGTACTGATTCCGAATATGCCTTTGGTTTTTCTCTGTGATGAGTAGTTCTCGAGTTATAAGAGGACAAACAAACAAACATACTTTACTGCTTTATATATATTGTTGTGGATATGAGAATGTATTTTTTATTTATTGTTGTGGTAAAATGTTGTTGTAAAAGGTTGTTGTAAAATATCACCCCTCCTCCCTCCGTTTGTGGTTGTATAAAGGTCAAAGGGCGTTCCCGTAGTTAGTCCATAAAACATACATGCAGGACACGATATATCTTTGTTGACAGTTATATCCTTATTATGTGTATTAGTGTAAGGCTGTGTCTCCCATTAATTGAAGTACTCCATTGCACCAGTGAAAGAGATAGATTCCCTTCATTCCCACTCCCAACACTTCCATTCCCCCCTTTCCGTCAATTGCAATTCGCATTGCCAACTGCATGTTGGGCGGTTTTCCCTTCATCCGCCATTGACCACGAGGCAGGGTTGGGGGAAGCAAGGCGGGTCCCCACCTCGTCAGAGAGGGGAGGAGTGATCCAGCCTCACTCGACCAACCATGAACAAGGGGTTTGGCTTGAGAGGGCGGGGAGAGAACATTTGGGGGAGGTTCGCAAAGGTTGAGGGGCGGGGCCTATATAACCCACGGCGGGGGTGTTCCCAGGAGAGATGCACTGAGAGTTGGTCTGAGTCGGTTGCCAGAGGAGGGTCAGTGGTTGCGTTGGTTGCGGTGGTAAGAAGTCGGTGGTGAGAAGTGGTGGCGTCGAGGGGTCAGTGGTTGCGTTGGTTGCGTTGAGTTGTCAATGGTGAGGAGACACCAGGGCCAAGAGAGAGAAGGTGCCAAGGGCCATTACCAGCAGTTGCGCCAGAGACGGCAGACGCGCCCTGAGCTGAGCCAGAGAGGCAGCGTTGACTCCACCAGGCAGCTTCAACCCGTTACCCCGCGGGGACCAAATAGCGGTGGCATCGGTGGCCGTCGAGGTCCAGCCGACGTCCCGTGCGGGATCAAGCCCAAACCATCTGCCCCAGCTGAACCTTCCCATTCCTCCTTCCAACATTCATTCCATTCCATCCTTCTTGTATACGTGAGTTTGTTTTGTTTGTTCTGTCCCTGGGTATTTAATTAAGTCTGTAGGTAAGCTAAAATTTGCACTGTGTCACCTGCGTCTTATGTGTTGTAAATAAAACTTGATTGCTCCTTTTTGCTTGTGTGTGTAAATAATAAACCCCATTACTCGTCTGTACGTCTTCTCGTCTTATTCCTTTTCCTCTTGCATTGCGTCGTTTTTGTCTTTTCCCTCATTGAGCATCTGTGGTGCGATACGGCCAAAGTTCTGGGTGAATCGGGTGAGTCAGGGATCCTGTAACGGTCGCGGCAATACCAAACCGCTCGGTAACTAACATCTTAATCCGCGATCAGTAACAATTGGTGTCTGGGAGTGGGATTCGAGGCCCGAACCAAATTTTTTTTTAAACGAATAGAGGAAAAAAAAAATTTGGTCAAAATTACGAGCTGCCGAAATTTGTTTTAAAAAAAACAATAAAAAAAACCCGAATTTTGAAATCGCGCCATGGCTGGTCAAGGCGACGGGATGCCGGTGGGAGAGATAGAGGGTTTAGGAGTAACCCAGGATCAAATGGAGGGGAGCAATGAGGAGGCGGTTGAGGGAGTATCAGGCGCGCAAAATGGCGTCCTCGCGCACGTGGGTGTAGCGGCACCAAATTTTGCCACGCCCGTGACCGTGGCAGCACCGCCGATGGATTGGGGCCTTTTTATGATCCAAATGGAGGCCCTTATGGATGCTCAGAGTGAGCAAATTAAGGCTCAGGGTGAGCAAATGGGGGTAATGGGAAACCAAATGGGGGTAATGGGAAACCAAATGGGGGTAATGAGGGACGAAGCGAGGGGTACTGGTGAGGGGTTAGACAAGAAATTTGGGAAGTTAGACAAAAATTTTGAGGGGTTAGACAACGGGATAAAAGAGGTGAAAAATGGGTTAATGGGGTTAGAAAATAGGATGGAGGACAAATTGCGGGAGATAGGGGAGCAATCCGCCCGAGAAATTAAACAAATGGGAGAGCAGATAGAGGAGGTAAAAATCGGGGTAGAAACCAAACTGGATGCTCAGAGGGATGAATTGGGACAGATGAGGGCGGCATCTACAAAAGAAAGGGAGGAGATGAAGGAGGAGATACGACGAGGTGTGGGTGAGGAGGTCTCGGGGCTACGCGAGGAGGTAAAGCGAGGTGAGAAGCGTATGGAGAAAGAAGTGAGGAATAATACGGCTAGGTTACAGGGGGGCATAGAGGATCTGACGAAGGGAGTAGAACAGCTGACAGTCGGACAAAGGGAACTGGCGGACCAAGTGGAAAAGAACACTGCAATAATCGGGGGGTTAAAAGCGACACAAAAGGACATAAAAAACGAATTAATAGCAACACAAAAGGAATGTCAGATGGTACATGAGGGGTTGACGAAGAAGTTGGAGGAGGTGACAGAAGTGATGGAGACGAAGGACCGAGAGGTGAGGACGCACATCGAAACGGTTAAGGTGGCGTTAGAGGAAGAGATAGAGGGGGCGCACCGGGAGATGAAGGAGGTAAAGGAAAAATTAGAGGAGGTGGAAGAGGGGGTGAGTGAAATTAAGAAGAGATGGAGGGAAACTAAGAGGGAGATAAAGGAGGAAGTCATGGAATATGTACAAGGTCTGTGTTCAAATCATGATGAGGTGCTCACTAACCAAATAAAGAGTTTGCAGGTGGCAAAGGAGGTGCGGAGACGAGGTACGGAGGTGAGTGGCAATGTATATGATGTGAGGAAAGCTTCAGTCGGCTTGGGGATTGGTTTGGATCCGGGTGTTCGTGAAAGGCCGTTGGTGAAGTGTGCGACAGGTCTGGTGTGCGAAAAAAGAGGTGTGCGAGAATGTCCGACCATGGGGTGTGTGAGGAAAAAGTGCACGCCGAGGAGTGAGTGTGCCGTCAAGAGTGAGTTGGTCGAAGCGCGTGTGCGAGGGGGTACATGGAAGCGCGGTGTGGTAAGTGTTACGGAGGAAGTAACGAAAGAGTGTGCGCGAGAAAGGTGTGTAACGGACAGGTGCATGGGGAAAGGGTGCGCTGTCAAGAGTGAAGGAGAATGCACGCCTGTGGTGAGTGTTACAGAGGGTGTAACAGGAGAGTGTGCGCGAGAAAGGTGTGTAACGGACAGGTGCATGAGGAAAGAGTGCGCTGTCGGGAGTAAGGGTGAGTGCGTTGTCAAGAGTGGTGGTGAGAGTAGTGAGAGTGACAAGGAGCGTGAGTTGGTTGTGGCAGGTGAGCGAGGATGTACACCTGGAATGGAAGGATGCACACCTGGAATGGTAGAGCGTGAGTGGGAATGCACGCTGGAATTGGTAGTGAGGCACGTGGTTGGGTGTGCGGGTGAGAGCACACCTGTGATTGTCACAAAGGAGGTGACCGAGAAAGGGGCGCGAAGAGGTGTGTTGGTGAGGTGTGTGAGCGACGAATGTGTGCCAAGGTGTTCGGTGGTCAGGTGTGTGACCAAGTCGGTGAGCGGAATGAGTGTACCGAGGTGTGTAAGAAAAGGTACGACGAGGAGCATGGAAACGGCTGCATGTATGAGCAAGAAAGGGGTAGCGTATGCATGTAAGAATCCAGGTGAAGCATCGACGGTAACCGGGTTAAAGGTTAGAACGACTTATAGCCGAATCGGGCCCTCGGTGCGCGTCGGGCAGCTTCGCGTGCCGCGAGGACCAGCGGGGATCCGAACCACGGCGGTTTCGAAAGAACCGCCGTACGCGATCCACGCTGTGCCTCGCTTGGAACGGCCGCGTCCGGGCTCCACTAGGCGGAGCGGGCAGGCCGATAGGAAGGGTCGTCATGGCGACCACTTTCTATTGAGACGTGCCGGCAGGTCGAGATCGGGACATTGGATGGCTCCACGCCGAGGTGGTGCGTGGGATCTCGGCCCGGGTAAGCCCCCGTCCCTGCCACGAATGCGGGACGTATCCAGCCGCTGGCACAAAAGAACCCGCGTTCATTGCTCGGCTGTACGAAGCCGGGCTGTAGATGTGAATTGGCGCACCGAGAGGACCTAATAAGTAGACGGGTGATGGTGATAGTGATAGTGATTTGATACGAAATTTATAATAGTGAGTAGAATTGGCAGTAAATGGGAAATTTTTGATTTGTTGGATTTGGACGAACAAAATTTATAGTGAGAGACCCCCGATGTGGTGGGATGGCAAATCCACCATCCCTCACAGAGGGGCAAATGCGCAATAGTTTATGGGGTGGCTATGACAACCGAGCCAGGGAGGGCTTGGATAATGATAGGGATCTAGAGGAGATTGACATTAGGTAACGTGAAGGTTAGTTAGTGACTGATACCTGTAGTGGGGACGCAGGTAGATTAGTGTGGATGATAATGACGTGGGAGCGCAATAGTTTAAAGGGACGACTGGGAAGCGCAAGTTTCAGAGGGGAGTAGTTAGCTGAGATGATGCCGTGTGTGTGAGGATTGAACAGGTGTGATCGAACAGGTGTGATTGCACAGGTGTGCAACTGAACAGGTGTGTGGAGCAGTGTATGAGGGAGTAGTGGTGATGTGTGTTGTGTTGACCAACTGGTCCAGGAAGAGGAGGAGGGTGCAGGTGGCACCAGGTGATTGCACAGGTGTGCAACAAACAGGTGTATGTGGCTGTGTGGAATAAATGGAGTATTGGAATGGATGGTCGTGGAGTGAGTATGGTGGAAATTGTGGAGTGGAGTGGATGGTGCGAAGGTGTGAATGGGGGAAGAGTGGACCCCCATCACGGATACCCGGGGCGGGTAGTGTAAGTGTTAGGTAGAGGGTACAGGTAAATTGTGGTTGGATATTGGCATCTGTGGTGCGAGGTGAAAGAATGGTATTTGGATGGGTGCATTAGTGTTGTGGAAATGGCTGGGCGTGTAGCCTGTTAGTGTGTGTAGTTGGTTTGGGCACTCCACCACTGTGAGGATGTCGGCCAGGTGAGGCCGCAGGTGGGCTCTGGGAGCCAGTAGTTGTGGATGGGGCCCGAGGATCCGGAGGACGGACCCGGGTAGCCCAGTGCCAGAGGGCACCAGGGGGTGACAGAGCCAGGAGAGGGCCTTCCCCAGTTAGATAGGTTAGGGTGAGGAGCAGGTAAGCTCGGGTGGCAACTACAGTGGTGGAGGTGTGCAGGTGGGTAGACCTGCTGGGAGAGCTACACGTCGCAGCCCAGAAATTGTGCGAGGCACCGGGAGATGAATCGGGGGAGTGAGACCCCAAATTGAGAAGCACCACAGTTTGGTCAATGGGAATTGGTTTTTAGAACCCATAGTGTAAGTTGGCCAATGGATTGGCAGGGAGAGACCCCGGGTAGTGTAAAGTGTGTTAATGTCATTTAGAAAGTAGTTAGGATGAAGTCTCCTCGCACCATCTGCATCCACTCACCTGAGGTGACAGGTACTCCGCACCATGCCATGTTTAATTATTTTTGATGCAAATGTTTTGGAATGTGAGACGCATCATGACGTGGATGTGACATTGTGCTTTGATGTTCCATCTCTACCTCCTTATGAGGATTGATGATGAATTTGGTGATGGCAAATTTTGAAGTAGCGGGATTGTGGAGACGAATTTGGTATAGGGGAACTATGGGGAAGACGTGACAGTAGTGACGAATTTGTAAATGTGTAGATTTTTGTACATATGGGGTAAGGGCAAGGGTAGGGTAGGTGACAGGGGGGTGACGTACGGTAGGGACGAGCTTTCTCACTTCGCCCTCCGTACGCATTTCGCCTTGCATTGCCTTATTGATGTGTACCCTTGTGACCTTACCCCTCGCTCAATTGTCTTTCCCCTTTTGTCTCCTACATGACCTGTGCGCCACTGGGTGCCGAGGGGAGCGTGCGTGTGTCGGCCATTGTGCGCCCGAAATTCCCAGAACCAGCTGTCTGCATCGATGCACCACATTATGGACCACATGTCTGTGGCCGAGCACCACTTATGGACCCCATGGGTTGGGGCATGGCCCCTCTGCTGGAACCGGCCATGAGGGCCCGAAATCTTGCTGGCGGACCTTGGCCACAGGGCACCGATGCCCCACAGGTGAACCACACGTAGTCGGCCCTGTGGGCCATAAATAAAGAAAATAAAAAGGACACATTGGGCACACTTTATTGCAAATAGTCCGCCAGTAAGAAAATGAAAATGACATCTGGAAGAACAAATAATGATAACCAGCAGAGGGAGCCGAAGAGCAAGAGATCACCTGCAGGGTTAGGGGTTGTTGAATTTATTTTATTGTTGAACACTTGAACAGTGATGACTGCACCGATTGGTGCTTGGGGCGTGTATTGGTGCGTTTTTGGGTGCGTTCATGGTGCGTCGATGCAGAGCAGACTGTCTCCCCCCCAGAAAGAACAATCACAGGTCCTGGGTTAGTTTTGTAAATAAAAGTAGCGCCAATTGTAAATAATGCTCCCCACCGTCAGTGTATAGTTTGAAGACCATTCCGCAATTCGGTTAACTGTGGGCGTAAGTCTGTTAGGCAGGGTGCAATGGAGCAGTGGGACACATTTATTTGTGTTTTAAAACTGTCGCACTCAGGGTCAGGTTAAAAGTAGAGGGAACTACACCTACGTGTCACACTAAAAATAAAAGTTGTAGGCCCGGGTCATGCCTAAGAGGAGGAGGGTGCAGTGTTGTGGATATGAGAATGTATTTTTTATTTATTGTTGTGGTAAAATGTTGTTGTAAAAGGTTGTTGTAAAATATCACCCCTCCTCCCTCCGTTTGTGGTTGTATAAAGGTCAAAGGGCGTTCCCGTAGTTAGTCCATAAAACATACATGCAGGACACGATATATCTTTGTTGACAGTTATATCCTTATTATGTGTATTAGTGTAAGGCTGTGTCTCCCATTAATTGAAGTACTCCATTGCACCAGTGAAAGAGATAGATTCCCTTCATTCCCACTCCCAACACTTCCATTCCCCCCTTTCCGTCAATTGCAATTCGCATTGCCAACTGCATGTTGGGCGGTTTTCCCTTCATCCGCCATTGACCACGAGGCAGGGTTGGGGGAAGCAAGGCGGGTCCCCACCTCGTCAGAGAGGGGAGGAGTGATCCAGCCCCACTCGACCAACCATGAACAAGGGGTTTGGCTTGAGAGGGCGGGGAGAGAACATTTGGGGGAGGTTCGCAAAGGTTGAGGGGCGGGGCCTATATAACCCACGGCGGGGGTGTTCCCAGGAGAGATGCACTGAGAGTTGGTCTGAGTCGGTTGCCAGAGGAGGGTCAGTGGTTGCGTTGGTTGCGGTGGTAAGAAGTCGGTGGTGAGAAGTGGTGGCGTCGAGGGGTCAGTGGTTGCGTTGGTTGCGTTGAGTTGTCAATGGTGAGGAGACACCAGGGCCAAGAGAGAGAAGGTGCCAAAGGCCATTACCAGCAGTTGCGCCAGAGACGGCAGACGCGCCCTGAGCTGAGCCAGAGAGGCAGCGTTGACTCCACCAGGCAGCTTCAACCCGTTAGCCCGCGGGGACCAAATAGCGGTGGCATCGGTGGCCGTCGAGGTCCAGCCGACGTCCCGTGCGGGATCAAGCCCGAACCATCTGCCCCAGCTGAACCTTCCCATTCCTCCTTCCAACATTCATTCCATTCCATCCTTCTTGTATACGTGAGTTTGATTTGTTTGTTCTGTCCCTGGGTATTTAATTAAGTCTGTAGGTAAGCTAAAATTTGCACTGTGTCACCTGCGTCTTATGTGTTGTAAATAAAACTTGATTGCTCCTTTTTGCTTGTGTGTGTAAATAATAAACCCCATTACTCATCTGTACGTCTTCTCGTCTTATTCCTTTTCCTCTTGCATTGCGTCGTTTTTGTCTTTTCCCTCATTGAGCAGCTGTGGTGCGATACGGCCAAAGTTCTGGGTGAATCGGGTGAGTCAGGGATCCTGTAACGGTCGCGGCAATACCAAACCGCTCGGTAACTAACATCTTAATCCGCGATCAGTAACAATATATATATATATTGTTACAGTCCGCGGATTAGATGTTATTTACCGAGCGGTGGTATTGCCGCAACCTAACAGTTCCCCCGATTCTTCCCCAACTCACCCGATTCACCCAGACGTTGGCCAAATCGCGCTATGCCAAATCAATGATAGAAAGGACACGACGACTGGGAAAGAGGAAACGACGCAAGGGGTACAGTTCTCAAGACCTCCGGAGGAGGGTATAATTACAGTGGTGGAGAAAAGGGGTAGATTACAAGGCAGTGAGGTAAAGACACAGAAGAGATGGGCACTTAATTAGCGTCTTATCTTATCCCAGACAGACCACAGACAAACGGAACAAGGCAGACTTACACAGGGATTGATGGCAGGAAGGGACAGGTAGGTCGATAGCACAAGGTGCACCTTGGCTCGGGGACAGGATAAAGCACGGTCCAGAAGATGCGGGGAGGTGTCACAGCGCTCGGAGGGGACGTCTTTCTTTCTCCAAGCTCAGCGCGCATCTGACGTCACCTCCCCCTCACTGCGCATGCTCAGCGAGGAGTGACACGCCCTCGGCTGGTTGGTTCCGCCCCACTGGGGCCGGTCCGCCGCTTCCATTGGGTGCGGGGGTTACCGGGCTCCGCCCTTGATGAGGAGCTGACAGGGAGCCCCTATTTGGTAACCCCGTCGAGCACATGTTCGATGGCGGCTCGTTGGGAAGGCCTGGTGCCCTCCCAACACCCCCTACCAACCAAGCCGGAGTGAGGACGCGCACTTCCTGCGCTCGTTGTTGTTGTTGTTGTTGTTGTTGTTGAACTGTGAGGAAGAGCTGCGGGGAGGTATTGGGAGGTCCTAAACTTCCTAACGGTGCCATACAATCACATTCTGGTGCAACGAAGGGTCGGAATTAATGGAAACGAGTCCTTAACTGACATAGACTAAGATTTACTAGCAAGATGTCCTATAGTTGTCTTACATGAGATGCGGTGAACCTGGGCACGACATTTAATGGGGGAAATAGGGGGAGGTCGGGTCTACAGAGTGTTGTTTACAGAAAATGGGACTAGGGAATGGGGGATTGGGGATAGTTGGGAAGTATTGAGGAAATAGGGGAATATTTACAAGCGGATATGGATGGATGCAAATCCCATATCCGCAACAATATATATGTAGTATATATATATATATATATATATATATATATATATATATATATATATATATATATATATATATATATATATATATATATATATGTAGTATATATATATATTGTTGCGAATATGGAATTTGGCCTCCATATCCGCTTGTAAATATTCCCCTATTTTCTCCAATACTCCCCAACTTTCCCCAATCCCCCATTCCCTAGTCCCATTGCATGTAAATAACAATCAGTAGAGCCGACCTTCCCCTTATTCCCCCATTAAATGTCGTGCCCAGGTCCACCGCACCACACGTAGACAACTTTCGGACATCTTCCTAGTTATTCTTATTCTATGTCAGTTAAGGCCTCGTTTCCATTAATTATGACTCTTCGTTGCACCAGAATGTGATTATATGGCACCAGTAGTGAGTTTAGGACCTTTCCCATACCTCCTCCCATCTTCTTCCCCGTCTACAACAACAGAGGGGCACGGCGCTGCGCGGGGGGGAGTGTGCGTCCTCCCACCGGCTCGGTTCGCCGCCATCGACAATGCGCTCCAGACGATGCGCGCCATTGACCACGCGCTCCACGGGGTTACCACGAAGGGGCTCCTTGTCAGCTCCTCGTCAAGGGCGGAGCCTGGTAAACCCCCCGCACGCACCCAATGAGAAGCAACGTGCCGATTCCACGAGGCGGAGCTAACGAGCCGAGGGCGTGTCACTCCCCGCCGGATATACGTGGCCACGCGCCGGATCGGATGTGACGGGAGATGCGCCCCGAGCTGGAGAAAGAAGGACCTGCGAGCGCTGAGAGAGAAAGGCCCGCCTGTGAAAGAACGTCCCCTCCGAGCGCTGTGAAACCTCCCGCATCTCTGGACCGGACCGGGTCGATTCTAACCTTTGAGCACAGGTGCACCTGGAGCCATCGACAACCGCTTTCCTGCCATCAACCCCCGTGTGAGTCAGCCGTTGTCCCGTTTACCTGTCGTCTGTCCGGGAATAATATAAGATTGTGTCTAAGTGCCTGTCTTCCTATGATGTACCTCTCGTCCCTGTAATCTAACCTTTCCGTACGAATATAATCTCCTCCGGAGGTCTTGAGAATTGAAACATTGGTGTCGTATTGTGTTATTGTAATCCAGCCGGGTGTCTTCTTTTTCTTATTGAGCCAGCATCGCGCGACTAGTCAACGTTCGGGTATAATATCGAGCATAATCTTGTGCAGACGTGGTCATCCCAAAACCGCTCGGTGAATAACATCCAAGCCACGTCTGTAACAATTGGTTGTCAGGAGTTGGATTCGAACCTGGGACTAAATTTATTTAGCCCAAATTTTGGAACACCAATTGTACTATTAGAGTAACAATTGGTGTCGAGGAGTGGAATTCGAACCCGGGACTAAATTAGTTAGGCCCAAATTTTGGGAGGGAAAATCGAGCCGGAGCGCGTACGGCGCTCGACCGAATCGATTCGGAGCGCGTTTCCCGCGCGAAATTATAACGGCCGAAATTTGAATTTGTTTTACGAAAATAAAAATAAAAAAACCGAATTTTGAAAGTCGCGCTATGGCGGGTCAAGACAGCTGGGGTCCGGTAAAGGAGAGTGAGGTAGGGTCGATCCAGGACCAAATTGAGGGACAAGAGAGCGAAGCAGTGAGGGCGGCAGGTTCGCAAAATAGCGCCGTCACGCACGAAGTAGCGGGCGCGCAAAATGGCGCGCTCGCTCACGTGGTTGAAGGGTCCCAAGATAGCGGCGCCGCGGAGGGCGAGCCTGCGGTGGCGGCTGGGGACGCTGGGCAAACCGGGTTTGACCTCAGATTATTCTTGACCCAACTGAATGCAAAAATGGATAGGATGGAGGGCCAAATGGGGGTAATGAGGGACGAAGCGAGGGCTCGGAGTGAGCAATTGGGGGTAATGAGGGACGAAGCGAGGGGTACCGGTGAGGGATTAGACAAGAAATTAGAGGGGTTAGACAATGGGATAGAAGGGGTGAAACATGGGTTAACGGGGGTAGAAAACAGAATGGCCGCTCAAGAGAATCAAATGGAAGGGATGCAAAAGGGGTTAGAGGGGGTAGAAAATAGAATGGCTGCCCAGGAGAATCAGATAGAGGGAGTGAAAAATGGGTTAGAGGGGTTAGAAAACACCATGGAAGGCAAATTGAGGGACATGAGGGACCAAGCGGAAAGGGAAGTTAACCAAATGGGGCAGCAGATAGAGGGGGTCAGAATGGGGGTAGAAACCAAACTGGATGCTCACAGGGAGGAAATGGAGCAGATGAGGGTGGCATCTGGGCAGGAGATGCAAGTGATGGGAGAGGAGATCAGAAGAGGAGTGAGTGAGGAGGTCGGAGGAGTGCGCGAGGAGGTGAGGCACTGTAAGGAGCGCATGGAGAAAGAGGTGAGAAAGGGGACTGTAAAATTGCAAGGTGGTATAGAGGAGTTGACGCTGGGAGTAGAACAACTGACAGTGGGACAAAAGGAGTTGGGGGACCAGGTAAAGAAGAACACAGCGGTAATAGAGGGTTTAAAATCGACACAGAAGGAGATGAAAAAGGACGTAGGGGTAATTAAAAAAGAGTGTCAGACGGTACATGAGGACCTGACGAGGAAAATGGACAAGGTGGTAGAGGTAATGGAGGTTAAAGAGCGGGAGGTGCGGGAGCACATAGAAAAAAATAAAGTGGAGTTAGAGGAAGAACTTAAAGGGGCGCACGAAGAGATGAAGGAGATGAAGCAAAAATTAGAAGAAGTGGAAGAAGGGGTGAGCGAAATTAAGAAGCGACGGAGAGAGGATAACAAAGAGATAAAAGAGGAGATAAAAGAATTGGTCCAAAGTCTGTGTTTGGATCGTGATGTGCTCGTTAACCGGATGAGGGATTCGCAGGTGATGGAGGAGAAGCGAAGAGGAAGAGGACCTGGTGTAAGTGGTGACCAATATGGTCGTGCGTATGATGCGCCAGGGGATTTAAGAAGCTTGGGGGTCGAGATGGACCCGGGTGTTCGTGAGAGGCCACTGGTGAAGTGTGCGAAAGGTCTGGTGTGCGAAAAAGGGGGTGTGCGAGGAAGTCCGACTCTGGGGTGTGTGAGGAAAAAGTGCGTGCCAAGGAGTGAGGGTGCTGGCGAGAGTGAGTCGGTCGTAGCGCGTGTGCGAGGGGGCACATGGAAGCGTGGTGTGGTGAGTGTTACAGAGGGTGTGATGGGAGAGGGTGCGCAAGAGTGTGCGCGAGAGAGGTGTGTGACGGACAGGTGCATGGGGAAAGAGTGCGCTGTCAAAAGTAAGGAAGAATGCACACCTGTGGTGAGTGTTACAGAGGGTGTGACGGGAGAGTGTGCGCGAGAAAGGTGTGTGACGGACAGGTGCATGGGGAAAGAGTGCGCTGTCAAGAGTAAGGGTGAGTGCGCTGTCAAGAATGGAGGTGAAAGTAGTGGGAGTGACATGGAGCGTGAGTTAGTTGTGACAGGTGAGCGAGGATGTACACCTGGGATGGAAGGATGCACACCTGGAATGGTAGAGCGTGAGTGGGAATGCACGCTGGAGTTGGTGGTGAGGCACGTGGTTGGGTGTGCGAATGAGGGCACACCTGTGATTGTCACAGAGGAGGGGGCGCGAAGCGGTGTATTGGTGAGGTGTGCGACCAACGAATGTGTGCCAAAGTGTTCGGTGGTCACGTGTGTGACCAAGGCTGTGAGTGGAATGAGGGTACCTGGGTGTGTAAGGAAAGGTACGAGGAGCATGGGCACGGCTGGATGTGTGAGCAAGGAACGGGCTGCGGGGTGTAAGCGTCCAGGTGAAGCATCGACGGTGACCGGGTTAAAGGTTAGGTCGACTTTTAGCCGAAGCGGGCCCTCGGTGCGTGCCGGGTTTCGCGTGCCGCGAGAACCAGCGGGGATCCGAGCCACGGCGGGTTCGAAAGGACCGCCGTGCGCGACCCACGCTGGGCCTCGCTTTGAACGGCCGCGTCTGTGCTCCAATAAGCGGAGCGGGCGGCCCGATAGAAAGAGTCGTCATGGCGACCACTTTCTGTTGAGGCATTCCGGCAGGTCGAGATCGAGCCATGGGATGGCTCCGTGCCGAGATGGTGCGTGGGATCTCGGCCCGGGTAAGCCCCCTTCTTTGCACCAAGCGCCGGACGCATCCAGCCGCCAGCACAAAAGAATTCGCATTCATGGCTTGGCTGTACGAAGCCGGGCTGTAGATGTGAATTGGCGCACCGAGAGTACCTAATAAGTAGACGGGTGATGGTGATAGTGATAGTAGTGATTTGATACAAAATTTAGAAAAGTGAATAGAATTGGCACTAAATGGAAAATTTTTGATTGTTGGATTTGGACGTGCAAAATTGGTAGTGAGAGACCCCCGATGTGGTGGGATGGCAAATCCACCATCCCTCACAGGTGGGGGGAAAAGGAGCAATAGTTTATGGGGTGTATGGCAGTGAAAACTAGCCCGGGAGGGTTAGGATATAACGGTAGGGATCTAGAGAAGATGACCTTAGGTAACGTTAAGTTTAGTTAGTGACTGATACCTGTAGTGGGGGCGCAGGTAGATTAGTATGGATGATAATGACGAGGGAGCGCAATAGTTTAAAGGGACGACTGGGAAGCGCAAGTTTCAGAAGGGAGTAGTTAGCTGAGATGATGCCGTGTGTGTGTGAGAATTGAACAGGTGTGATTGCACAGGTGTGCAACTGGACAGGTGTGTGGAGCAGTGTATGAGTAGTGAGTGTTGTGGATCAGCGCGAATGCGCTTGGGGAGAGAAGGGTGCAGGTGGCACCAGGTGTGAGAGCACAGGTGTGCAAGTACAGGTGTGTGGAGAGAGTTGGAGTAAGTGGTACGGAGTGGTGTGCATGGTGCGAAGGTGTGGATGGGGGAAGAGTGGACCCCTTTCACGAGTACCCGGGGCGGGTAGTGTAAGTGTTAGGTAGAGGGTACAGGTAAATTGTGGTTGGATATTGGCATTTGTGGTGCGGTTGCAGAATGGTGTTGTGGATGGGTGCATTAGTGTTGTGGAAATGGCTGGGCGTGTAGCCTGTTAGTGTGTGTAGTTGGTTGGGCACTCCACCACTGTGAGGATGTCGGCCAGGTGAGGCCGCAGGTGGGCTCTGGGAGCCGGTAGAGTTGTGGATGGGGCCCGAGGATCCGGAGGACGGACCCGGGCAGCCCAGTGCCAGAGAGGGCACCGAGTGGGGAGAGTGCCAGAGGGCCTTCCCCAGGTAGTTAGGTTAGGGTAAAGAGCAGGTAAGCTCGGAGGCAACTGCAGTGGTGGAGGTGTGCAGGTGGGTAGACCTGCTGGGAGAGCTACACGTCGCAGCCCAGAAATTGTGCGAAGGCACCGGGAGAGGAATCGGGGGAGTGAGACCCCAAATTGAAAAGCACCACAGTTTGGTCAATGGGAATTGGTTTTTAGAACCCATAGTGTAAGAGGGCCAATGGTTTGGCAGGAGAAAGGCCCCGGGTAATGTAAAGTTGTTAAAGTCATTTAGGAAATAGGTAGGATTGATGAACCTGTCGCACCATACGCAGCCACTTACCTGAGGTGATGATGATGACTCCACACCTGTGTTTTCTTTGTTCTGTTGCAGGAAATGAGAATTGCTGTGAGGATTTGTGAGACGCATCACGACGTGGATGAGACATTGGGGTGATTCCATCTCTCCCTCCCTAGGAGGGACTGATGATGAATTGGTGATAGCAAATTATGATGTTGAGTTGGAGATGGCAAATTTTGATGAGAGTTGAAAATGGCAAATTTGATTGGTTAGGAGGGAGAGAAGACGAATTTGGTTTATGGGAGGAACGGGGAAGACAGTAGGGATGTTTGTTGATTTGTAAAGTAGATGTTTATGGGTAGTGTTGTGTTTTGTGGATACAGTAAGGGGTAAGGGAGGGGCCATGTAGGTTACCTGGTGGGGGGGGGGGGGGGGCGTACGATAGGAACGTACCTGTCTCACCTGGTTCCCATGTGCCCCCAGTGTGCATCACCTTACATTGCGTGCACTTTTGCGCCCTTACCACCTTACTCACTTGTCTGCTTCTTTTGTCTCCCACCTCCGAGGATCTGGCTTTGGGGTAGAGAGAGAGGAGAGAGAGGTGCTGGCTGCGCAGTTGTGGGCCTGCACTTTCGCTGTTCGCTGCCTGGATCGGTACACCATATGGACCGCAATGTTTGTGGCCACCCACAATGGACCGCAGTTCGTTTGCGGCCAAGCACCACCCGGGGATGGACCTATGGGTCAACGTGGCACCTATGCCATACAGGTGAATCACTTTTAGTTAACACCAAGTGCACCACAAGAAGAGCAAGAGACACCTGCAGGGTTAGGGGTTGTCGAATTTATTTTTATTCCAATGAACAATGGTGACTGCACCGATTGGTGGTGGGGTGGTGCTTTTGATGCTCGGGAAGGGTGCTCTACACCATATTAAAGGCCGTCGGCCACAGAGCACTCGTGGGTTGGTGTATCGATGTTGGCAAGCGCGCTCTCTCTATGCATAACATCTGCATGTGTTCCTCCAAAAACAGGTCCTGGATCGTAGTGTAAATAGCAGCGTAGTCTTGTAAATAATGCTCCCTACCGGCTGTATGTTTAGTTTGAGGATTCTTTCCGGATTCGGTTATCCTGTGGGTGTGTTTCTGTGAGGAGAAGGGTGCAACGTCGCAGGGGGACATATTTACTCATTTGTGAATATCTGTAAAACTGTCGCACTCAGGGTAGAGTTAATAGTAGAGGGAACTACATTGCGTGCCACACTAAAGTAGGTAAAAATTTATCGGGTCGGGACGCCCCGAGGGTAGAGAAGGGTGCAATGTTGCGAATATGGAATTTGGCCTCCATATCCGCTTGTAAATATTCCCCTATTTTCTCCAATACTCCCCAACTTTCCCCAATCCCCCATTCCCTAGTCCCATTGCATGTAAATAACAATCAGTAGAGCCGACCTTCCCCTTATTCCCCCATTAAATGTCGTGCCCAGGTCCACCGCACCACACGTAGACAACTTTCGGACATCTTCCTAGTTATTCTTATTCTATGTCAGTTAAGGCCTCGTTTCCATTAATTATGACTCTTCGTTGCACCAGAATGTGATTATATGGCACCAGTAGTGAGTTTAGGACCTTTCCCATACCTCCTCCCATCTTCTTCCCCGTCTACAACAACAGAGGGGCACGGCGCTGCGCGGGGGGGAGTGTGCGTCCTCCCACCGGCTCGGTTCGCCGCCATCGACAATGCGCTCCAGACGATGCGCGCCATTGACCACGCGCTCCACGGGGTTACCACGAAGGGGCTCCTTGTCAGCTCCTCGTCAAGGGCGGAGCCTGGTAAACCCCCCGCACGCACCCAATGAGAAGCAACGTGCCGATTCCACGAGGCGGAGCTAACGAGCCGAGGGCGTGTCACTCCCCGCCGGATATACGCGGCCACGCGCCGGATGTGACGGGAGATGCGCCCCGAGCTGGAGAAAGAAGGACCTGCGAGCGCTGAGAGAGAAAGGCCCGCCTGTGAAAGAACGTCCCCTCCGAGCGCTGTGAAACCTCCCGCATCTCTGGACCGGACCGGGTCGATTCTAACCTTTGAGCACAGGTGCACCTGGAGCCATCGACAACCGCTTTCCTGCCATCAACCCCCGTGTGAGTCAGCCGTTGTCCCGTTTACCTGTCGTCTGTCCGGGAATAATATAAGATTGTGTCTAAGTGCCTGTCTTCCTATGATGTACCTCTCGTCCCTGTAATCTAACCTTTCCGTACGAATATAATCTCCTCCGGAGGTCTTGAGAATTGAAACATTGGTGTCGTATTGTGGTATTGTAATCCAGCCGGGTGTCTTCTTTTTCTTATTGAGCCAGCATCGCGCGACTAGTCAACGTTCGGGTATAATATCGAGCATAATCTTGTGCAGACGTGGTCATCCCAAAACCGCTCGGTGAATAACATCCAAGCCACGTCTGTAACAATATATATATATATATATATATATATATATATATATATATATATATATATATATATATATATATATATACATATATATATATATATATATATATATGTGTAGTATATATATATATATATATATATATATATATATATATATATATATATATATATATTGTTACGGACAGCGGATTGGATGTTATTTACCGAGCGGAGGAAACCGCGGCCGAACAGTTGCTCCCCTTTTCTTCCCTTACACTCACCCGATTCACCCAGACGTTGGCCAAATCGCGCTATGCTAAATCAATGATGGAAAGGACACGACGACTGGGATAGATGAAACGACGCAAGGGGTACAGTTCTCAAGACCTCCGGAGGAGGGTATAATTACAGTGGTGGAGAAAAGGGGTAGATTACAAGGCAGAGTGAGGTAAAGACACAGAAGAGATGGGCACTTAAATACAGTCTTATCTTATCCCAGACAGACCACGGACAAGCGGACAAGGTAGACTTACACAGGGATTGATGGCAGGAAGGGACAGGTCGGTCGATGGCACAAGGTGCACCTTGGCTCGGGGACAGGATAAAGCACGGTTCAAAAGATGCAGGGAGGTCTCACAGCACTCGGAGGTGGTCTTGCTTGCTCCAAGCTCAGCGCGCATCTGACGTCACCTCTCTCTCACTGCGCATGCTCAGCGGGGAGTGACACACCCTCGGCTGGTTGGTTCCGCCCCACTGGGGCCGGTCCGCCGCTTCCATTGGGTGCGGGGGTTACCGGGCTCCGCCCTTGACGAGGAGCCGACAGGGAGCCCCTGTTTGGTAACCCCGTCGAGCACATGTCTGATGGCGGCTCGTTGGGAAGGCCTGGTGCCCTCCCACCACCCCTACCAACCAAGCCGGAGTGAGGACGCGCACTCCCTGCGCTCGTTGTTGTTGTTGTTGTTGTTGCTGAACTGTGGGGAAGAGCTGCGGGGAGGTATTGGGAGGTCCTAAACTTCCTAACGGTGCCATACAATCACATTCTGGTGCAACGAAGGGTCAGAAATAATGGAAACGAATCCTTAACTGACATAGACTCAGAATAACTAGCAAGATGTCCTATAGTTGTCTTACATGAGATGCGGTGAACCTGGGTGCGACATTTAATGGGGGAAATAGGGGGAGGTCGGGTCTACAGAGTGTTGTTTACAGAAAATGGGACTAGGGAATGGGGGATTGGGGAGAGTTGGGAAGTATTGAGGAAATAGGGGAATATTTACAAGCGGATATGGATGGATGCAAATCCCATATCCGCAACACTGCACCCTTCTCGACCTCGGGGCAGCCCGACCCGATAAGTTTTTACCTACTTTAGTGTGGCACTCAGATGTAGTTCCCTCTACTATTAACTCAACCCTGAGTGCAACAGTTTTACAGATGTTCACAAATGAGTAAATATGTCCCCCTGCGACGTTGCGCCCTTCTCCTAACAGAAACACACCCACAGGATAACCGAATCGCGGAAAGCATCCTCAAACTAAACATACAGCCGGTAGGGAGCATCATTTATACAAGACTACACTGATATTTACACTACGATCCAGGACCTGTTCTTTGAGGAACACATGCAGATGTTATGCATAGGGAGAGCACGCATGCCAGCATCGATACACCAACCCACGAGTGCCCTGTGGCCCTACGGCCTTTAATAATGTGCAGAGCACCCCTTCCAAGCACCAAAAGCACCACCCATTATGCACAGTCAGCACCATCCGGTGCACCAATAAAGTGTTCAATAACAATGCACAATCAAGTGTCCATGGTCACCGGTGGTGTCGCAGCCGGCCGATGTTCTGCCGCTGGTCTTGCCTTCATGGAGTGCACTTGGCCTTCTGGCTTCTTTAGAAATAAAGAAAGGCGCCAACCGCGTCCATTTCTGAATTGTGGCCATCAGGGGGGCCAACTAAAAGTGGTTCACCTGTATGGCATAGGTGCCACGTTGACCCAGAGGTCCATCAACGGGTGGTGCTTGACCGCAAAAGAACTGCGGTCCATTGTGGGCGGCCACAAAAATTGCGGTCCATATGGTGTATCGATCCAGGCAGCAAGCAGCGGAAGTACAGGCCCACAACTGCGGAGCCAGCACCTCTCTCTCCTCTCTCTCTGCCCCAAAGGCAGATCCTCGGAGGTGGGAGACAAAATAAGACAAGTGAGTAAGGTGGTAAGGGCGCAAAAGTGCACGCAATACAAGGTAATGCACACTGGGGGCACATGGGAACCAGGTGAGACAGGTACGTTCCTACCGTACCCCCCCCCCCCCAACCAGGTAACCTACATTGCCCCTCCCTTACCCCTTACTGTATCCACAAAACACAACACTACCCATAAACATCTACTTTACACATCAACAAACGTCCCTACTGTCTTCCCCGTTCCTCCCATAAACCAAATTCGTCTTCTCTCCCTCCTAACCAATCAAATTTGCCATTTCCAACTCTCATCAAAATTTGCCATCTCCAACTCAACATCAAAATTTGCCATCACCAATTCATCATCAGTCCCTCCTAAGGAGGGAGAGATGGAATCACCCCAATGTCTCATCCACGTCGTGATGCGTCTCACAAAATCCAAACAGCAATTCTCCTTTCCTGCAACACAAAACAAAGGAAACACAGGTGTGGGGTCATCATCATCACCTCAGGTAAGTGGCTGCGTATGGTGCGACAGGTTCATCAATCCTAACTATTTCCTAAATGACTTTAACAACTTTACATTACCCGGGGTCTTTCTCCTGCCAAACCATTGGCCCTCATTACTCTATGTGGTTCGAAGAACCAAAATCCCATTGACCATCTGTGGTGCACACCATCAATTTGGGTCTCACTCCCCGATTCAACACTCGGTGCCCTTGCACAATTTCTGGGCTGAGACGTGTAGCTCTCCCAGCAGGTCTACCCACCTGCACACCTCCACCACTGCAGTTGCCACCCGAGCTTACCTAGCTCCTCACCCTAACCTAACTAACTGGGGAAGGCCCCTCCTGGCTCTGTCACCCCTTGGTGCCCTCTGGCACTGGGCCACACGGGTCCGTCCTCCGGATCCTCGGGCCCCATCCACAACTACTCTACCGGCTCCCAGAGCCCACCTGCAGCCTCACCTGGCCGACATCCTCACAGTGGTGGAGTGCCCAAACCAACTACACACACTAACAGGCTACACGCCCAGCCATTTCCACAACACTAATGCACCCATCCAATCACCATTCTTCCACCCGCACCACAGATGCCAATATCCAACCACAATTTGCCTATACCCTCTACCTAACACTTACACTACCCGCCCCGGGTATCCGTGATGGGGGTCCACTCTTCCCCCATTCACACCTTCGCACCACGCACACCACTCCGTACCACTTACTCCAACTCTCTCCACACCACTCATTCTCTGCTCCATATATTCCACACACCTGTACTTGCACACCTGTGCTCTCATACTTGGTACCGCCTGCACCCTTCTCTCCCCCAAGCACATTCGCGCTGATCCACAACACTCACTACTCACCATGACACTCATCCGCAATGCTCTCTCATTCATCACTTGTACACTCACACACACCTCGGAGCATTGCCTCACCGATGCCTCATTCGAAGCTGCTCACCAGCACTTCCATTCATACTGCATCATCTGCTGTTTACTCCCTTCTAAAACTCGCGCTCCTCCGTCTTCCCTTACACTCAGCGCTCCCACGTCATTATCAAACACACTAAGCTACCTGCGTCCCCACTACAGGTATCAGTCACTAACTAACCTTAACGTTACCTAATGTCATCTTCGCTAGATCCCAACAAACGATATATCCTAACCCTCCCGGGCTAGATTTCACTGCCATCAACTCCATAAACTAGTGCATTTGCCCCGATTGTGAGGGATGACAGAGTTGCCATCCCACCACATCGGGCATCTCCCACTACCAATTTTGCACATCAAATTTCAACAAATCAAAAATTTGCCAATCACTACCCATCATCTGCCAATCATTACTGCCAATCCTTTGCCAATCATCAAATTTTGTTTTCCTAATTTCGGGGCCAAAACACTATCCTCGTCATTACAGTCTACTTACTAATGCCTCTCGGTGCGCCAATTCACTTCCACAGCCCGGCTTCGTAAAGCCGAGCAATGAATGCGGGTTGTTTGGTGCCGGCGGCTGGATGCGTCCGACATTCGGTGCAGGGAAGGAGGTTTACCCGGGCCGAGATCCCACGCACCATCTCGGCACGGAGCCATCCCATGGCCCGATCTCGACCTGCCGGAATGCCTCAACAAAAAGGGGTCGCCATGACGACCCTTCCTATCGGGCTGCCCGCTCCGCTTAGTGGAGCACGGACGCGGCCGTTCAAAGCGCGGCCCGGCGTGGATCGCGTACGGCGGTTCTTTCGAAACCGCCGTGGTTCGGATCCCCGCTGGTCCTCGCGGCACGCGAAGCTGCTCGGTGCGCACCGAGGGCCCGATTCGGCTATAAGTCGCTCTAGCCGCTAACCCGGTTACCATCGATGCCTCACATGCATGCTTACACGCATACGCTACCCGTTCCTTGCTCAAACATCCAGCTGTCTCCCTGCTCTTGGTCATTGCACCTTCTCTTACACACCCAGGTACACTCATTCCGCTCACAGACTTGGTCACACACCTGACCACCGAACACCTTGGCACACATTCGTCGCTCGCACACCTCACTAACACACCTCTTCGCGCCCCCTCCTCGGTCACCTCCTCTGTGACAATCACAGGTGTGCTCTCACTCGCACACCCAACCACGTGCCTCACGACCAATTCCAGTGTGCATTCCCACACACGCTCTACCCTTCCAGGTGTGCATCCTTCCATTCCAGGTGTACATCCCCTCTCACCTGTCATAACCAACTCACGCTCCGTGTCACTCTCACTACTTTCACCACCACTCTTGACAGCGCACTCACCCTTACTCTCGACAGCGCACTCTTTCCTCATGCACCTGTCTGTTACACACCTTTCTCGCGCATCCTCTTGCGCACACTCTTTCGTTACTTCCTCCGTAACACTCACCACAGGTGTACACTCTTCCTTACTTTTGACAGCGCACTCTTTCCCTATGCACCCGTCCGTTACACACCTTGCTCGCGCATCCTCTCCCGTTACATCCTTTGTAACACTCACCACAGGCGTGCATTCTTCCGTTACATCCTCTGTAACACTCCTCACTACGCGCTTCCATGTGCTCCCTCGCACACGCGCTACGACCGACTCTCTCTCGACAGCACCCTCACTCCTTGGCGCGCACTTTTTCCTCACACACCCCAGAGTAGGACTTTCTCGCACACCTCCTTTTTCGCACACCAGACCTGTCGCACACTTCACCAACGGCCTCTCACGAACACCCGGGTCCATCTCGACCCCCAAGCTTCTTAAATCCCCTGGCGCATCATACGCACGACCATATTGGTCACCACTTACACCAGGTCCTCTTTCTCTTCGCTTCTCCTCCATCACCTGCGAATCCCTCATCCGGTTAATGAGCACATCATCACGATCCGAACACAGACTTTGGACCAATTATTTTACTTCCTCTTTTATCTCTTTCTTATCCCCTCTCCGTCGCTTCTTAATTTCGCTCACCCCTTCTTCCACTTCTTCTAATTTCTGCTTCACCTCTTTTATTTCCCGGTGCATCTCCTCAAGTTCGTCCTCTAAGGCTACCTTGACCGTTTCTATGTGCGTCCTCACCTGCCGGTCCTTCGTCTCCATTACCTCTGTCACCTCGTCCAACCTCGTTGTCAGTCCCTCACGTACCATCTGACATTGCCTCTGTGTCGCTATCAAGTCATTTTTTATGTCGTTTTGTGTCGCTTTTAACCCTCCTAGTACCGCAGTGTTCCTTTGAACCTGCTCCGTTAGTTCTTTTTGTCCCTCCGTCAGCTGTTCCACTCCCAGCGTCAACTCCTCTATACCACCTTGCAATTTTACAGTCCCCTTTCTCACCTCCTTCTCCATGCGCTCCTCACAGTGCCTCACCTCCTCGCGCACTCCTCCGACATCCTCACTCACACCTCTTCTGATCTCCCCTCCCATCACTTGCATCTCCTGCCCAGATGCCACCCTCATCTGCTCCATTTCCTCCCTGTGAGCATCCAATTTAGTTTCTACCCCCATTCTGACCCCCTCTATCTGCTGCCCCATTTGTTTAACTTCCCTTTCCGCTTGGTCCCTCATGTCCCTCAATTTGCCTTCCATACTGTTTTCTAACCCCTCTAACCCCTTTTTCATCCCTTCCATTTGATTCTCTTGAGCGGCCATTCTGTTTTCTACCCCCGTTAACCCCTCCTGTATTTCCCCTAATCTATTGTCTAATCCCTCTATTCTACTCCCTAACCCTCCAATCTGGGCCCCCATGTCCTCCCTCAATTTCTCGCTATTGGACCCCATCCTTTGTTCTAACCGTTGGCTATTGGCCCCCATGTCCTCCCTCAATTTCTCGCTATTGGATCCCATCCTTTGTTCTAACCGTTGGCTATTGGCCCCCATGTCCTCCCTTAATTGCTTGCCCATTCTTTGTTCCAATTGTTCGCTATTCTGGGCCAACAGGGCCCCTATTTGCGCCATGAGGACTTGCATGTCCATCGGCGGCACGGGTACAGCTACCGCAATCCCCTGCGCGGCGCCGACCTGTTGTTCGCGCTCCTCTTCCCCATGCCTAGCGCCGCCATTTTGCGAACCTGCCGCCCTCACTGCTTCGCTCTCCTCATGTCCCTCAATTTGGTCCTGGATCGACCCTGCCTCTCCTCCTCTACCGGAACCCGGCCGTCTTGATCTCCCATAGCGCGACTTTCAAAATTCGGGTTTTTGTAAAACAAAAGCAATTTCGGTGCTTTATAATTTTGACCAAATTTTGTCTAGATGTTTTTTTGTTTTTTTTTTTGGTTCGGGCCTCGTTTCTCACTCCCAGACACCAGTTGTTACGGACCGCGGATTGGATGTTATTTACCGAGCGGAGGTAACCACGGCCGAACAGTTGCTCCCCTTTTCTTCCCTTACACTCACCCGATTCACCCAGACGTTGGCCAAATCGCGCTATGCTAAATCAATGATGGAAAGGACACGACGACTGGGATAGATGAAACGACGCAAGGGGTACAGTTCTCAAGACCTCCGGAGGAGGGTATAATTACAGTGGTGGAGAAAAGGGGGTAGATTACAAGGCAGAGTGAGGTAAAGACACAGAAGAGATGGGCACTTAAATACAGTCTTATCTTATCCCAGACAGACCACGGACAAACGGACAAGGTAGACTTACACAGGGATTGATGGCAGGAAGGGACAGGTCGGTCGATGGCACAAGGTGCACCTTGGCTCGGGGACAGGATAAAGCACGGTTCAAAAGATGCAGGGAGGTCTCACAGCGCTCGGAGGTGGTCTTGCTTGCTCCAAGCTCAGCGCGCATCTGACGTCACCTCCCTCTCACTGCGCATGCTCAGCGGGGAGTGACACGCCCTCGGCTGGTTGGTTCCGCCCCACTGGGGCCGGTCCGCCGCTTCCATTGGGTGCGGGGGTTACCGGGCTCCGCCCTTGACGAGGAGCCGACAGGGAGCCCCTGTTTGGTAACCCCGTCGAGCACATGTCTGATGGCGGCTCGTTGGGAAGGCCTGGTGCCCTCCCACAACCCCTACCAACCAAGCCGGAGTGAGGACGCGCATTCCCTGCGCTCGTTGTTGTTGTTGTTGTTGTTGTTGTTGCTGAACTGTGGGGAAGAGCTGCGGGGAGGTATTGGGAGGTCCTAAACTTCCTAACGGTGCCATACAATCACATTCTGGTGCAACGAAGGGTCAGAATTAATGGAAACGAATCCTTAACTGACATAGACAAAGAATAACTAGCAAGATGTCCTATAGTTGTCTTACATGAGATGCGGTGAACCTGGGTGCGACATTTAATGGGGGAAATAGGGGGAGGTCGGGTCTACAGAGTGTTGTTTACAGAAAATGGGACTAGGGAATGGGGGATTGGGGAGAGTTGGGAAGTATTGAGGAAATAGGGGAATATTTACAAGCGGATATGGATGGATGCAAATCCCATATCCGCAACAATATATATATATATATATATATATATATATATATATATATATATATATATATATATATATATGTAATATATATATATATATATGTAGTATATATATATATATATGTAGTATATATATATATATATGTAGTATATATATATATATATGTAGTATATATATATATATGTAGTATATATATATATATATATGTAGTATATATATATATATATATATATATATATATATATATATATATATATATATATATATATATATATATATATATATATATATATATATATATATATATATATATATATGTAGTATATATATATATATATATATATATATGTAGTATATATATATATATATATATATATATATATATATATATATATGTAGTATATATATATATATATATATATATATATGTAGTATATATATATATATATATATATATATATATATATATATATATATATATATATATATATATATATATGTAGTATATATATATATATGTAGTATATATATATATATGTAGTATATATATATATATGTAGTATATATATATATATGTAGTATATATATATATATGTAGTATATATATATATATGTAGTATATATATATTGTGAGAAACCCCCCGGTGAAACCACCTTTGTTCTCACCCAAATGAGTGCCCCGCCCACCACTGACGTAACCTCCTTGGAGCCTCACGCGATTGGGAGGCGAGTCGGGACGTGATTGGTGGAGGTGAGAGAGCGCGGCCGCCATCTCATGATACGGACGCAGCTCGGGGGTTCGAGGCCTCGAGGCGAGGGAACTTTCGTTACGCCTCACGACAGCGAGTTGTGCTGATCGTTTATAGTTATGGATTGTACGAGTGAGTGATTCCGGAAGAGAACGAGTGATTCCCGGAGATCGTAGATTGGAACTGTGAGTCTATATTGCCTGCTTCGTGTTGGAGCTCCTGGCCGACCGTTCCTGGCGGCCTTGGGCGGTATTCCATCCTGGTATCCTCCGAGTCCCGGAGCCCGTCGATTGGAGCCGCGAGTGATCTTACCTGCGTCCAGTTGGAGCGTCTGTGGCCGACAGTTCCTGCCGGCTTGTGCAGCATCTTACCTTTTGTTACCTTTCATGGTTTTTGTGATCGAGCCAATAAATAATCGTGCTTTACCCCTAGAAGGCCGATTAAAACACAATTGTGTTTATTGCGTCTCTTTTGGTTCACTACGTGGATTACTTGAAGCCCGGACATTTACGTCCGTATTCCGTGCTGGGATACATTCCACAGACGGGATCGCGACAAATGGGTTGCTCGTCCTAGGATCATTCAAGTAAGAGCCATTCGATTGAGACGGGAATTCTGCAGTGGACGACATCTTCTGGCATCTGTTCATCGCCTTCTCACCAGCGGACGCCGTCTGGGAGGAACTTTCTCGCCGTAGGACGCTGTCTGGGCAGAGAAGTGAATAGCCTCGGATCCCTCCAAACAACCGACAAAGAATAAGCGAATAGCCTCGGATCCCTCCAAACAACCGAAAAAAAAAAAAAAAAAAACAGTGAGTATTTGTACGTGGTATTTTTCTCATTGGCAATTTGATGTGCGGGTGAGATTGCGTAGTTGTGTCGTATTTCCCAAACAGAGCGTTGTGTTTGAGCGTTGTGTTTGAGGTTGTGTTTTGTGCCTGGTCGTATGATAACTCGTAGCCAAGCTATGTCGACCAGGAAGTGAGAGTTCAACCTGATCATGTTGACAGTCACGTGGGTGGCGAGGTGAGCGACGCAAGCAGCCTTGACCCGGGCACTCAACCCGAGATGTTAGGAAGCGATCCCATCATGACTAAATGCATGCGTTCGCCCTTCTGGACCGGGCTGACTCCGGTTCAACAACTTGACATGTATAACAGGGAGAATGACAGAGCAGAGACAGCAGCAGAGAGAGAGCATGCGGCAGCAGAGGGAGAGCGTGCGGCAGCAGCAGAGAGAGAGCGTGCAGCAGCAGAGAGAGAGCATGCGGCAGCAGAGAGAGAGCGTGCGGCAGCAGCAGAGGGAGAGCGTGCGGCAGCAGCGAGAGAGCATGCGGCAGCAGAGAGAGAGCGTGCGGCGGCAGCAGAGAGAGAGCATGCGGCAGCAGAAGCTGAACGCGTCAGAGAGCATGAGTTGCGAATGTTGACTGAACGACTGCGGGCAGAGGGGTCTGCTGCAAGAGTCCCGGAAACTGTTCATGTTCGTTTGCCGGACTGGACGGGAGACACGAAGCCAGAAGCGTATCTGGAGATGGCGGAGAAGTTGTTGGCTGCCGGTGGCATTGATGAGAGCTTGTGGGTCGGCCATCTTGTGAGCCATCTATCTGAGAAGGCGAGGGAGGTATATGCGAGGATGGCAACCGAGGACGCAAACAAATACAGGGCATTGAAGGCCGAGATTTTGAATGCCTATGCGGTGTCCGCATGTATTTATAGGAGAAATTTTTTCAGCTGGACTCGTGAGTCCAGTCAAACCTATGAGGAACATTCGCGGCCTTGTTGGAACAGCTGCAGAGATGGTTCAAGGGGAGCAAGGTTGAGTTACCTCAAGCGGTTGCGGAACTCCTGGTGCGTTACCGTATCGATCAACAGCTTCCGCCTGACTTAGCATTGTTTCTTGTCGACAAAGACACTGTTTCCTTGGCAGACTGCGTCAACCTTATTGATAAACATGTTTTGGCGTGCAAAATGCTGCAAGTCACGCAGTCGCTTCGTAAGACGGAGGAGTCTGCGATCAAGACCGCCCCCCGTCTGCCCGGCGGCTGGATCGAGGGGAAGGGTTCTCCGATGACCTCCACTGGGGGCGCTCGCGAGCCGCAGACCAGGGCAGGGCCCTGGTGCGATTTCTGCAACGCGTGGGGCACGGTGAAAACCGCTGTTTCTCTAATCCCGCCAGTCCGGCCTACCGAGGCAACCCTCCTGTTAAGTCGGAGGGAGATCAGTGGAACTCATCCGCCGGGCCCTCGCACACGACGGTGGCATCGGTGACCGAGGTCACTGCCACCGGGGCTAATTCCATTCATCCACTGCATCAGGAGTATTCAGGGACAGCCTTAGTGGGTGGCCCCGATTCGATGCTGAAGTTTGAGACCAAATACCTTCGGGATACTGGGGCGACACGGTGTGTTCTCCGGGTGGGGGTAGTTCCGGCCTCTCAGATGCGTTATACCGGCGAGTATACCCTCCTTCGGGGCATTGACCGGGTTCTTGGCCGGTACCCCCTTGCCCTCCTCGAGGTCCGGAGTGACATTTTTAAGGGTCCAGTGACCTGTGTGGTAGTACCCTACTACCCTATACCCGGGGTCTCCTTGCTGATTGGCAATGATGCCATAGCCAGGGAGGAGTCATTGACTCTGACCTGTGGGGGGGTCCCTAGAGCCCAGAGTAAACAGGCGGAGAGAGTGGCGGAGTCAGACATATCTTCACTCTGGCCCGAGGAGCCTAGCGCCTCGACTCCAGTTTCCGACGGTGACGTTGCGTCAGCTGAAGTCCACCCGAGCCTCCCGTCAAGCCAACCTCAGGTGCCGTGCTCCTCAGGGACCGCTCCCGCCATGTCGCGATTCAGCAGGAACGCTAATGCTAAGGTATATGTGGGAAACCTGGGCAATGGAGCAGCGAGAGCCGAGCTAGGGAGGGTCTTCGGGCATTACGGACCACTCCGCAACGTATGGGTTGCTCGGAACCCACCTGGATTCGCAGTTGTTGAGTTTGAAGATCCACGAGATGCTGAAGATTCGGTCAGAGCCCTTGATGGAAGGTTAATTTGCGGATCGCGGGTGTGCGTCGAGATGTCGAATGGCATGTCGCGGCGGCCTCGTTTCAGACGCCCTTTGGTCCGCAGGCCGTTCGACCCGAAAGATCGATGTTACCAGTGCGGTGAAAGGGGTCATTACGCATATGACTGTCGTTCTCGACACCGGAGGAGAACCCGCCGCTCTAGGTCTCGGTCCGTTTCCCTCCTGTAAATGTTTCCCCACCTTGAGTTTGGCTCCCTTGTTTCTCTATTGTGCTTTGGGTGAAGTGTAACTCTTGTGGGGTAGATGTTAATGGGGTGTATGGTGTTTAATATTGTGTGTGAAAAAAAAACAAAACTGGTTCATTGTTTACCCTGTTAACGCCTGTTAATTGCCTGTTGCGTTATTGTGTTGCGCCATTGCGTTGCGTTGTATTGTTGCGTTGTTTCGTTATTGTTGTTAACAAGTGTTAGTAATTGTTAATTGCGTTAATTGCCTGTTAGCAATTCCCGCCATCATCTTGCCATGTGATTTGCACCTACTACAAATACTGGTTTTAAAAACGCCGTCTATTCGACGGGGTTTTTACTTAGGGGGGGAGGACTGTGAGAAACCCCCCGGTGAAACCACCTTTGTTCTCACCCAAATGAGTGCCCCGCCCACCACTGACGTAACCTCCTTGGAGCCTCACGCGATTGGGAGGCGAGTCGGGACGTGATTGGTGGAGGGTGAGAGAGCGCGGCCGCCATCTCATGATACGGACGCAGCTCGGGGGTTCGAGGCCTCGAGGCGAGGGAACTTTCGTTACGCCTCACGACAGCGAGTTGTGCTGATCGTTTATAGTTATGGATTGTACGAGTGAGTGATTCCGGAAGAGAACGAGTGATTCCCGGAGATCGTAGATTGGAACTGTGAGTCCTATATTGCCTGCTTCGTGTTGGAGCTCCTGGCCGACCGTTCCTGGCGGCCTTGGGCGGTATTCCATCCTGGTATCCTCCGAGTCCCGGAGCCCGTCGATTGGAGCCGCGAGTGATCTTACCTGCGTCCAGTTGGAGCGTCTGTGGCCGACAGTTCCTGCCGGCTTGTGCAGCATCTTACCTTTTGTTACCTTTCATGGTTTTTGTGATCGAGCCAATAAATAATCGTGCTTTACCCCTAGAAGGCCGATTAAAACACAATTGTGTTTATTGCGTCTCTTTTGGTTCACTACGTGGATTACTTGAAGCCCGGACATTTACGTCCGTATTCCGTGCTGGGATACATTCCACAGACGGGATCGCGACAATATATATATATGTAGTATATATATATATATATATATATATATATATATATATATATATATATATATATATATATATATATATATATATATATATATATATATATATATATGTCTAGATACAGACTTGGCATTTAATATGGAATTTTTTTTTTTTTCTTGACTTCGGTTTACTTTCTTAACTCAGTATATCAATCTGGTGAGTTTCTTTTACACTTTGGTGATTTATTTGTTAAAAGAACCATGTCACTGATTGTCTGTCGCAGCAAGAAGTCAACAACAGGATTATATCACAGGTGGCATGGCAAAATGTACGGACCGGTGCATTTGATGATTGGCTTCACAGTCGGGTATACAAGGGTTGTTGCGTTCTGTATTAGTGGAAAACAACTGCTGCACGTCTCCAAAAGTTATTGCCGCTTCCTCTGGAGATGGTCCATCAACTCGACAATGCTGTTTGTCATGGAGTGGTGGCTTTACGAAATTACGGCATGAAACAGCGTGCTATTGCTCGGCAGTATGGCATCACTCAAGGTCAGGTGTCAAAGATCCTGAAACGAAATGCTCAGAGGGGTGTCCCTACTCCAATACCGAGGCCAGGACGTCCCCGCAGAACAACAAGGAGGGATGATCGCCAGCTGCACCGGTTAGTCTGCAGTGGCCGTACCAAGTCAGCTAATCGGGCTGAGTGGCAGCAACTGACAAATGTGCCTGTATCCAGAAGGCTAGTCAACCAACGACTGATTCAAGCAGGCTATCGTGCCAGGCGTCCCCTGAGAAAGCCACCCCTGACCAGACAACACCGCCAGCGCCGATTGCAGTGGGCCAGAGAGCACCGTCAATGGCAGCCAGGACACTGGAATCACGTGACCTTCAGTGACGAGTCTAGATTTCTGGTCTATCGTCAAGATGGCCGCGTCCGAGTGCGCAGACAAGTGCATGAAGCCCACAACGAAGATTGTATAGTGCCAAGAGTCCAAGCTGGTGGTGGTGGGGTGACCGTTTGGGCTGCTTTTCATGCAGGGGGCAAAACTGACCTGGTTGTTCTGAATGGAAACCTGAACCAGTTCAAGTTCAGGGTCATTCTGGAAGAAACATTGCTTCCATTTGCTTGTGCAGCCTTTCGAGGAAACTTTGTCTTTCAAGATGACAATGCACGGCCTCATCGTGCTCGCATGATCCAACACTTTCTTGCTGTCCATGGTGTAGAACATATGGAGTGGCCTGCCATGTCCCCGGATATGAATCCGATAGAGAACTTGTGGGCAGAATTAACGCGTCAAATCGACAACTTGGACCAGCAGCCTGCCTCTGTGCGTGATTTGCAGCAGACTATTGTAACTGCATGGCAAGCGATTCCTGTCCAAACCTTGGCAAATCTCGTGAACAGCATGCCTCAACATGTACATGCTCTCCTGAATGCTCGTGGGGGTTACACGAAGTACTGAACTGTAATTTTACTGTCCGTAATCCCAGTCATAATTTAGCTTTTGTTTTTGTTGAAATTTTTTTGGGCTGATGTGCAAAATAAAGAGATACTTCTGGAAAACGTACAGAAGTTTAACACAGTACTGTCCGTGAATTGAGTTCGATATCAGTTTACATGACTTTCAAGGATCAATTTATTTGCTTCGAAATGTCAAATGTGTTTTTTGTTTCTTTTAAAGGTCACATTAACAAAATCTAGAATAATTTCAACATAATTCCAATGAACTTTTGGTTGTAAGTCATCTTGAAAAGTAAGTTCACCCCCACAAAAAAAATATGCCATATTAAATGCCAAGTCTGTATATATATATATATATATATATATATGTAGTTTATAGCTATAAACTGTGGTGTTCCACAGGCTTGGCGATTCATCATTGTGTGGCCGTCCCTCGGATGGACATTAAACTGGGTGTCCCGTCTGCCACAACCGCTAGTTGGTGGACGTTAAATATGACGCAGTGTCTTTCGCAAAGGAGAGGTGAGTTATTGCCAAGAGCCTGAACAAATTTTAGATTCCTGCAGCTTCAGTCGAATTTCCTATGACGGAGTGTTGCTCTGTCCATGATTGGCTCTGTTCAGATAATGAAGGGTGTCGACAAAATAAGTGCAGAAGAGTAATTTGGCAGAATATGCAGTGATAGGACCAGGATACACATCCTGAGAGTGAAGAAGAGGAGAGTTCAAATCTTTCACTCAGGGAGTAGTTAATGCATGGCATGGTCTCCCTGTAAAGGTAGTGGCGGCAGAAACAGTAGATAAGTTCAAATTTTAATTAGATATGTACCTAGTAGGATTGTAGATAGAGGGATGTTGGCAGGACTTGGAGGTACCTTGAGTATGGATGGGTGATTGTGTACATCTGTGGTGGTTGTGACGTCTGTGAGACGGTCTCCTCAAGGGAGAGTTGTTTTTTCACCCTAAAACTGCCTTCGCCAGCCCTACGCTGGCACTTTTGTTTTTAACTCCAAGAAATTAATGAACACAATTTTTACCCATTTGTTAATGCTCTGGTGATATCCCGAGGCTGCCATACTTTTCTCATCCCCACTCCTCCCCCAACACCCAATGAAGTTCACCCTTATTTCCAAGCTGGCCTCCAAAGCCAGTCGCCGACTGGGCATCCTCCGTCGTGCGAAGTCCTTCCTTGGCACACCTGAGCTCCTCACCACATACAAGGCTTTCATCCGCAGCTCAATGGAATACTGTTCCCCCCTCTGGGCTGGTGCTCCTGCCTCACACCTTTCTCGGCTTCACGCTGTTGAGGCCAAAGCTTTCAGAATCATTGGAATCTCCTGCGATGTAGTCAACGCCGAGGGCCTTTCACTCACTCACCGCAGGCAGGTTGGTGGTCTTTCTGTCTTCTACCGACTCCTCTCCGGCCTTGCTCCCCCAGCTCTCTCTGTGCTCTGTCCCCCCAATATTCCTTCAGGTCGCACAAGATCTGCCTGCAACCCTCTTATGGTTAAACTGCCAAAGTCTAGGCTCTCTGCTCACCTTCACTCTTTCATTCCCCTTTTCTCCCGCCTCTGGAACAAACTCCCCCACTCCCTTCAAGCCCACTCCTCCCTCCAGGTCTTTAAAACAGCTGTTCACCACCATCTCTTATCTTCCCCCATCCAAAACCTTGATCTTTTCTACCCCTGGTAATTCACCCCAGAGTCCTTGCAGTGTTCATATGTTTTAATCCTCTCCCACCTCCCCCCAAGTCCTCCCGATGTCCCTGCTCTCAAATGTTGTGTTTGTGTCCTTCTCCTTCTTCCCCCTCTCTTTTGTGTCCTCCCCCCTCTCTCCCCATCTTGTCTGCCGCTCCCCTTGTTTTTTGTGTTTTGTGTGTCGGTTTGTCTTTTTGTGTGATTAATGTTTGCTCTTTCACGAGCCTCGATCTTGTATACAAAAAAAAAAGAAAAAAAGAAAAAAAAATTGTCCTTTGCTTTGACGGATTTATTTAATCTTGTGGTGATGTAGTGCGGCCATGATGGGTCGAATGGCCTCCTGCGTCAAATTTCCATGTGAATGAAGGGATAGAAAGCTCCCGGACAAGATATTATGCATCCAAGATTATTGAGGGAGATGGCGGAGCAGACAAGTGTGATGGTAACTTGACACATGATAATGGTAATTTGACACATCATTGCAGTCAGGACAGGTACCGGAAGATTGATTGGACAGCAGCAAATGTAATACCTTTATTTAAGAAAGCATCCAGAGAAGAATTGAGGAACTGTCGAGATGTTACTGTAAACGTTTACAATTGATAAAAGCTGGACTTGCTATAGTCAGTGAAGGTAAAGCCGACGTTTCGGCGAGAATCCACTCACCTTGGTCACGGCAGATGTTGAAGTGAAGAAGAAGCAGCTTCAAAATCGTCATGTGACGTAATCTGTAGACCAATCTGGGCGTCACGTGACGATTGCAGACGACGTGGGAGAGACGTTCTTGCCTTGTCCCACGTCTGTGACAGATTAAATTGCAACCTGCTCCTTTTCGTTGAGAGACGGTGAATCTACTCTTTCCCAAATGGATTTCCCAAAAAGTACCTTTGCGCAGTGGAGTTCAAATCCTCTTGGTGAGCCGGACGACGATATTGGTTCATACGGGCCTTAAGAGTTTTCCAAGTTCCTCCTACGAAGGTCTCCACATCTGATTCCATACAACAAGTCAGACTTCCTATCCTTCTGGGAAAAAAATAACCATTATTGCTGAAAAACCAGGTGGGAAAAGCAAGCTTGACAGTCCGAATGTTACTATAGTTCAGCAAGCTGCTTGGAGAGCTCGCACAGAGACAGCAGCCCTTGATCCGTGGTCCTGGTTTAATGAAGACATTACAACAAAGTAAACATTGGGACACAAACCACATTTGGCATGTTATTCCTTTTTTGATTTGATGAAGTTTGCAATGGGGTTCATCCCCATATGGCCGCTCCTCAAACCATTCGAATGAAGCTCCCAAACAAATTAATTTCCATTACCTCCTTCTTTTTTTTTGGCCAATGCCAAATCTCGAGATTAAGAGGGTCTCTCTTGCCAAAGCGCAGCACCATTAAATGCCAAAAGCCTTGCTCCAGCATGGCGTCACATCTGCTGGCAAATGCTCGCAATCTGTTCACAAGCGCAGAATCGCAGGTTAACCCTCGCTTGCTCGTGGCACGTTGGACAAATAGAAAGTTCATGTTATTCCACATACATTCACTGATTTGTCAAGACCCCAATAACGCTTTATTTTCTATCATTTATGGCATATATATACTGTGTATTTGTCCTGTATTCATTTTCTGGTGTTCTGCCCAAAGGCATGTTCAGCCCTGCAAGTTTCCGTTTTTTGGCAAGGGTTATACTGGATGGTTTGCCATTGCCTTCCCAGCAGTAGTTAGGACAGGAATTTGTAATTTGTTCATGATGCCTGAGATAACTCGCCTACTCTTCACCGTGGGATTGGACAAATTGTGTGTGAAATTTTTTTTTTGTATACAGAGTCGAGGCTCGTGAAGGAGCTAACATTTATCAAACAAACAAATCAAACAAACAAGCAAACAAAGTATATAAAAAGGGGAGCGGTCGACAAGATGGGGAGAGAAGGGGAGGAAGCACACAAACACAACATTTGAGAGCAGGGACATCGGGAGATGTGAGGGAGGGAGAGGGCCTGGGGGGGGGGGGGGCAGGATAGGTATAAAACGCAAGGACACCCAAGGACTTCCAGGAAAGAAGTCGGCACCTCAAAAAAGTGGATTTGGGGTGAAATTAGCGGGGGTTGAAAAGATCAAGGTTTTGGATTGGGGAAGATAAGATATGGTGGTCAACAGCCGTTCTAAAGACCTGGAGGGAGGAGTGGGATTGAGGAGAGTGAGTGAGTTTGTTCCAGAGGCGGGAGAAAAGAGGAGTGAAGGTGAACAGAGAGTCTTGATTTTGGCAGTTTAACCATAAGAGGGTTGCAGAATTTGAAATTCCAACTTCTTTCCTGGAAGTCCTGGCAGTGTCCATATGTTTTATACCTCTCCCACCGCCCCCTTCCCATGCCCCCCCCCCCAAAGCCCTCGCCCTCTCTCAAATCTCTCGATGTCTCCATGTCTCTCGGTCCCTGCTCTCAAATGTTGTGTTTGTGTCCTTCCCCCTCTCTCCCCATCTTGTCTACCGCTCCCGATGTTATATGTTTTATGTGTCGGTTTGTCTTTCTGTGTGATTAATGTTCGCGCTTTCACGAGCCTCGATCTTGTAAACTAAAAAAAAAAAAAAAAAAAAAGCCAGATCTTGTGCGACCTGCAGGAATATTTGGGGGACAGAGCCCAGAGAGAGCTGGGGGAGCTAGGCCGGAGAGGAGTCGGTAGAAGAAGGAAAGACCACCAACCTGCCTGCGGTGATTAAGTGAAAGGCCCTCGGAGATAGCTTCATCGCGGGAGATTCCAATGATTCTGAACGCTTTGGTTTCAACAGCGTGAAGATGAGCTAGGTGTGAGGCAGGAGCACCAGCCCAGAG
The DNA here is from genome assembly GCF_964187855.1 of Myxine glutinosa. NCBI lineage: Eukaryota > Metazoa > Chordata > Myxini > Myxiniformes > Myxinidae > Myxine > Myxine glutinosa. The sequence goes on from NC_136268.1 coordinate 154,588,272, forward strand.
GGGGTAACAGTATTCCATTGAGCTGCTGAAGAAAGCCTTGTATGTGGTGAGGAGCTCAGGTGTGCCAAGGAAGGACTTCGCACGACGGAGGATTCCCAGTCGGCGACTGGCTTTGGAGGCCAGCTTGGAAATGTGGTTTTCCCAGGAAAGATCATGGCAGATAGTGAGACCCAAAAGCTTGAGTGACAGAACTTCTTGGAGAGGATTATTCAGAAAATAGATGAGAGGGTTGTCCAGTCGGTCTTTTCGGAGAGACATCGTAAGAGTGTGAGATTTGTCAGGATTGAAAGACATGTTCCACTTGTTAGCCCAGTCTGTGATTTTGTCCAAGAGAGTCTGTGATTTGTGAATTTCTACTCACTTGTGGTCATACGGTGGTTGGATGCTTCCTGGCAATCCCCCGTCTCCCGTACGCTTGACGAACATGGCGAAACGGGAGTGATGGTGGATATTCCTCCGAGATGCACCCAATGCTTCACAGAAGCTGCTCGAAGGTCTCGTCGGGAAAATCTGTCGTGAAATGTTGATTTTTCACAAGACGGAAATACCAATGCTTCGGGGTGATCAGAGCGGTGAGCGGCGGTTAAACAAAATGGATATTCCACCAGCGAAAAACGATCTAAAATGGCAGAAGAAAAAAAAAGAATCCCCGGAAGTAGAAAAGTTTGTCGGGTTGTCGTGAAGTAGCACTCTGCTGATAGTCCCAAGGGAACAGTGAAGTACAGCATTTACTTGCTCCACATTATCACGCCTTTAGCTCTAACCCCCTCGAGAGGAGAGAGTCCTCATAAAATAGCCTCTTCTTCTTCCTTCTGTTCCATCCTCTCGTACTGAGAGAGTTGATTGGTATTTCCTGGTTTTAAACCACGCCCCTCTAACCCGAACGTTTGCTAGCAGAGCATCAGTATGCGAGGAAAAAACTCGGTGAATTGATTCTGCCTGCACCGTCTGTTCATGTAGAAAATGATGCATGTAAAACTAGAAGTCATCATAGGATCTTTAACGTCCACCCACTGATATTAGCAGACTGTACATTCGGCTTAACATCCATTCGAGGGACAGTACACGCATTGATGGATAACCCTGCTTGTGAAACATCTTGAAGACTTTATATCTGGACCGAGAGTCGAACCTTGGGTACATGGCTTAGAGGTCAGTATGTGTACTTCTGATCAGGGGTTAGGGTTAGGGGTTTTTTTTATTTATAAAAAGCAAGAGAGAAGAGCCATGTTAAAGTTAAAGTTAAAGCCGACCCTAAAAGTTAAAAAAAAAACCCTAAAAGTTTAAACTTAAAAACCTAAAAAACTTTAAAACCTTAAAAACCTAAAAACCTAAAAAAAACTTAAAATGTAAAAGTTAAAGCCTAACCTAGAAAACAAGAAGAGCCATCTATCTATAATTCCACTAATCTCTGTGTGTGTGTATGCGACCGCTGTTTCTCGACAACTACCGGTCCGATATACTTGAAACTTGCCAGGTATATTGCTGGGGACCCGAGGATGTGCCTTTTCAAGGTTTCATATTAATCGGACAATTACTTACCGAGCTATGTCCAAAAAACGATTCAACCAATCAGAGAGCAGCGAGCTATAGCGTGTGCCGAACGTGGCGAACACACTCTGCCTCGGACGGCACATTTGAGAGCGTATTCATTTATTTCACGTTGGCAAACTATGTTGCCGCTATGTTGGCGTTAAACTATGTTTTAAAACTAATTAAAACCATTTCATGTAAATAGAGGGGGGGGGGGGGGGGGGATTGTCACTGTACTCGCAAGCCGTTCGCCGTTCGCTTTGGCGTTGCGAATGGACCAAAACATTTCATGAACCAAACCATTTCATGTAAAGCGTTCGCCGTTCGCTTTGGCGTTGCGAATGGACCAAAGCATTTCATGGACCAAACCATTTCATGTAAATAGAGGGGGGGGGGGGGATATAATTTTAGATATATATATAGTACGGGCATGCCCTAGTGTTTTCAAATGCCGTCAAAAAATTGGTTCATCCCGTCTCGTCTTCAATCATCCTACCCTTCTTCCCACCCATGGTACACAAAATCCTGTTCATGAGACAGTTGCTCTGAAACAACTTGCCTTCTTTCTTTTCCTGGAAGGCAAATCCGACCAAGGCAATGTCAGATCATTCCAAACGTTTGGATCTCAGTGCATTCCAAACCACGTTGGGGTTCAGTTAGCCATGTGGCTAAACGTTCTTCAATGGATGTTTGGCCAACATACTTCATGGCTTCACAATCTTTGCATGGTATGTTGTACCTGCCATGTTTTTCTGTCAAATTTGTTTACGTGGTCCTCAGATGTTGACAACTGTGCCCATAAGGACGCTTGTGGTTTGTGGGTGATGTTCACGTTGTACTGATGTAGTGTGCGGCTTGGAGTTTCAGAAGGGTGTTCTGAATAGTTTCTTCTATTCGTGACCATATAGCTTTAATCTCAGACTGCATAGACTTGAGTACCATATGGATGCCTCCTAGTTTGTGCACATGTATAATTTATGCACATGACGTCAGTGGCATGTCATAGCATCAGTGTACTTCCTCGATTAATATGAATATATATATAATGTAACGTCTTATGTGTCTGCCACAGTGGTAATATGCCATGAGAAAAGGTCTTCAGAGGTCAAGGTGGAGATCAGTCATGTACTTAACATGTACGTTAATGATGTCGGTAAATTTGGCCATATTACCTGCTGGAAGGCTTGCACACTTTCCATGAATTACATGGGGACCTTTTTATCACTCATTTTAAAAGAGTGGAAACAAAAGAACACCTGGCTTAACCCATGAGGAAAGACATGTCACTGCACTAGAAAGCTTTATTACTCCCGCCAGGGAGTAATGCATTCACTCGTGTCCGTGTGTGTGTGTGTGTGTGTGTTCATGTGTTTGTGAACAAGATATCTGGAAAAGTTCTGAACGGATTTGGATGAAAGTTGGTGGGATGATTGCCCTTGGGATAAGGAAGAATTGATTCGTTTTTGGTGAAGCTCAGGATATTATTCCGGATCCAGGAATTTTTTTGGGGAATTTTTTTGGGAAAGATTTTTTCTGTTTTACTGCAGAGACATAGTAAGAGTGTGAGATTTGTCAGGATCGAAAGACATGTTCCACTTGTTTGACAAGTCTGTGATTTTGTCCAGGTCTTCAGAGAGTGAGGAGGCTGCAGACTGCCGATCTGAGCGAAGAGGAATGGAGCGGCAGAGAGTGGAGTCATCAGCAAAGAGATAGAGAAGATTTTCCAGAGAGTCAGAGAGATCATTGATAAAGACCAGAAAAAGCACAGGGCCCAGAACACTGCCTTGGGGAACTCCAGCCTGAACAGGAAGGGGAGATGAGAGAAATCCATTCAGGGCCACACGTTGACTACGACCAGAGAGGAAGTCCTCAAGCCATGAGTGGAGATTTCCATGGATACCATAGGAGGAGAGTTTGGGGAGCAGAGCTGGGTGCCAGACCGTATCGAAGGCATGTGATATGTCAAGGGAGACAGCTCTGATTTCCTGTTTGGCATTGAGGGCCTCCCTCTATTGTTGAGACAGCAGAAGCAGCATGTCCAGAGTAGAACGACCTGGTCTGAATCCAAATTGATGATCGGAGATCAAGCCATTGGAGAAGAGGAAGGATTTGATATCCGAAGCAATGATGGATTCCATGACTTTGCTGATAATTGGGAGCAGGCTGATTGGTCTGTAGTTGCAAGGATCTGTTTTTGCACATTTTTTGTGTAAAGCGGTAATGTTTGCTGATTTCCAGGATGCTGGCAGATGACCTTGAGCAAAAGAGAGGGTGAAAAGAACAGAGAGAGGGTGAGATAGAGCAGCGGAGCAGGATTTTAGGACCCGTGGGCTGATGCCGTCTGGTCCAGTTGCAGAATCAGAGTCGAGGTTTGACAAAAACGTATCCACCTTGTCAGGAGAGAAGGGCACAGAGTCCAGGAGCAGTTGGGTTCGACTGGGTAAGGTGGGAACAGAGAGAGATGGGTTTGGGACACAATATTTTGAGGCAAACACAGAGTTGAGGCATTCGGCTTTGTCATGTGCGGTGTCAACTGTGTAGCCATTTGAGGTAAGGGAGGGGATGGAGGGGGAACAAACACCAGAAACGGATTTGACCAGATGCCACCAGGATTTGGAGGAAGGAGACAGATTTGAGAGTTCATTCTTGAGTGTGGAGAGATAGTGCTTCCTGGCACTCCTGAGGGTAAACACACACTTGTTCCGAGCTTGGTGGAAGGAACTGAGATTGCCTTCAGTTGGATTAGCCTTCCAAGAGGCAAAGGCAAGTTGTTTCAGGGCAACTGCCTCACCACAAGATTCAGTGTACCATGGATGGGAGGAAGGGTAAGACAACTGAAGACGAGATGGGATAAATCTGTTCATGAGAGAGAGCAGTTTGCTTTGGAAGAATTCCCAGGAAGAATTGATGTCAGAGGCAGTGGAGATGGGAGACCAGTCCAGATGATTGATGGCTGCTTGAAGACCGTGCCAGTCGGCCTGAGTGAAATGCCAGACTCGGCGACGCTGAGGAGGCTCTCTGAGAATGGCCAGAGAGATGTCCACTTTAACAAGCACATGATCAGAAGAACCGATTGGGGCAGAAGAAGAGCAGCAGACATTAGCAGGGAAGCCTCCATAAATGCCTCCATGAACTTCCTCCATATCCAAAATGAGCCTTTCATGTCAACCTGGGCCACCTTGTCACACATCCTCCTTCTTTCTGTCCCACACACTCCCAGCCTAGCAAGAAATGCAGAAAAGGAATTGCCAATATACCCTCTACACCCCACCTCAAATGGCTGATACGAAACTCGCCAACCCTTCTCCCGGCTATCTGCCTCCAGCTCACTGTACTTTCCTCTCTTCCTCTCATGCACCTCCTCCATGTTCTCTTCCCAAGGTACCGACAACTCCCCTAAGATGACCTGTCTTGTTGCACCTGACCAAATGACATTGTCAGGCCGCAACCTTGTCACACAGATCTCCTCTGGGAATACCAATTGTGGCTCTAGGTCTGCCACCACCTGCCAATCACAAGCATCTGACAGCCCTCTTGCTTTCCACCTCCTCCTCTTTCCACCTCTTACCACTTGGCCCTCTTTGACAAACCACACCTCTCCCCCATCAGTCTCCTTCTCCACTCTTCTTTCTCTCAACCTCAGCACCGCTTGTTGCACCATCTGCACCACCACCGCCAGCACCTGATCATGTCGCCACCTGTATTGTCCTGCTGCCAATGTTACTGAACATGCACTCGGTGCATGCTGCACCGTTCCCACACCTCCACACAAATAACATCTCTCCTCCTGCAACAACCCCCACAACCTCAAGTTTACTGGTGACGGAAGCACATCATACATTGCCCGGAACAGGAAATTCAACAATATTGGCTCCATCCTCCAAATCTCTTGCCACTTCAATATCCTCACCCGCACACCTTCCCACGTAGTCCAAGCACCTTGCTGTACCTGACCGACTACTTTCACATATCTCCCCTCCTCTTCCTTTCTTCTCACCTCCCTCTCAACCATCTTCCTCCTCTCTTTCACACATGCCTTTCCCCATCGCTCATGCTTCATCCACCCCAAGCCATGCTTCGCATGCTGTACCATCCCCATGACCTCCTCCTGTTGCAACCGCTCCTCCATCTCGTCCACCTCTGCTCTTGCATTCCACTTCCGACTTCCCTTCTTCTCTGGGAGAGCATTCTTTACCACTGCATCACTTGAATCCCGCAACATCATGAACTCCCGCACCCTCACCACCTTAAACTCCTCGGTTAATGATGTCAAGGGAAACTGGAGTTTCCCACCCTGACCATAAAAGGCAATGTTCGTCAAACAGCGTGGCACTCCCAACCACCTCCTCACAAACGCGCTCACCACAACCTCCATCCTCTCTACATGCCCAATTGCAATATCATACATCATCAATGGCCACAATACTCGTGGCATCAATCCAAACTTCAAACACCATACCTTCAACTTACCTGGCAAACCACATCCATCAATCCTCTTCAAACCACTCAAAAGCTTGTTTCTGACCTCCTCCACTCTTCCCACATCATTCAACTCCACTGTATGCCATCTTCCCAAACTCTTCACAGGGGCCTCCACCAATGATGGAACCACCTCCCCTCCCAGCTCAAACCTGTGCATGTTATCCACCACTCCTCGTCTCACTACCACACTCCTCGACTTTCTTGCTTTAAAATCCCATTCTTGCCTACCGCATCAACCTTTCCAGTCGTCCCAGTACCTCTACTGGTGCATCAGTGGACTGTTGGACAACTGTCAGGTCATCCATGAAAGCAAACATTGCTGGCAATCTCTGACCAGGGGCTAGCTCGACTTCTTTCCCATGTCCACTCACCGCACGTATCAACAACTCCATAACCAGCACAAACAAAATAGGGGAGATGGTACATCCCATCGGGATCCCCACTTCCAACTTCTGCCACTCTGTTACATAGGACTGTGTCGCAAACCGCATCCAAAACTGATCATAATATGCCATCAAAAAATCCCTAAATCTCCGTGGCACCCAAAAGAAATCCATGGCATACCTGATCAAGGGATGCGACACTGACCCATATGCATTCTCCAAATCCAGCCATACCACCGCCACATCCTTCCTTTGCCTCTTTGCCTCCTGTAACACTTGCCAGACCATTGCCGAGTGTTCAATGCATCCTGGTGATCCTGGTATTCCTGCCTTCTTCACAGAACCATCCACAAAACCATTCCCTCTGATGAAGCCTGAGAGCCGTGCTGCAAAGACACTCATCAATATCTTCCCATCTACATCGAGCAATGATATTGGTCTAAACTGCTCCAGTGTCACAGCCTCCTCCTGCTTTGGAATATAAACTCCTTCCGCCCTAGTCCATTGACTAGGCACCACTCCTTGCCTCCATACCACCTTCAGGGCCTTCCACAGATACTGCCTGATGCCTTCACAACTCTTAAACACCTTGTATGGCACTCCACTTGGTCCTGGAGCCGATGCCGCCCGTGCCTTCCTCAAAACTGCCTCAATCTCAGACATCTTTGGCTCTGACAAATCAAATGGAACACCTGGCTCTGTCGGTCTCACCAATCCTTCGATGTCCTCCACCACTTCGTTCCTCCTTGTGTCTGCATATGTGACACGCAGGTGACCTTCCAACTCTTCCTTTGGTACCTTCAGTACACCACCTCGAGACGGCTCCAACAGATCCTTCATAAACTGAAAAGGCTTCTCAAAGAACCTCTTTCTCTTCCTCTGCCTCTCCTTTCTTCGCCTCTTCATCCTTTCCACTCTCTTCAACTTCACCAACCTCATCCTCACCTGCTTCGTCAACACCTCAAGCCCATTCCTCTCCCCTTCCACTGCCCTCTTCCATCTTCCATTCAAACTCCTCAACTCATGGATCTCCCTCTGCCTCTTGCTCAAACATGCCTCCTTCTCACCCCTCTCTACACACTCTTTCACTCCAAACGTGACACATGCATACTCAAACACAATCTCATTCATCTTTCTCAATCTATCTTCCACCCTTCCTTTCAACCTATGAAGCACCCCACACATCACTCCATCCATTCTCTCCCATACTTCCCTTTCTCCCATACCTGGCCATTTCACTCTCCTCCTCACATCCTTTCCCTGCTGAAGTACAACCCCAGGACATACAACACTGTGGCTAGCTACCTGGCTGTTTCTCCCGGCCGTCATACATGTCCTCTTTTCAAAGGCACTGCGTTGCTGTCCCTCCTCCTCACCCACCTTACGCACACACCCAATTCGGCTCTGATGGACATGCAATCCTCTCACCGACTCAAACTCTCGTCCACACCCACACTGCTCTCGAACCTGCCCTGCCTCCACATGCACACCATCACCCCATAGACCAACATCTCCCACACGATCACTCCCACACCCTTTCCTGGCCTGATGGATCCTCAACCCTCTGATGAATCTGAACTCACGTCCAAACTGACACCTTACCAGACTTGCATCCACAATCCGTTCTCGTTTGTCAACATCAGCATAGGGGTCTTTATCCGTTTTATCCATCCGTTTGGGCCCATCTTCCGCCCCACCTCTCGGAGAGCCCTTGGGGTGTTCTCTATTTTTAACCAACACTGTAAATTATGGGTGCCACACAATCCAAACCATGCAGCTTGGCAAAATGGCTTACAAGGCCACCTGCCCCCGATGCTGTCTCTCCAGCGTCACCAGCCTATTCCTGGTCGCCACCCAGTCTTTCCTGGGAGTCACTGGTAGCACCAGCACAAACATAAGTTCAAAACACACCTGGTCACAAGTGTGCCGCACTGACCGGGTCCTCAGTCGAGGTCCCCAGCATCATCCAGTTTCGGCCATAAATATATATTGTTGCGAATATGGAATTTGGCCTCCATATCCGCTTGTAAATATTCCCCTATTTTCTTCAATACTCCCCAACTTTCCCCAATCCCCCATTCCCTAGTCCCATTGCATGTAAATAACAATCAGTAGAGCCGACCTTCCCCTTATTCCCCCATTAAATGTCGTGCCCAGGTCCACCGCACCACACGTAGACAACTTTCGGACATCTTCCTAGTTATTCTTAATCTATGTCAGTTAAGGCCTCGTTTCCATTAATTATGACTCTTCGTTGCACCAGAATGTGATTATATGGCATCAGTAGTGAGTTTAGGACCTTTCCCATACCTCCTCCCATCTTCTTCCCCAAACAACAACTACAACAACAATTACAACTACAACTACGACTACAACAACAGAGGGGCGGGGAGTGTGCGTCCTCACACCGGCTCGGTTACCCGCCATGACCATGCGCTCCACGGCGTTACCCCGAAGGGGCTGGCTGTCAGCTCCTCGTCAGGGGCGGAGCCAGTAACCCCCCCACGCACCCAATGAGAAGCAACGTGCCGATTCCATCTGGGGCGGAGCTAACGAGCCGAGGGCGTGTCACTCCCCGCCGGATATACGCGGCCCCGCGCCGGATGTGACGTCAGATGCGCCTCAGCTTGGAGAGAGAAGCCACCGCCACCCCCAGCGCGACGATACCTCCCCGCATCTTTGGACCGGACCGGACCGTACTGTACCCTGCCCCGAGCCCAGGAGGACCTGGAGCCATCGATACCCGCTTTCCTGTCATCAACCCCCGTGTGAGTCAGCCGTTGTCCCGTTTGTCTGTCGTCTGTCCGGGGTTAATATAAGAGTGTGTCTAAGTGCCTGTCTTTCTGTGATTATACCTCTAGCCCCTGTAATCTGACCTTTCCGTACGAATATAATCTCCTCCGGAGGTCTTGAGAATTGAAACATTGGTGTCGTATTGTGTTATTGTAATCCAGCCGGGTGTCTTCTTTTTCTTATTGAGCCAGCATCGCGCGACTAGTCAACGTTCGGGCACAATCGGGTAACTTGTGCAGACGTGGTCATACCATAAAACCGCTCGGTAAATAACATCCAAGCCACGTCTGTAACAATTGGTGTCGGGAGTGAGATTCGAGGCCCGACCAAATTTTGAAAAAAAAAAAAAACGAATAGAGGAAAAAAAAAAATTTGGTCAAAATTTGGAGCGGCCGAAATTTGTTTTGTTTTACAAAACCCGAATTTTGAAAGTCGCGCTATGGCGGATCAAGACGGCTGGGGTCCGGTAGGGGAGAGTGAAGCAGGGTCGGTCCAGGACCAAATTGAGACACGTGAGGAGAGCGAAACAGCGGGGGTAGCAAACGCACAAAATGGCGCCTCGCTGGTCACCGCGCCCGCGACCGTAGCAGCGCCGCCGATGGATTGGGGCCTATTTATGGAACAAATAAAGGCGCTCATGGTCCAGACAAGTGAAGACCTGAGGAATGACTTGGGAAACCAAATGGGGGTAATGAGGGACGAAGCGAGGGGTACCGGTGAGGGGTTAGACAATAATTTTAAGGGATTAGACAAGAAATTTGGGAAGTTAGACAATAATTTTGAGGAGTTAGACAAGAAAATTGGGAAGTTAGACAATAATTTTGAGGGGTTAGACAACGGGATAAAAGAGGTGAAACATGGGTTAACGGGGGTAGAAAATAGAATGGCTGCCCAGGAGAATCAGATAGAGGGAGTGAAAAATGGGTTAGAGGGGTTAGAAAACAGTATGGAAGGCAAATTGAGGGACATGAGGGACCAAGCGGAAAGGGAAGTTAAACAAATGGAGCAGCAGATAGAGGGGGTCAGAATGGGGGTAGAAACCAAACTGGATGCTCACAGGGAGGAAATGGAGCAGATGAGGGTGGCATCTGGGCAGGAGATGCAAGTGATGGGAGAGGAGATCAGAAGAGGAGTGAGTGAGGAGGTCGGAGGGGTGCGCGAGGAGGTGAGGCACTGTAAGGAGCGCATGGAGAAAGAGGTGAGAAAGGGGACTGTAAAGTTACAAGGGGGCATAGAGGTCCTGACGCAGGAGGTGGAACAGCTGACGGAGGGACAAAAAGGACTAACGGAGCAGGTTCAAAGGAACACTGCGGTATTAGGAGGTTTAAAAGCGACACAAAACGACATAAAAAACGACTTGATAGCGACCAAGAGGGAATGTCAGATGGTACGTGAGGGACTGACAACGAGGCTGGACGAGGTGATAGAGGTAATGGAGACGAAGGACCGACAGGTGAGGACGCACATGGAAACGGTCAAGGTAGCCTTGGAGGATGAGCTTGAGGAGACGTACCGGGGAATAAAAGAGGTGAAGCACAAATTAGAAGAAGTGGAAGAAGGGGTGAGCGAAATTAAGAAGCGACGGAGAGAGGATAAGGAAGAGATAAAAGAGGAGATAAAAGAATTGGTCCAAAGTCTGTGTTTGGATCGTGATGATGTGCTCATTAACCGGATGAGGGATTCGCAGGTGATGGAGGAGAAGCGAAGAGGAAGAGGACCCGGTGTAAGTGGTGACCAATATGGTCGTGCGTATGATGCGCCAGGGGATTTAATAAGCTTGGGGGTCGAGATAGACCCGGGTGTTCGTGAGAGGCCGTGGGTGAAGTGTGCGACCGGTCTGGTGTGCGAAAAAGGAGGTGTGCGAGAAAGTCCGACTCTGGGGTGTGTGAGGAAAAAGTGTGTGCCAAGGAGTGAGGGTGCTGGCGAGAGTGAGTCGGTCGTAGCGCGTGTGCGAGGGAGCACGTGGAAGCGCGGGGTGGTGAGTGTTACAGAGGGTGTGACGGGAGAGTGTGCGCAAGAGTGTGCGCGAGAAAGGTGTGTGACGGACAGGTGCATGAGGAAAGAGTGCGCTGTCAGAAGTAAGGAAGAGTGTCCACCTGTGGTGAGTGTTACAGAGGGTGTAACGGGAGAGTGTGCGCGAGAAAGGTGTGTGACGGACAGGTGCATGAGGAAAGAGTGCGCTGTCAGAAGTAAGGAAGAGTGTCCACCTGTGGTGAGTGTTACAGAGGGTGTAACGGGAGAGTGTGCGCGAGAAAGGTGTGTGACGGACAGGTGCATGGGGAAAGAGTGTGCTGTCAAGAGTAAGGGTGAGTGCGCTGTCAGGAATGGAGGTGAAAGTAGTGAGAGTGACATGGAGCGTGAGTTAGTTGTGACAGGTGAGCGAGGATGTACACCTGGGATGGAAGGATGCACACCTGGAATGGTAGAGCGTGAGTGGGAAAGCACGCTGGAGTTGGTGGTGAGGCACGTGGTTGGGTGTGCGAATGAGAGCACACCTGTGATTGTCACAGAGGAGGTGACCGAGGAGGGGGCGCGAAGAGGTGTATTGGTGAGGTGTGCTACCAACGAGTGTGTGCCAAAGTGTTCGGTGGTCAGGTGTGTGACCAAGGCTGTGAGTGGAATGGGTGTACCTGGGTGTGTAAGGAAAGGTACGAGGAGCATGGAAACGGCTGGATGTGTGAGCAAGGAACGGGCTGCGGGGTGTAAGCGTCCAGGTGAAGCATCGACGTTACACAGGTTAAAGGTTAGGTCGACTTTTAGCCGAAGCGGGCCCTCGGTGCGTGCCGGGTTTCGCGTGCCGCGAGAACCAGCGGGGATCCGAGCCACGGCGGGTTCGAAAGGACCGCCGTGCGCGACCCACGCTGGGCCTCGCTTTGAACGGCCGCGTCCGTGCTCCAATAAGCGGAGCAGGCAGCCCGATAGAAAGAGTCGTCATGGCGACCACTTTTTGTTGAGGCATTCCGGCAGGTCGAGATCGGGACATTGGATGGCTCCGTGCCGAGAAGGTGCGTGGGATCTCGGGCCGGGTAAACCTCCTTCCCTGCACCGAAGGCAGGATGCAGCCAGCCACTGGCACAGAACAACCAGCATCCATTGCTTGGCTTCACGAAGCCGGGCTTTGGACAGGGATTGGCGCACCGAGAGGTATTAGTGAGTAGACTGGGTGATGAGGTTAGTGTTTTGGACCCAAAATTAGAGAAAAACAAAATTTGATGATTGGCAAGGGATTGGCAGTGGTGATTGGCAGATGATGGGCAGTGATTGGCAAATTTTTAATTTGTTGAAATTTGATGTGCAAAATTGGTAGTGAGAGACCCCCGATGTGGTGGGATGGCATCCCTGCCACCCTTCCCATGAGTGGGGCAAAGGAGCAATAGCTTATGGGGTGTATGGCAGTGAAAACTAGCCCGGGTGGGTTAGGATATTGTGTGTAGGGATCTAGAAGATGACATTAGGTAACGTTAAGATTAGTTAGTGACTGATACCTGTAGTGGGGACGCAGGTAGATTAGCATGGATGATAATGACGTGGGAGCGCAATAGTTTAAAGGGACGACTGGGAAGCGCAAGTTTCAGAAGGGAGTAGTTAGCTGAGATGATGCCGTGTGTGTGTGAGAATTGAACAGGTGTGATTGCACAGGTGTGCAACTGGACAGGTGTGTGGAGCAGTGTATGAGTAGTGCGTGTTGTGGATCAGCGCGAATGCGCTTGGGGAGAGAAGGGTGCAGGTGGCACCAGGTGTGAGAGCACAGGTGTGCAGGTACAGGTGTGTGGAGAGAGTTGGAGTAAGTGGTACGGAGTGGTGTGCATGGTGCGAAGGTGTGGATGGGGGAAGAGTGGACCCCTTTCACGAGTACCCGGGGCGGGTAGTGTAAGTGTTAGGTAGAGGGTACAGGTAAATTGTGGTTGGATATTGGCATTTGTGGTGCGGTTGCAGAATGGTGTTGTGGATGGGTGCATTAGTGTTGTGGAAATGGCTGGGCGTGTAGCCTGTTAGTGTGTGTAGTTGGTTGGGCACTCCACCACTGTGAGGATGTCGGCCAGGTGAGGCCGCAGGTGGGCTCTGGGAGCCGGTAGTTGTGAGTGGGTGCCTGAGGATCCCGGGTGTGGATCGGGTAGCCCAGTGCCAGAGAGGGCACCGAGTGGGGAGAGCGCCAGAGGGCCTGCCCCAGTTAGTTAGGTTAGGGTAAGGAGCAGGTAAGCTCGGAGGCAACTGCAGTGGTGGAGGTGTGCAGGTGGGTAGACCCACTGGGAGAGGTACACGTCGCAGCCCAGAAATTGTACGAGGGCACCGGGAGATGAATCGGGGGAGTGAGACCCCAAATTGAAGAGCACCACAGTTTGGCCAATGGGAATTGGTTTTTAGAACCCGTAGTGTAAGAGGGCCAATGGTTTGGCCGGAGAAAGACCCCGGGTAGTGTAAAGTTGTTAAAGTCATTTAGGAAATAGTTAGGATTGATGAACCTGTCGCACCATACGCAGCCACTTACCTGTGGTGATGATGATGACTCCACACCTGTGTTTTCTTTGTTTTGTTGCAGGAAATGAAATTGCTGTGTGGATTGTGAGACGCATCACGACGTGGATGAGACATTGGGGTGATTCCATCTCTCCCTCCCTAGGAGGGACTGATGATGAATTGGTAATGGCAAATTTTGATGTGCAGTTGGAGATGGCAAATTTTGATGAGAGTTGAAAATGGCAAATTTGATTGGTTAGGAGGGAGAGAAGACGAATTTGGTTTATGGGAGGAACGAGGAAGACAGTAGGGATGTTTGTTGATTTGTAAAGTAGATGTTTATGGGTAGTGTTGTGTTGTGTGGATACAGTAAGGGGTAAGGGAGGGGCCATGTAGGTTACCTGGTGGGGGGGGGGGGCGTACGATAGGAACGTACCTGTCTCACCTGGTTCCCATGTGCCCCCAGTGTGCATCACCTTACATTGCGTGCACTTTTGCGCCCTTACCACCTTACTCACTTGGTTCTTCTTTTGTCTCCCACCTCCGAGGATCTGGCTTTGGGGTAGAGAGAGAGGAGAGAGAGGTGCTGGCTGCGCAGTTGTGGGCCTGCACTTTCACTGTTTGCTGCCGGGATCGATACACCATATGGACCGCAATGTTTGTGGCCACCCACAATGGACCGCAGTTCGTTTGCGGCCAAGCACCACCCGGGGATGGACCTATGGGTCAACGTGGCACCTATGCCATAAAGGTGAACCACTGTTAATTAACACCACTGAAGGCCACACGAAGAGCAAGAGACACCTGCAGGGTTAGGGGTTGTCGAATTTATTTTTATTCCAATGAACAATGGTGACTGCACCGATTGGTGGTGGGGTGGTGCTTTTGATGCTCGGGAAGGGTGCTCTGCACGTTATTAAAGGCCGTCGGCCACAGAGCACTCGTGGGTTGGTGTATCGATGCTGGCAAGCGCGCTCTCTCTATGCATAACATCTGCATGTGTTCCTCCAAAAACAGGTCCTGGATCGTAGTGTAGATATCAGCGTAATCTTGTAAATAATGCTCCCTACCGGCTGTTTGTTTAGTTTGAGAATTCTTTCCGGATTCGGTTATCCTGTGGGTGTGTTTCTGTGAGGAGAAGGGTGCAACGTCGCAGGGGGACATATTTACTCATTTGTGAATATCTGTAAAACTGTCGCACTCAGGGTAGAGTTAATAGTAGAGGGAACTACATTGCGTGCCACACTAAAGTAGGTAAAAATTTATCGGGTCGGGACGCCCCGAGGGTAGAGAAGGGTGCAATGTTGCGAATATGGAATTTGGCCTCCATATCCGCTTGTAAATATTCCCCTATTTTCTCCAATACTCCCCAACTTTCCCCAATCCCCCATTCCCTAGTCCCATTGCATGTAAATAACAATCAGTAGAGCCGACCTTCCCCTTATTCCCCCATTAAATGTCATGCCCAGGTCCACCGCACCACACGTAGACAACTTTCGGACATCTTCCTAGTTATTCTTAATCTATGTCAGTTAAGGCCTCGTTTCCATTAATTATGACTCTTCGTTGCACCAGAATGTGATTATATGGCATCAGTAGTGAGTTTAGGACCTTTCCCATACCTCCTCCCATCTTCTTCCCCAAACAACAACTACAACAACAATTACAACTACAACTACGACTACAACAACAGAGGGGCGGGGAGTGTGCGTCCTCACACCGGCTCGGTTACCCGCCATGACCATGCGCTCCACGGCGTTACCCCGAAGGGGCTGGCTGTCAGCTCCTCGTCAGGGGCGGAGCCAGTAACCCCCCCACGCACCCAATGAGAAGCAACGTGCCGATTCCATCTGGGGCGGAGCTAACGAGCCGAGGGCGTGTCACTCCCCGCCGGATATACGCGGCCCCGCGCCGGATGTGACGTCAGATGCGCCTCAGCTTGGAGAGAGAAGCCACCGCCACCCCCAGCGCGACGATACCTCCCCGCATCTTTGGACCGGACCGGACCGTACTGTACCCTGCCCCGAGCCCAGGAGGACCTGGAGCCATCGATACCCGCTTTCCTGTCATCAACCCCCGTGTGAGTCAGCCGTTGTCCCGTTTGTCTGTCGTCTGTCCGGGGTTAATATAAGAGTGTGTCTAAGTGCCTGTCTTTCTGTGATTATACCTCTAGCCCCTGTAATCTGACCTTTCCGTACGAATATAATCTCCTCCGGAGGTCTTGAGAATTGAAACATTGGTGTCGTATTGTGTTATTGTAATCCAGCCGGGTGTCTTCTTTTTCTTATTGAGCCAGCATCGCGCGACTAGTCAACGTTCGGGCACAATCGGGTAACTTGTGCAGACGTGGTCATACCATAAAACCGCTCGGTAAATAACATCCAAGCCACGTCTGTAACAATATTGTTGCGGTTTTGAGTCTGTCAAGTGCGTTTAATAAAGGTTAAAGTTTGCCCCCCATAGTTAGTCACACAAGCAACATGTAGCCTCGCGATAGTATAGTTATGTCTTAGTATTTGTGAGCTTAGTTCCTTTTCCTTTGTTAGTTCTGCGTTGAGTAGAGTCAGGAGAATAGGCCCTACTTGCCACCGATTTTCCAGCTACCCTAGCCTCAATCCATTTTGCTAAACGTTGGTTGATCATTGGGTGAGTTAACACGAGGCAGGCCTAGGAAGGTTGGGGTGGAGTCGAGGGTGGAGCAGCAGAAGCGCTGACAGTAAGCACGAGCCGCTAATCAGAGCTCGGAGGTGGTGACAGCGGCGTTCCATCAGAGGGCGTGGTGAGAAGGTTCGAGTGAGTTCCAGAAGGTTCGGGGGGCGTAGCTATAAAACCGGCTGCGCGAAAGCCATCGAGAGGGCTCGCACAGGCACGCAGGGCTTACAGCAGAGGACTTGCGGCAAAAGGATTGTCGAAAGAACTTGATGAGCAGTGAAAGCTGTTGAGCAGAGAACTTGCACGAGAACACGGGCGCAGCCAGACGCGCTTATAACGAATACAGCGCATTTGAGATGCGCGAGTGAGCACAGCTGAGTAACCGCCAGCCGCGCTAAAGTCCGCCCTTAGCCGTTCCGCCCCATCATCTGCTTGTTCGGGAGACGCGCTACGAGCCCCTGCCTTCGCCTGCCACCATCTTCGCGGGACGTGCCGGAGCCGTGGAGAGCCGGACGGGGACCATCTCTCGAAGCGTTGGGGAACACCTGCCCATCTGCAATTCCCTGTGTGAGTGTGAGACGGGCCCGTTGTCCAAGGGATAAGTTAAGACTGCTTAAGGTTGCTCTGTGTCTCTTCGTCCTTGAACTTGTATATACGTGTGGGAAATAATTAAACCATTTGTTCTTCCTTTCTTCCTGATTCGATCGTTCCTGTGGTTTCCTCATTTGACTAAGCGTGGCACGAATAGGATCGCTCTAATCGGGTTCCAATATCTAAGTAACTGCGCGGACCACGTGTACGCAATCCGCTCGGCATACTCAAACCCCACGTGGTTCGTGCGAGGCTTGTTTCCTCGCTCCCATGGCAGCGCGGGGAATTAGGTATGAGTGAGCAGTAGTCCCGAAACCCTACTCCGCGTGTGTCCGAGAGGGATGTCTCAAGTCTCGGTTCCGCCAAACCCAGAAAGACAAGGGGATTAATCCCCCCTTGATAAGGGGATTAAGGGCGGCGTAGAGAACCGTAACAATATATATATATATATATATATATATATATATATATATGTATATATATATATATATATATATATATATATATATATATATATATATATATATATATATATATATATATATATATATATATATATATACATATATATAATACACTCGCCGAAAGCACCCGGCGTTGCCCGGGTTCTTTTTGAATGAATTCACTACTATAATTCAGCTTTTACTCGCAGCCGTAGAAGATTGACTACTATAATTCAGCTCAGCTTTTAATTGCGAAAGGGGCCCAGCCCGGCCGAGGCGGCCTCGACCGGCCTCGCCACCTAGCCTATAACCTTCCCGGGGCCCGTCCCGACATTTTTTTTTCCATGGAGCAGTTTCGGAGATTTAGTGGTGCAACGTTTTTCGGTTTTTCCAAGATGGTGCCTGTACCACATGACCTATGATGTCATAATTGTCATTTAAAAATTATATAGAAGGCGAAAATTTAATGGTGAAATTTCTATGGTGAAAATTTCATGTTCATCAGTCCAACAGTTGCAGAGAAAAAAAATTCATACTGATCGAATGAAGCGTTATACTTGTCGAATTATGACGTCATAACGAAGACACCGATGACATCATCATTAACGTATCTTATTCCCCATCTAAAGTACTTGACAATGAGCCATGTTTCAATTTTTTCCATGGAGTGGTTTCAGAGATAGAGGTGAAACGTTTTCCGTTTTTTCCAAGATAGCGCCTGTAACATGTGACCTATGATGTCATAATTGTCATGAAAAATTTCTACAGGAGGAGGTGGTCATTAGTGTCCATTGAACTAACAGTTGCAGAGAATTTTTTTTTTCTTCATACTCATCAGATCATGCATTGTACTTCTAAAAGTATGACGTCAGGATGAAGGCACCGATGAGATCATCATTAAAATATCTTATTCCCCATGGGGAGTACTTGACAATGAGCCATGTTTCAATTTTTTCCATTGAGCCGTTTCGGAGATAGAGGTGTAACGTTTTTCCAATGTGACGTCCATACTACTTAACCTATGACGTCTTATTTATGAAAAAAAATTCTACAGGCGGAGATGCTCCGATGGTAAAATTTTGTGTCAATCGGACCAACGGTTGCCGAGAAAAGTGATTTTTTAAATGCAGACGCACATACGTAGTGCGCCACATGTACGCAATCACTTAACCGCACTTTTCGCTTCGCGAGCGCATGGTAATAATGGAGACGAAGCATTTCCTGGCTCGACACAATTTTGAATAAGAGCACAGAGTCCTGGACACCATTTAACTTTCAATTTGCTAACATTAAATTCGAGCTCTCTATAGAACGGAGTGAAATCACCCCAGTAATGGCACATTGACTTGTATTTAAAATGTAATATCTTCTCCTCTGCCCATGAATTGATTCTATTTAATACTCCTTAATTGTCCCTTACGTTTACACCATCCATCAAGGTTACATTGCTGTTAGTTATTGCAGTAAAAAATTAGGTGGAAAGTTTTATTTGGTTTTAGCAGAGACATTTTCTGCAGTAATTTCATAATTATTAAAATCTTTGAAATCACTAATTTATGTGGATTTACTTGGATTGAAGCGTTGCTTATTTGCCCCTCATTACATCAGTCCTTCGTTGATGTGGCGTATACGTCATGGGGTGGTCCTTCCAGAGTCTTTCCTGGACTGATTTGAACTGGTTGACTGTCCTGGCCTGAACAGCTTCTCTGATTAGTCTGTTCCAGGTGTTAATGGTTCTCATTGAGAAAGCATTTTGTCTTGTATTGGTTCTGCACCACCGTTTCCTCATTTTCTGAGCATGTCCTCTTGTTCGTGAGACTTCATCCCTCTGGAAAAAATATCTGGGCCTCAATGTGATCAATTCATTTTATGATGTGAAAGATCTGGAGGAGTTCAGTCCTCTACCTTCTGTAAGCAAGTTTAAGGAGCCTCAGGAATTTGAGTCTCAGGATATTCCAGATGACGTAGTAACCTGGTGGATCTCTGCTGGACTTTTTCAAGCACATCTTCGTCCTTCTTGAACACGGGGAACATTACAGGGATGCAGTATTCCAGGGCTGGGTGAACAATTGTCTTGTATAGAATGAGCAGACGGTTTTCATTCAATCCTGAGAAGGATCTCTTTATGATGCCAAGTTTTCCATTTGCTCTTCTAGCTACATCAGCTGCATGGACGCTGAAGGGCAGAGTGTCATACCCAACTGTTCCTGGACTTCTTTGTCCTTGTCATACCCAACTGTTCCTGGACTTCTTTGTCCTTGTCTTACCCAACTGTTCCTGGACTTCTTTGTCCTTGTCATACCCAACTGTTCCTGGACTTCTTTGTCCTTGTCATACCCACCTGTTCCTGGACTTCTTTGTCCTTGTCATACCCAACTGTTCCTGGACTTCTTTGTCCTTGTCATACCCAACTGTTCCTGGACTCGGAGTCTTTTGCACCTGAGAAGATGGAGAAAACTCTTTCAACCCTCGACTCTGACTTTGCTACCGTTTCCTAAAAAATATGCTCTACTGCTCTTGCACATCCTCACTCAGCCCTTTTCACCCTGTCATTTGTCAGTTAGTGTTCTGGGCCCAGTCCTATTCATGGTCTTCATCAATGATCATCAAATGATCATCTTATGTTCCCCCATCCAAAACCTTGATCTTTTCTACCCCCGTTAAAACACCCCAAATCCACCTCTTTAAATCCCCAACTTCCTTCCTGAAATTCCTGGAAGTGTTAATTTGCTTTATCCCGTGTGTCCCTCCCTCCTCCCCCAGCCCTCCCCCTTCCACAGATCTTCTGGCGTCCCTGTTCTCTTCTGTTGTTGTGCTTGTGTGCTTCCCTCTCTCTCCCCCTCTTGTCTCCCGCTCCCTTCATTGCATGTTTTATGTGTCTGTGCATGTTTTCATGTTCAATGTGTTAGCTCTTGCATGAGCCTCGATTCTGTATTTTTTTTTTATCTCTCTAACTCTCTGGAAAATCCTCTTTATCTGTTTGCTGATGACTCCACCCTCTGCCGTGACATCCCTCATCTTTCAGAGAGGCAGGGAACTGCCTCTTCCCTCTCTTCAGACTTTGATAGAATCACAATCTGGTCAAACACTTGGAATATGTCTTTCAATCGAGACAAATCTCATCCTCTCACTATCCCTCTCCAAAAGGACCGTCTGGCAAACCCTCCTATCTACTTTCTTTACAATTCTTTACAATTCTAGTTCAATGGACACTTTTCTTCACAATATTGAGGAAGTTCAGTCCTGGGTCTAACTGTCAGCTATGATCTTTCTTGGGCAAACCACATTTCAAAGTTGGCCTCCAGAGCCAGTCGCCGATGGGCATTCTCTGTCGTACTTGGCACACCTGAAATCCTATCCATGTACAAGGCCTTTAATCCACAGCTTCATGGAGTACATACTGCTATTCCCTCTAGGCTAGCCCTCCTGCCTCACATCTTGCTCAGCTTGATGCCGTGGAAACCAAGGCCTTTAAGCTTATTGGAATCTCTCGTGCTGAAGCTGAGTCTATGGGTCTATCACTTCACCATTGCAGACAGGTCGGTGGTCTCTGTCTTCTCCCGCTTCCTTTCTGATCTTCCATCCTCTGCTCTTTCTGTCCTTTGCCATGTAATAAGCCCCCAGGTTTCTGCAGGGACCACCCGATCCACCATCAACAAGATTCTGTTGAAACTACCTAAATCCAGGATCGGTGCTCAACTCCACTCATTCATTCTTCTTTGTTCTCAACTGTGGAATCAATTTCCACATTTTCTTCATACTCGTTCTTCCCTCCAGGTTTTCAAGACCGCAGTTCACCACCATCTCAGATTGTCCCCAATACAAAGCCATTATATTTTACTGTACGTGTATTAGTTACGTGTACTAGCTCTTCCATGAGCCTCGACTTTGGATGCACAAAATGCGATATGCCAAGAGACGCAATGCATGAAAACTCCTACTTAAACAACTGCACTAGAAAGAGCAATCAGAGATCGCCAGGACTTGTTTTGATCCTTGCAAGGACTTGTTTTGACCCTCGCTAGGGCTTGTTTTTCGCCAGGGCTTGTTTTGACCCTCGCCCGGACTTGTTTTGTTTTGACCCTCGCCAGGACTTGTTTTGACCCTCGCCAGGACTTGTTTTGACCCTCGCCAAGACTCCTTTTGACCCTCGCCAGGACCAAGCAGACCTCTTGGCAAGGGGAGCAGTAAGCAGGCCGCTTGGCAAGGCGAGCGGTAAGTAAGCCGCTTGGCAAGGCGAGTGGTAAGCAGGCAGCTTGGCAAGGAGAGCGGTAATCAAGCCACTTGGCAAGGTGAGAGTTAAGCAAGCTGCTTGGCAAGGTGAGAGTTAAGCAAGCCGCTTGGCAAGGAGAGCGGCAAGCAAGCCACTTGGCAAAGCATGTGGTTAGCAGGCCGCTTGGCAAGGAGAGCGGTAAACAAGCCACTTGGCAAGGCGTGCGGTTAGCAGGCCGCTTGGCAAGGAGAGCGGCAAGCAAGCCACTTGGCAAGGCGTGTGGTTAGCAGGCGGCTTGGCAAGGAGAGCGGCAAGCAAGCCACTTGGCAAGGAAAGCGGTAAGCAAGCCGCTTGGCGAGGAGATCGGTAAACAAGCCGCTTGGCAAGGAGAGCGGTAAGCAAGCCGCTTGGCAAGGCATGCGGTAAGCAAGCCACATGGCAAGGCGAGCGGTAAGCAAGCCACATGGCAAGGCGAGCGGTAAGCAAGCCACTTGGCAAGGCGTGCGGTAAGCAAGCCGCTTGGCAAGCGGTAAGCAAGCCGCTTGGCAAGGCGTGCAAACCGCTTGGCAAGGCGTGTGGTAAGCAAGCCGCTTGCTAATGGAATGAGCCCACTTGTGTTGGCAAAACGGCTCCGTAGTCAGATTCAAAAGGATTGGTGGCTATATCTTCAATTTTGCTGTTATAAAGGATGATATTGAAACGTGCAGTTCATAATTTTCTTGTTTCTTCTCCTTTTCATCCTAATTCTAATCTACAAACATACAAAACTTCTCAACCCTCGCACACTCTCCCTAAAATGAACAATGGTAGGGTCCATAGATGAGCTTGACAGGGAGCTTCTCCTTTTAACTCCTCATTTATTTACCTTTTGTAATGTCTTCATCACACCTTTCACAGTGCATCACACTTTTCTTTCCCTCTTTCTCGTACTCTGTAGCCGCTGCTAACACAATAGTTTCATTCGAGGAAATTGTCGCAAGAGGATCGAATAAAACAGAAAACGACGTCACAGACATCATTTGTTCGAGTTCCACAATAGCATTGTTACCATGGAAACCGCCATGTTGTTAAGCACTGCTAAGCACTCCGTTCAGGTGGAGCATTGCCTGAGCACTTTGAATCAGGCAAGCCGCTTGTCAAGCGATAGCCAGCCGCTTACTAACGGAACACACACCACCCTCCTCACCTCGTAAGCCCCTACCAAGCGGCAACTTGCACTTACATTCTATCACAACAGAATGCACCAAACCCAGCTATTTCCAGCTTTCATCGCCATACATCCATCATGTGCGAGGGTTGATCAATAAGTCCTTGGTCAAATACTTATAATTAATTGAAATACAGTGAGGTTAATGTTGGCCACTGATTTACAGATCAAATGTTAAACTGTAAACATCAGCTCGTTATTATAACCGCCTCTTCGAGCGCTTATAAGTAAATCAATTTATATTTAACGAAACGTTAACGATTTCCGACACCTTGAATGTCGTGTATATAATGGTTTCCATAGTTTCATGAAGTATGATGATGTATAACCTTTATCTCCCGAGTCTCCGATCAGATTTCCCCGCTCGCTGGTGAGTCTGCCTCGGAGTGTAAACACTCGGGTGGAAGCGGAACCCAGTCCAGAACGGGACTCGCAAAGACCTTTGGGCCAGGCGAGAGTAATGAGCCACGCTGCGCTTTGGACGGCTCCAAATGCCAGCTGGCCACTCCACCTCCTGCTTCGCATCAAGAGTCCCCCGGCTCCGATCGTCAGCCTGGCTCCTTATTTGTGCTAGGATATGGAGAAACATGTGAAGAAAAAAAACACACAGCCATTTTCACTTAAATCACCCCCAAATAATCTGTGTCGATGCACATCTTCGAATACAATATTGTACAACTCTCTTTCTGTCTCACTTTTGCGTTTTATCCTAATCTATCTCCACACTCAATGTACCACATAACTAATCCTAAAATTTAATTAAAGTCACGTGTCTGATGATTTTCTTCTTGCTTTCATAGAGGAGTTTCTTTCTTGCTTTCAGAGCAGAGTTTCTCCGTCTGTGGTTGGTCTGCTTCCTTCCAGCTCGAGCATTTGCCGTCACCGCAGTGGAGCTCGTCTAAGGAGCAACCATGGACGCCGGCTGCTCGCCTGGCATCCAGGATCGTGATGGAGACGAGAATGTTTGGAGGTGATAATGATTATTGGGCCACGAGCTGCCAAAGGGCAAAGCGTATTCATCTCCCCATATTTATTCCCAACAGGGGGTGATGAGCCCCCAAAACTACCGTCTGTCTCTGTAATTTCCTAACGATGTCGGTGATGACTTGGACACCGTCACATCGATGTGGCTTCTCAACTCCATCCTCCACACACTCCCTGCTGTCATTGTCCAAGGATCACACCTGCTTCTCCACTTTGGACATTGTGGTGCTTGCAACATCATTGAAACTGAATATTTAGTAATCCCTGCAGTGCATTACATCATATATCAACTTGATATATTTGAGCTCACGCCTTGTTCGGGCGATGCATTAAATGAGCAACTGGAACCACACTCGGTAGAGAGCATATACCTCCGCCAGGCTGAACAATTTACGCTTTGAGACATTCCAGATCTGCATTCGGATCTTTACCAAAATTGGAACAATTCTTCCATGTCACACTCCCAACATGTCCACTAGGTTTTGTCCGGATCAGTCCACAACTTTTTGAGATATCGTGCTATGTATCGGTTTTAACCTTATCACTCAATGGTGACGAATCACTTCGAAATTAAATAATTCTCGTATCAGAATCCATATTCAGATCGTCACCAAAATCGAATCGATTCGGTCTTGTCACACACCCAACCTCTCCGCCAAGTTTCGTCCAAATCCGTCCTTAACATTTTGAGATATCGTGCTATGTATATATTTTGCC
This sequence comes from Myxine glutinosa, assembly GCF_964187855.1. Lineage (NCBI taxonomy): Eukaryota > Metazoa > Chordata > Myxini > Myxiniformes > Myxinidae > Myxine > Myxine glutinosa. The sequence goes on from NC_136268.1 coordinate 154,612,728, forward strand.
CTATCACTCAATGGTGAAGAATCACTTCGAAATTAAATAATTCTCGTATCCGAATCCATATTCAGATCTCCACCAAAATCGAATCGATTCGTTCTTGTCACACATCCAACCTCTCCACCAAGTTTCGTCCAAATCCGTCTATAACGTTTTGATATATCCTGCTATGTATAGATTTTGCCCGATCACTCAATGGTGAAGAATCACTTAAAAAATGCTCAGATCCAGAGCCAGATTCGGATCTTCACCAAAATCTAATCATTTCGTCCCTGTCGCATATCAAAGCTCTTCACCAGATTTCTTCCAAATTCGTCCGCAACTGTTTGAGATATCGTGTTCACAGACATGATGATTTTGCCGTTTTCACCCCTCAGCCCAAATTGGGCTAAGGTGTTTTGTCGTCACGGGCGTCGTCCGGGCGTCCGGGCGTCCGTCAACTTTTGGTTTCCGTCAATTTCAAGGAGAACGGCTTGTCCGATTAAATTCATGTTTGCAGTGTGTGTTGGGGTTGAGTAGAGGAAGGTTCCTTTCGAAAATGGGCGCGATGCGATTTTCAATATGGCCGCCACGGCAGCCATCCAGGCGTCCATCAACTTTTGGTTTCTGTCAATTTCGAGCAGAACGGCTTGTCCGATTAAATCCATTTGTGCAGTGTGTGTTGGGGTTAAGTAGAGGAAGGTTCCTTTCGAAAATGGGCGCGATGCGATTTTCAATATGGCCGCCACGGCAGCCATCTTGAAATTGGTTTCTGTCAATTTTGAGCAGAATGGCTTGTCCGATTAAATTCATTTTTGCAGTGTGATTTGGGGTTGGGTAGCGGAAGGTTCCTTTCGAAAATGGGCGCGCTGCGATTTTCAATATGGCCGCCACGGCAGCCATCTTGAAATTGGTTTCCGTCAATTTCGAGCAGAATGGCTTGTCCGATTAAATTCATTTTTGCAGTGTGTTTTGGGGTTGGGCAGCGGAAGGTTCCTTTCGAAAATGGGCACGCTGCGATTTTCAATATGGCCGCCACGGTAGCCATCTTGAAATTGGTTTCCATCAATTTCAAGCAGAACGGCTTGTCCGATTAAATCCATTTTTGCAGTGTGTGTTGGGGTTGAGTAGAGGAAGGCTCCTTTCGAAAATGGGCACGCTGCGATTTTCAATATGGCCGCCACGGCAGCCATCTTGAAATGGTTTCCACCATGCATGGGCTGAGGGGTTACGCCTGCTTTGCGGTGCTATTTATTGACGTTGTAATTGATTGTGTAGTCATGTAGTGCTTTGTTTGTGGGATGTAAGTCGATGTGTCGGTTGATGGAGTTTTCATCAGAGTACCAGGCCTCAATAATCTCACTGTTCACTCTCAAAGATCCTGTGCCAAGTCAACGTCAATAAAATCGGCTGAGTCCTTTGAATGCAGGGAAGCCCTGTGATTGGCAAGGACGTGGACCAATCCATGAGGTGAACCGTCTCCAACGGAACTTAACGGTTTCACCACCACATTCAACGCCTCTGAGGAAGAGAACTAGTTTTTTCTCGAAACGTCAAATGATTAATAAATAATCAAAATTATTTTACTGCTCAGAGTGCGTACAGTACATGCTGTGTGCTTAATTCCCCTCATAACTCACATTTTCCCTCCATTCCGGCACATTTACTAAACACAAACGCCTCATTTATTAAACTATTAACGGTACCTGCCCTAAGGGCGGGGCTTCAATTGGGAGGCCCAAATGAAAAGGCAAAATATCAGAAATTGAACGCGTTTTTTATTTTAAACGATTCATATAAACATCCGTTAAATCATATCACAAACAAATCATCAAAATCTAAACAGTACATGGCGCCCATTTTGAAAAAAGATTGAATTAAAAGGGCCCCATCCCCCTTTTTTTTTATCTGGACGATCAACTGGTGTTTTTTTATTTGGCCCTAAGTATGTAAAGAGCGGCACAGTTTTAATACCGTAAAATACTCCGCGGATTTTCATTGCGGTCAATGACGTCATATTGCTTTCGTGCGTGTTAAAAATATATGTCTTCAGGTAAACTGTATTTCGTGTTTTTTTGTGAACTTGCATTCTAAACTTGCATTCAGTTGTATTTTGCGATGAACGATCGCAATGGCAACAGAACCGTTGAGATGCGGAAGAGCGCGTGACGAATCTTCAAAACGGAAGCGGCCGCTACACGTCTTTATCAGTCGCACGTTTATGTGTGAAGAGTGCACGCCAAATCTGTAACACGGAAGCGGCCGCTACACCTGTTTCTCAGTCGCTTTGCACACGCTGTCGTGTTACTTCGGAGCCGCACGTTTATATAGGAAGAGTTCGTCAGGAGTCGATCTACTCTCTCCTGGTACGTAGAATTTCAGCAAAAGCCACATCACTGTTCATATCGGTAAATATTATTCCATCGTGTTTGGAAAAACTGGAAATTTGGAAAACTTGGAAAAACAATATAGTGTGGCAGGCACAGGGGACAATAATTCCACGCACCAGTGGGTGGCGCAAGCGTCCAGGCGGGGAACGAAAATGCTTGCCCCACCTTTCGACCGATCGGCCACGCCCGGGGGCAAGGCGTGGCCTCGGGCCAATATGCGGGCTCTAAGCTCGAGCCCGCCCAGTGCTGAAGTGCGAGCTCTTAATAAAGACTCTTTGTTTGTACCAAAGCGTTGCGGCCTACCTCTCTGGCAATCGAGTCGTGTGTGCACAGCACCACACTGGTGACCCCGATTGGTTCAGCCATTGCTGACCCCCGAACGCGCCATGGCTACCAACGCTGTCGCAATCAAACTCCCGGAGTTTTGGGAGACGCAGGCCGACATTTGGTTTTTGCAAGCCGAAGCTCAATTTCAACTCCGGGGCATCACGGCGGACGAGACCAGGTACTACCACGTGGTCGCCGCCCTCGGGCCCGGCACTGCCGCCAACGTCGTGTCCATCCTTCGGCGCCCGCCGGGCGACCACAAGTACGAGGCCCTCAAACGTCTCCTCCTCGCCACATTCGGGCTCACAGAGGTCGAACGTGCCGACTGCCTCCTGGACCTTCCCGCCCTCGGCGACACACGACCATCCGTCCGGATGGATTTCATGCTGTCCCTGCTTGGAGACCAGCACCCGGATTTCTTATTCCGAGCACTTTTCCTACGCCAGCTACCTGCACAGGTGCGCCTCGCGCTGGCCGGTTCCAAAAGAACGAAACCCCGCGTCCTGGCTGGAGAGGCCGACAAGTATTTCGCGGCCTGCGACACCTGGTCGGTTTACGGTGCTGCCGTAGTGGATCCCGGCGCGGAGGCTCCAGCGCCCCCGGCTTCCCTCGTGGCCGCTGCTACGCCCCGTCCACTGCCGCCGCTACCACCACCACCGCCTCCGGCACAGCCGCCGCAGGGGCCACCGCCGCAAACCTGGTGCTACTACCATGCCAGGTTCGGCCGCCAGGCTAAAACGTGCCGCCCGCCGTGTTCTTTTGACGGGTCGGGAAACGACCGGCGCTCACTTGCGGCCATGAGCGTCGGTCATTCCAGCAGCCTCCTGTTCATCACGGACACCTTGTCCGGGCGCCGTTTCCTTTGCGACACAGGAGCGCAGGTAAGCGTCCTCCCTGCCTCCGCGTCCGACAAGCAAGCCGCGGGCCGGGGCCCCGCTTTGCTTGCCGCCAACGGTACACCCATCCGCACATTCGGGAAGCGTTGCCTCTCACTGTGGTTCGGAGGGCAGCACTTTCAATGGTCGTTCGTCACCGCCAGCGTGCCAATGGCCCTGCTCGGTGCGGACTTCCTATGTGCGCATGGCTTGTTGGTCGACGTTAAGCGCAGGTGTCTCGTCCAGGCCGAAACCTTCAGCTCGCTCGCTTGTTCGATGAGTGGCTCGTTGAGCGGCTCACTGTGTGGCTCACCAAGCAGCTTGCCAAGCAGCTTGCTGAAAGGTTCCGTCCGGTGAGTTTAGTTTGCACGCTTCCGGCAGCGGATGACTTTACCCGCCTCCTAGCCAGTTTCCCAGCCCTCACACGGCCCACCTTCTCAGCGGTGGCCGTTAAACACGGGGTGGAGCACCATATACCCACGGTCGGGCCGCCGGTCTACGCCCGGGCACACCGACTCGAACCCACGAAGCTCGCCGTGGCGAAGGCGGAGTTCGCCACGCTGGAACGGCTGGGTATCGTGCGGTGCTCAAACAGCGCTTGGGCCTCTCCGCTGCACATTGTGCCAAAGCCCAGCGGAGGATGGCGGCCGTGCGGTGACTACCGCCGGCTCAATGATGCCACCACCCCCGACCGCTACCCGGTCCTGCATATCCAGGACTTTTCCGCCCGGTTGGCAAACACGACCGTGTTTTCCAAGGTGGACCTCATCCGCGGCTACCACCAGGTCCCCGTACAACTGGGCGATGTCCCGAAGACGGCCGTCATCACCCCTTTCGGCCTCTTCGAGTTCCTGCGAATGCCTTTCGGGTTGAAGAATGCGACCCAGGCGTTCCAATGGCTTATGGACAGCGTCTTGCGCGACTTACCTTTCATCTATGTCTACCTGGATGACATCCTAGTCGCGAGCGGGTCCCGGGAGGAGCACCTGCTCCACCTCCGCACGCTTTTCGAATGCCTGGGCCAGCATGGCCTAATCATCAACCCCACAAAGTGCCGTTTCGGCATCGCCACCATCGACTTCTGGGGCAACGCATCACCAGGCACGGGGCCGTCCCTTTACCGGCCAAGGTGGAGGCGGTCAGGGATTTCCCGCGACCCCGCACGATCAAGGGGCTCCAGGAGTTCCTGGGCATGGTAAATTTTTACCACCGCTTCGTGCCCCATGTCGCCCAGCTCCTCCGCCCTCTGCACGAGGCCCTCCGGGGCAAGCCGGGCAAAGGTGACGTCGCTTGGTCGGAGCCGATGGCCGCGGCGTTTGCGGGCGCAAAGCTGGCCCTGGCCATCGCCACCATGCTGGCGCGCCCGATGCACCGATCGCCCTCACCACCGACGCGTCAGACTACGCGGTGGGTGCGGTACACGAGCAGTGGGTGCGTGGTGCTTGGTAGCCGCTGGAGTTTTTTAGCCGGCAGCTTCGCCCACACGAACGCCGCTACAGCACCTTCGACCTCGAGCTGCTCGGGCTCCACCTGGCGGTCCGACACTTCCGCCACCTGCTCGAGGGCCGCCCGTTCACATCTTTCGTCGACCATAAGCCCCTTGTTTTCGCGATGGCCAAGGTCGCCGAGCCATGGTCGGCACGGCAGCAGCGTCACCTCTCTGCCGTGTCCGAGTATACGACGGACATCCGTCACGTGGCGGGTAAAGACAACCCGGTGGCGGATTGCCTTTCCCGGTCCGTCGCGCACGCGGTCCACCTCGGGATCGACTATACCCGGATGGCGGAGGACCAGACCACAGACCCCGGCGTCCAGGCCTTGCGGACCGCCGTCATGACCCTCCGCGTCACCGAGGTGCCGTTCGACGCCGCGGGCGCGGCCTTCCTGTGCGACGTCTCCCTCGGCCGGCCTTGCCCCATCATGCCCGCTGGCTGGCAGCACCCAGTTTTCGACGCCATCCACGGCCTGTCCCACCCGGGCACGAAGGCCTCCCAGAAGCTCGTCGCGGCGAAGTTCGTCTGGCATGGCCTCAGGAAGGACGTCCGGGACTGGGCCAGGACGTGCCTCGCGTGCCAGCGCGCAAAGGTCCACCGCCACGCCCAGGCCCCGTTGGCCCCGTTTACGGTGCCCGAGCGTCGGTTCGACCACGTGCATGTCGACTTGGTGGGACCTCTGCCCCCCTCGCGGGGGTTCACCCACCTCCTCACCATTGTGGACCGCACCACACGGTGGCCGGAGGCCGTCCCATTGGCGGCGACGTCTGCGGCTGATGTGGTGCAAGCCTTCATCGCCACTTGGGTTGCCCGGTTCGGTGCCCCCTCGGACATCTCGTCAAACCGCGGCCCCCAGTTCACCTCGGAGCTCTGGGGCGTGGTGGCGCAAGGGCTCGGCGTAAAACTACACCGCACCACGGCCTACCACCCCCAGGCCAATGGCCTGTGTGAGCGCTTTCATCACTCGATAAAGGCCGCGTTCCGGGCCAGCCTCCGCGACGGCAGCTGGGCCGACAGGCTCCCCTGGGTCCTGCTGGGCCTCAGGACGGCGCCCAAGGACGACCTGCGCGCGTCCTTGGCGGAGCTGGTCTTCAGGCAACCACTGCGGGTACCGGGCGAATTTATCCCCGACTCCACGGCTCCTTGGTCCGCGGCACAACAGCGCTCCACCCTGCAGGAGACCACCCGGAGGTTCGCCCCGGTGCCGACGGCACACCACGGTTGCCCATCTTCCCACGTCGCCCCGGAGCTTCGCACGGCGGAGTACGTCTTCGTCCGGCACGACGCCCACCGGGCACCGCTATGGCCCCCGTACGACGGGCCCTTCCACGTGCTGGAGACCGGGGATAAATATTTCACCGTCGACATCGGCGGTGCCCCGGATCGTATCTCCGTGGGCCGCCTCAAGCCGGCCCACCTCGATCTGGAACACCCCCCGCAAGCAGCTCTGCCTCCGCGTCGAGGCCACCCCCCGGCGGTCAGACCCCCGGCACCCCCCAGCCCCGCTACCCCCCAGCCCTGCACGCATCGAGAGGGCGTTTCGGCCGGGTCATCCGGCTTCCCTGCAAACTCACCCTTCAGGTGCGCGGGAATTCTGGGGGGGCGCGTGTGGCGGGCACGGGGGACAATAATTCCGCGCACCAGTGGGTGGCGCGAGCGTCCAGGCGGGGAACGAAAATGCATGCCCCGCCTTTCGACCGATCGGCCACGCCCGGGGGCAAGGCGTGGCCTCGGGACATATATGCGGGCTCTAAGCTCGAGCCCGCCCAGTGCTGAAGTGCGAGCTCTTAATAAAGACTCTTTGTTTGTACCAATGCGTTGTGGCCTACCTCTCTGGCAATCGAGTCGTGTATGCACAGCACCACAATAGCCTATTTTACTCCAAGGGGTCCCAGGAATACCCACCCAAAATATCGTTGCGATCGGTTCAGCCGTTTTTGCGGTACCTTCGAACGGACGGACCGACGGACATTTGGTGAATTATAGTAAGATGTAAGATACGTACACCACACATTAAAACAGCCACGCCATCTTTTTTTGGTTGTCGTCATAGGCTGCCGACTACTCAGCCCAAAGCTGAATGCAAGCGGAGGCCTGCAGAGTAATTCCCTTCCACTCATTGTAAAGGGACTGTAATGGTTTGTGGTCAGTTAAGAGTTCAAATGTCGACAGGAGAGATACGAGAGAGCCTATGACTAATCTTTGTTATACCAAAAATTAATGCAAGAGCTTTTTTCAACCATGGAAAAGCTGCAGTCTGCAGCTGATAAAGTGTGTGATGCATAGGCCACAGGTCGTAGAATAACGTCATCGTTCGTTTTGTTGTTGTAACACAGGCAATGCCAGAGGACAAGGCATCACAGCTGAGAATGAGTAGTACACCAATACTTCAGATGAACACAGCAACCATTTTGCCTCAGATTCGGAAGAAAATGACTCATTTTTTTTTGGAAATCCTCATCTGGCAAATACTCTGAGAGACCCCCCCCCCCCCCCTCCCCACCCCCCGCACCCCCATGGACGCCATAGTGAGCAATGCACCAAACTCATCGCCAATTGTGACGTATCCGCATTATTAAGGGGTGAAAAGCAAGACAACGCACAAGTCAGACTATCATGTTTATTCCCTCGTAGGCATGAACATGTCAGTGTGTGCCTTGCAGAAAACCTTGGGGTGGGGAACACAGCACGGAAAGAGCAGAGGGTCCAAGACCAGAAAGGATGCGGTAGAAGGAAGAGAGACCACCGACCTGTCTGCGATGGCGAAGTGATACGCTCACAGCCTGAACGTCGTCGTGAGAGGTTCCAACAATCTTGAAGGCCTTGGTTTCCATATGGTGTCAAGCTGAGCAAAGTGTGAGGAAGGGGAGCCAGGACATAGGGGGAGCAGTACTCCATAAAGTTACGGATGAAAGTCTTGTCGATGGATAAGAATTTCAGTTGTTGCGAAGAAGGACTTTGTACAACGGAGGATGCCCAGTCAGACGGAGGATGCCCATTCAGACAGAGGATACCCAGTCAGACGGAGGATGCCCAGTCAGGATGCCCAGTCAGACAGAGGATGTCCAGTCAGGATGCCCAGTCAGACGGAGGATGCAGTCAGGATGCCCAGTCAGACAGAGGATGTCCAGTCAGGATTCCCAGTCAGACGGAGGATGCCCAGTCAGACGGAGGATGCCCAGTCAGGATGCCCAGTCAGACAGAGGATGTCCAGTCAGGATGCCCAGTCAGACGGAGGATGCAGTCAGGATGCCCAGTCAGACAGAGGATGTCCAGTCAGGATTCCCAGTCAGACGGAGGATGCCCAGTCAGACGGAGGATGCCTAGTCAGACGGAGGATGCGCAGTCGGACGGAGGATGCCCAGTCAGACAGAGGATTCCCAGTCAGTGGCTGGCTTTGGAGGCCGACTTTGAAATGCAGTTTGCCCAAGAAAGATGATGGTTGAGAAAGACCCAGGAATTTGAATGACTGAACTTCCTCCAGAGGATTGTTAAGAAAGTACATTGAGGGTCAGGAGTTTGCCAGAGTAATTGTATGGTATATACGGTATATATGGCATATATAGCCTATAATACTTTTTTGGCAAATCTTCAACTGAGCTTGTTATATGTTGTTTGTACAATTTTTTTGAATGCCTCCCATATGTTGCATTTTTAACCATCTCTGAACAGTCGAATTTTAATCCAATGTTGCAAAGAGTGGTGTGAGCCACATGATTCGAAGGTCGAAGGCCCGCACTCTGGCGTGTATCAATGCCCCACGATTGCTCTGAACAATCTTGGCAACTCTCACGAGTGTGTGACATCCTGTAAAGAACAAAACACACGATAAGCTGCGGATGTGTGCCGAGAAACGGGTCTGCCCATCTGTTACTGGGTTGTGGAGGGGGCGAGGAATCGTGAACAAGATGGGGACCTAGCGGGTGCCAACGGGAACTCGGGCCATGGGTGGAACACTCGAAGCAGATGCGTGCGGAGCTCCCCGCTGGCCTTCCTTCTCCTTGTGAATTGATGACGTGATGTGAAGGAGCCAGCGCAGGATGATTGTTTGTGCTTTTTGAATAATGCAACATATTTTATCACACGTACTGGAAATTCTTTACTCAGACATTTGAACAATACTGGAAACGGTGAATGAAAGGAGAACCGATATTGAACAAGTCGAATTGTAAATTTACAGATAGTTGCCTAAACCTTTGTAAAGACCTTGATGCAAAAATTTATAGTTTACACTTGTAAAAACTTTACAAGTGTAAACTAGAGCAGCACTCGGTAGAGCGCATACCTCTGTCAGGCTGAACAGTTTACGTGTCGTCTCCCACTGATAGGCCGGATCTGGATTGGGACCTGAACCAAAATCGAATCGGCTGGTGCTTGACACCTACCCAACCCATCCCCCAAGTTTTGTCATAATCCGTCCACAACTTTTTGAAATATTGTGCTATGTATTGTTTTTGGCCCTTTCACGCAATGGTAAAGAATCAGTCAAATTTGTTTTTTTAATTCTTGTATCCGCATCCAGTTTCGAATCCTCACCAACATCGAATCGATTTGTCCTGGAGCTCAGATTCAAAACGTTGAATCGCTGGAGCTCAGATTCCAGTAGAGACAAGTGATCATTCTCCAGGCCCTCACTGGAAGGGACCACCCCAGGTTAGCCCACTATCTGGTGGACCACACCTTAGCTCCACACCCCGATACACACCAGCACAACCTGACCCAGTAGGTTTGCCCTGTGCCCCCCGCCCCCCATCATCAAAGAATGGGCATCCCGAAGGCTTTTCCCCAGTCCTATCATTCAGTGATCTGCCCTGCGAAAGGCAGATGCACAGAAGGTACCCCCCACTGAGTGCATTATTCTGGGGTTTTTCTTTCTTTTTCGTGTGTGTTGCGGAGTGAAGTTATTTATGGTGGCCGGAGTGAAACTCCTACCATCAACCTCCGAGGACTAGGAATGGTTAACTCCCACTGCAGGAGGACATCCGCGGACACAGTTGGACACCAGATATGGAGGGCCGTTTGCTCACTCGGGGCTCCTCCACTCTTTGAGCGTCCTCCATCAATTGGACATCCTCCATCATACAAAGCACTTAATTGGCACACCTGAACTCTTATCCACCCTACAAGACCTTCATCCACACCATGATGGAATACTGCTCTCCGCTGAGAGCTGGCACTCCTGCCTCACACTAGTCTCAGCTTCACACCTTGAAATCCCAGGCCTTGAAGACCATTGGAATCTCCTGAGATGTAGCTGAGTGTATGGGTCTATCACTTTGCCATCCAGGATGGAGCTGAGTGTACAGGCCTTCACTTTGCCATCATAGACAGATCGGTGGTCTCTCTGCCTTCTACCACCTCCTTTATGTTCTTACACCCTCTGCTCTTTCCTTGCTTTCTGCCCCCTAGGTACCTCTCTGCCCCCTAGGTTTCTGTTGGGTGTACACAGTCCAGCTTTAACCAACCCTGGTGAATCTACCTCAATCCACTGCTCACATCTACTCATGTTTCCTCTTTTATCCTACCTGTCGAGCCATCTTCATTCTCTTCAATCTCGTTCTTCCCTCCGGGTCTTCAAGGCAGCTGCTCACCACCATCTCAGATCACCCCCTATCCAAAAAGCCTCGTGTTGCCTTAAAGGCAGCCCCCCCCCTTCTCCCCCCCCCCTTCTCCCTTTCCCCCCAGATTTTCCTGTTTTTCGTTCCCTGAGAGTTTGCTTCTCTATCCATCCTGTCTACCCCCTTTATCTTCCCTCACCCTTCATTCTTACCTGCATCCCTTGTTTGTCCATCTGTATATTTTGTCCCTCTGCCTTTGTCTTGGTGTCCCCTTCTCTCTCTTTTTGTTGTTCCTTTTGTTCTGTTTTGTGCTGATCCTCCTGTGTTCTACCTCTTCCACGAACCTTGACTGTGTGTACCAAGAAAAGCTCCTCGACAAGCATTCCACCAGATACACAGAAGCATGCCTGAGTTTATCAACATAACAAAAATGGCCGAATTTAAGTATAAAAGCTTCTTGTGATAAAAACAAAATCTTTCAAACAAACTTTTAAAAAAACTCACATTCTCAGAAACATCACACTTTAAAACGTGAATTTTGTCTGATGTTACAGAGACACAGTTCATAGTCTTTCTTATACTGTATGTGTCTGCCACATTGGTAATATGCCATGAGAAAAGGTCTTCATAGGTCAAGGTGGAGATCAGTCATGTACTTAACATGTAGGTTAATGATGTCGGTAAATTTGGCCATATTACCTGCTGGAAGGCTTGCACACTTTCCATGAATTACATGGGGACCTTTTTATCACTCATTTTAAAAGAGTGGAAACAAAAGAACACCTGGCTTAACCCATGAGGAAAGACATGTCACTGCACTAGAAAGCTTTATTACTCCCGTCAGGGAGTAATGCCTTCACTCGTGTCCGTGTGTGTGTGTGTTCGTATGTCCGTGTGTGTGTGTGTGTGTTCGTATGTCCGTGTGTTTGTGAACAAGATATCTGGAAAAGTTCTGAACGGATTTGGATGAAAGTTGGTGGGATGATTGCCCTTGGGATAAGGAAGAATTGATTAGTTTTTGGTGAAGCTCAGGATATTATTCCCGTTCCAGGAATTTTTTGAAGGATTTTTTTACCATTGGAAGATAGGGCTCATTTTTTAAAAACATTATCTTCTATATATTCTATATTTAACATTGTGATATGAAAATAGTTTTCATATTTGTTGTAAATGTAGTTTAAACTCGTGGTTATGCGTTAGAGCGGTGTATTTTTTTAGCAGCGTCGTCTTCAATGTTCTTTTTTTTTTTCTAATAAAGACATATTCTGTCATTTTAAAACCACCAAAGTGTGTATTACGTTTCGCCGTTTCATAAAATGTATCGTTTGATACGTATAATGCTTTAAAACTGTTTTTTGTTTTGTTTTTACCTCAGAAGAGATATCAACATTTAGCTCAGCGAATGTCATTCGTGGTGTCAGTATTTGATGAACTTATAAAGACTTAGTTCCAGATTTGTCAATGGCTGAGGTATATTAACAAACGAATAAAACAGATTTGGCAAAATTCCAACTTTTTTGTTAAAGATCGCATATTCACCCAGGGTTGTGCAAGGCTGAAGAAGAAGAAACCTCGCATGGGCTTCCCAGACCAAATGAATAATTCTGGTTCTGGCTCTGCGATTTTCAGGTTTATTACTCCCGCCAGGGAGTAACGCATTCGATCGTGTCCGTCCATGTGTGTGTGTGTGTTCGTGTGTTTGTGAAGAAGATATCTGGAAAAGTTCTGAACGGATTTGGATGAAAGTTGGTGGGATGATTGCCCTTGGGATAAGGAAGAATTGATTAGTTTTTGGTTAAGCTCAGGATATTATTCCGGATCCAGGAAATTTTTTGGGAAATTTTTTTGGGAAAGATTTTTTCTGTTTTACTGCATTAAAGCTTTCATTCTTATTCTTAAATGATGTTTTTCTCCTCTAATTCCGAGATATATAAAAATTAATTCTCTGACAGTTAGGGCTTACTTTCTTTTTCATTTATTGTTTTGGGGAGAGGGGATGTTAAACAAAACGTATTATTCCAACTAAACCCACGGCGGGAGTATGCGCTCTGCAGAGTGGCGTTCTAGTTGAAATTATATTCTGGTAAGTTTCAAATCTTGACTCGGTTGTCCTCAAGGAAAGGACAATTATTTGAGCCACCATATAGAACACAATATCGGTTTGTGTGTTTATACAGATGTCTGTCCCCCTCCATAAGGGTAGGTTTTAAAGGCCAATCTTTCAACATAAATGTGTGTTCACACGGTCAATTTTTGAGGATAAAGCAAACTCGAAAAACATTTTCCATAAAAGGGTCATTATGTCTCTTATATTGGAATTGTAGATGGTGGCTTGCAAACCGAGCAACCGAACATCATAGGCGGTGTACAGAACGTTTTTTTTAATATCACAATAAATACAGGGCACAGGGAGGTGAAATTCGTTGCACGTGATGTGCAACGTGTGCAGAATAAACCGGGTGTTCATTTACGTCCATAGGATGTCTAATAAATAAATAAGATACAAGCACACCTGACACTAGGCCGAGGCTTCAGACTTTGGCATGCTCAACGAGGCTGCACCGTCGAATAAACTGTTCCAACCTGTCATTTTTGACCGGCTTTTTACTCGAGAGTAAATAAAACGCTGAGAAAATGTCAGAATGGGATAAACAAAGATTTTCCTTTTCCACATGGATTGAAGTTGAAAGTTAATGAGAAGCTGAGCTCTTCAGTTGCGCTCTCAGCCAAGTTAATCATCGGCCTTTTGGAGATGAGAAATTGTATGTTGTGATGTGCCGTATGCGCAGACGAGACCTGCTGAGTGACCCTTATCCGAGGGTCGTTGTTCCTCTGGAACTAGACCCCTATGAAGATCTATGGCCGCTCCAGTTTCCAAATTGTGTTGCAGCATCAAAGGTGTGTTTGTGAGTTCTGGCCCAAATCAGTATTTATTATTTAATACAAAGTTTACTTTATGGAATCTTTTTTTTCTGACAGTGTCCAATGTTCATGCAGGATCTGCTACATATTCCATCTGCTGGGAAATCGGCCAACATCTTACTATTCCACAAGGTGATTCTGGTTTTCAATGTTGTTCCTGTATTTTGTTGAATCGTGGATTCCATGTTACTAGTGAGATACCCGTGCTACACAAGTGTGGGAGGCCAGAAGCAAACAGACAATGCAGAAACGGCGAATGCTAAAGCATGAAACCAATAAATTCCACATTCCTGTAGCACCTTCAGTCGCACGTCAGACATGGACAGCACGTTCGTGAAGGACTTCCATGAAAAACGTACCGGTTCACAAACAAACGGGTACGTTTGTTCTATACCCAGTCAATGGCGAATCTGCATATAGCGATCCGCGAATATCACACTTAGAACGTTAAACCGTCATGGCATTTCGTCATTCACTTGAATTCGATATCTCTTTTTTTCATTCCAAACAGCATAACTCCAATTACAAATTGAATAACATTGATTTTTAAAAATCAACTTTTAACAACATTCGTGACATAAGCAAATATTTAAATCCTGATGTGAATACAATTACGAATTCCAAATTGTAATTGTATTCACTCAATTCCAATCATCAATTGATACTTTAACAAAACGATTCACACGATTAACCTTTAACGATTTAACATGACGATTGAATGACGGTTGTATTGGGATATTATCAAACCCGCTCATTGCCGTCATCTGTCCACCTCCGCATTCGCGGCAGGTTCATAATTCTCATCAAAATCTAAACAGTATTTGTAGAATTTCAATAAAAGCCACATCACTGTTCATATCGGTAAATATTATTCCATCGTGTTTGGAAAAACTGGAAAATTGGAAAAATTGGAAAATTGGAAAAACAATATAGCCTATTTTACTCCAAGGGGTCACAGGATTACCCACCCAAAATATCGTTGCGATCAGTTCAGCCGTTTTTGCGGTACCTGCGAACGGATGGACGGACATTTGGTGAATTATAGTAAGATATGTTTGGCAGAGGAAATGACGTATAGGGAAGGAAGGGCAGGAGACTGGATTCAGATGTGTGAGAGGCAGGATTGATATTCAAAAGGTTAATGAGAGTGTAAAGTGTCATTGGGAGTTGAGTACTCTATTTTGTCCAACTCTTGGAATCTCAGAATGACCTAATGATGTTGCATCAGAATACTGTATATCAAACCTAAATTTAAAAAAAAATCTGTATATAAACGGGACTGTGAGTGTGTCTGTGCATGCGTACGAGTTCCAGACCCATCTATATCTTTAGACCCGTTGAAACTGCAAAGACCCCTTAAAGTCTAAAGATCATTAAGACCCTAAAGACTCCAAGACCTCCAAGAACCTTCGTGATTAAGAGGTGAGCAGTGATCCTGGATTTAGTCAGTTTTTACCAGAAGATGGTTTATGGTGGACCATGTGAGACCTGCAGAAACCTGGAGAGAGGGGCGATGGAGAGAGGGAGATAAATCACGTAAATAGCAGAGGGTGCAAGACCAGAAATGGGGCGGTAGAAGACAGAGACCACCGACCTGTCTGTGATGGCGAAGTGATAGCCCATACACTCAGCTTCAGCGTCGGACATTCCAGGCCTTGATCTTCACTACACCTCAACACGTGCTATTTTCGTGGCGCAGAGCACATCTAAGGGGAAATCCACTTCAATCCATGTGTTGGCCAACATATCCCTCACCACACTGCTGATGTAATCCTTGAATGAAATGTTTCAATGTCAGCAACAGAGTTTTGGAAAACAATCCTTGACATAGCGACACAAGAAGTCTAAGGGTGTCATATCGTGAGACCGTGGAAACCAGGGAACTTGCCCACCACGTCCAATCTCTCCACCAGTTAAGTTCTTGGTTCTAAAGGTTGCACTATGATCTTGAAGGCCTTGGTTTCCACAGCGTCAGGCTGAGCAAGATGTGAGGTAGGGGAGCTAGCCTTGAGGGGAGAGCGTTATTCCATCAAGCTGTGGGTGAAGGTGTTGTCGGTGGATAGGAGTTCAGGTGTGCCAAGGAAGGACTTTGTATGATGGAGGATGCCCAATCGGCAACTGGCTTTGGAGGCCAACTTTGAAATGTAGTTTGCCCAAGAAATATCATGGCTGATAGTGAGACCCAGGAGTTTGAATGACTGAACTTCCTCAAGAGCATTGCAAAGAAAGTCGATGGGAGGGTTTGCCGTATGGTCCTTTCGGACAGAGATAGTGAGAGGGTGAGATTTGTCGGGATTGAGAGACATGTTCCAAGTGTTTGACCAGTTTGTCATGTTTTATTTTCAAGGTCTGAAAAGAGGGGAAAGGCTGCAGCCTTCCTGTCTGAAGGATGAGGGATGTCATGGCAAAGGGTGGAGTCATCAGCAAATAGATAAAGAGAATTCCTCCAGACAGTCAGAGAGAGATCATTGCCTTTGGGCACTCCAGCCCTGACGGGGAGAGTTGATGCAATGATTCCGTTGAGTGCCACATGTTGGCTATGAGAGTAGAGGAAGTCAGCGAGCCATGTGTGTAGTCGGCCTTGGATGCCATCAGCAGAAAGTTTGGACAGGATGGTGGGATGCCAGGATGTATCAAAAGTACGAGATATGTCGAGAGAGATGGCCCTGATCTCATGTCTGATATTGAGGGCCTCCATCCATTGCTTGATGAGATGAAGCAGCAATGTCCAAGGTGGAGTGACCTTGTCTGAAACCAAATTGGTGATCTGAGATGAGGTTGTTGGAGAAAAGGAAGAATTTCATATCAACTGCTATGATGGATTCCATGACGTTGCTGATGATCGGAAGTAAGCTGATAGGTCTGTAGTTGAGGGGATCAGTTGTTTGCTCCTTTTTATGTAATGCATTTATGTTGGTGGATATCCAAGCAAATGGAAGATAACCTTGCACAAATGACAGGGTGAAAAGGGCAGAAAGAGGATGGAAAAGAGTAGCAGAGCAGATTTTTAGCTCACCTGGAACGTAGTCAGTCAGTAAACACCTGCAACTTATTCTGCAAAACCGCTGATGGGATTGTAACCAAACTTGGCAAAAATTATATTTGGTATTTTGCAAATCAAATTTGTTCACGGCATTAAAAACATCGGGGTCTAAGGGGGTCTACCACGGGTCAAAGTGGAACCAGGTTTGATCTCCCAAAATAGGAATTTGAATTTTCTTTTTTCTCTGAAACTACACACACTATTTCGATGAAACTTGACTACAACTTTAATCACCCGTGGTGTACCAAATTTTGTTCATGGCACTAAGAAAATCAAAGTCCTGGGGGAGTCTACAGACCAGGATTGTGAATGTCTATGTGAAACACCATGATGGTCTCGGTCTGTATGTGAAACACCATGATGGACTCAGTCTGTATGTGAAACACCATGATGGTCTTGGTCTCTATGTGAAACACCATGATGGACTCAGTCTGTATGTGAAACACCATGATGTCTCAGTCTGTATGTGAAACACCATGATGACCGCGGTCTCAGTCTGTATGTGAAACACCATGATGTCTCAGTCTGTATGTGAAACACCATGATGGTCTCAGTCTGTAAGTGAAACACCATGATGACCTCGGTCTCAGTCTGTATCTGAAACACCATGATGACCTTGGTCTGTATGTGAAACACCATGATGACCTCGGTCTCAGTCTGTATGTGAAACACCATGATGGTCTCAGTCTGTATGTGAAACACCATGATGGTCTCAGTCTGTAAGTGAAACACCATGATGACCTCGGACTGTATGTGAACCACCATGATGGTCTTGGTCTGAATGTGAAACACCATGATGGCCTCGGACTGTATGTGAAACACCATGATGGTCTCGGTCTGTATGTGAAACACCATGATGGACTCAGTCTGTATGTGAAACACCATGATGGTCTTGGTCTCTATGTGAAACACCATGATGGCCTCGGACTGTATGTGAACCACCATGATGGTCTTGGTCTGAATGTGAAACACCATTATGGTCTTGGACTGTATGTGAAACACCATGATGGTCTCGGTCTGTATGTGAAACACCATGACGACCTCGGTCTGTATGTGAAACACCATGATGGTCTCGGTCTGTATGTGAAACACCGTGATGGCCTCGGTCTGTATGTGAAAAACATCGGTTTGTGTGTTTATACAGATGTCTGTCCCTCTCCATAAGGGTAGGTTTTAAAGGCCAATCTTTTAACATGAATGTGTGTTCACACGGTGATGTTGAAATTGTTGAAACACCATGATGGTCTCTGTCTCTATGTGAAACACCATGATGGCCTCGGACTGTATGTGAGACGCTATGATGGTCTCGGTCTGTATGTGAAACACCATGATGGTCTCTGTCTCTATGTGAATCACCATGACGGCCTCGGACTGTATGTGAGACGCTATGATGGTCTCGGTCTGTATGTGAAACACCATGATGGTCTCGGCCTGTATGTGAAACACCATGATGGTCTCGGTCTGTATGTGAAACACCATGATGGCCTCAGTCTGTTTGTGAAACACCATGATGGTCTCGGACTGTATGTGAAACACCATGATGGTCTCGGTCTGTATGTGAAACACCATGATGGTCTCTGTCTGTATGTGAAACACCATTATGGTCTCGGTCTGTATGTGAAACACCATTATGGTCTCGGTCTGTATGTGAAACACCATAAGGATCACGGTCTGTATGTGAAGCCCCATGATGACCTCGGTCTGCATGTGAAACACCATGATTGTCTCAGTCTGTATGTGAAACACCATGATGACCTTGCCCTGTATGTGAAACACCATGATGACCTCGGTCTCAGTTTGTATGTGAAACCCCATGATCTCGGCTGTATGTGAAACACCATGATGGTCTCAGTCTGTATGTGAAACACCATGATGTCTCAGTCTGTATGTGAAACACCATGATGACCGCGGTCTCAGTCTGTATGTGAAACACCATGATGTCTCAGTCTGTATGTGAAACACCATGATGGTCTCAGTCTGTAAGTGAAACACCATGATGACCTCGGTCTCAGTCTGTATCTGAAACACCATGATGACCTTGGTCTGTATGTGAAACACCATGATGACCTCGGTCTCAGTCTGTATGTGAAACACCATGATGGTCTCAGTCTGTATGTGAAACACCATGATGGTCTCAGTCTGTATGTGAAACACCATGATGGTCTCAGTCTGTAAGTGAAACACCATGATGACCTCGGTCTCAGTTTGTATGTGAAACACTATGATGACCTTGGTCTGTATGTGAAACTCCATGATGACCTCGGTCTGCATGTGAAACACCATGATGAGAGTTATATCGTTGGATTGGGATTCGAACCCTGACTAGACAACTCACAGACGAATGTACATTTGCATACGGTGCAGGTATAATATTCAAATGAGAGGTGTCTATGTTGTGAAGATACAGCAATTAATACTACAATGCATTAATTATATTGTGGTAGATTCATTTTAAAAAACCCTTTTTAAAGATCTATAAATGTTAAAACAGTTACAATAACATTAGATAATGATTGTATTGAATTTATGGTTTTAATAGCATTTCCTTCTCCAAGGTGACACCAATAGTGTCAATCGAGGAGCAACACCTTGGATTATTTAAATATGTTCGACCACGATGCGTGAAGACCCAGTGCCATGTGGTGCACCTGATGAAGGTTGTTGTGATGATCCATCGTGGATGTCTCAGAATGTGTCGATCGTTGCCATACCGAGAACGATTCGGCAGCAAAGAGCGAGACATACGCGTGTGCATATGGACGGGCGGGGAGCATGGAGGCCAGGAGCTCCCTCGGCCTGCCCTGCGCATATGGCTTATGCTGGCAGCCACTGCAAGCGAGGGAAAGAGGGATGGGGTGGGGATTAAGGATGTGGAGGAAGGTCGGTGCAGCTGTCGCTGGTAATCCACGGAGAGACCCAGAGACAAACGCAAGGGCGCCAATGCTACAAATCGAGGCAGGAGAAGCTTTCCATTTGTATTTCTTTTACGTGGATTGCCAGAATCTCCTTTATTCCCTCCTGGATTGCTGAAACGTCAGAATATATTATGTTCTGTCCTGAAATGCGCCGAGACATTGTAGTCATACTTGAAGCAAGAATGGCCGCACTGTGGTCAACCTGCGACAACATCCGGTAACGGCACGATTGGGAAACACGTATTTAATGTGCTATTAAATAATTAACTCGACACCTCTCATCCATGTCAGCCTCCTCCATGGTTATATCAGAACAGGTTGATTCGTCTCACGGTCACGGATTGCTTAACCCCAGCGCGGGTCTGTTCAAAAATTACGTAACGCCCTTTTTACCGCATAGCCCGCCCATAGGGCAATGCCGTCTGGAACAGAGTGTGTCTGTCTATCCAATGTATGTATGTATGTATGTATGTATGTATGTATGTATGTATGTATGTATGTATGTATGTATGTCCCTTCTGCCGGCATTTTGCGGGTTTATTCCCTATAAAATTCGATTTCTCTGCAACGGTTGGTCCGATTACTCCAGCCAGGGTGTAATGCATTCGATCGTGTCCGTCCGTGTGTGTGTGTGTGTCCGTGTGTGTGTGTGTGTGTGTGTGTGTGTGTGTGTGTGTGTGTGTGTGTGTGTGTGTTCCTATGTTCGTGTGTTTGTGAACAAGATATCTGGAAAAATTCTGAACGGATTTGGATGAAAGTTGGTGGGATGATTGCCCTTGGGATAAGGAAGAATTGATTCGTTTTTGGTGAAGCTCAGGATATTATTCCAGATCCAGGATTTTTTGAAGGATTTTTTACCATTGGAAGATAGGGCTCCAACTTGACCCACGGCGGGAGTATGCGCTCTACTGAGTGGCGTTCTAGTTGACAATGTTTCACCGCAGGAGCGCCTCCCTGCTGTAGAAGTTTTTTAAATGATAATTATGACATCATAGGTCACGTTGTATGGGCGCCATCTTGGAAAAGAAATTGCACATCTATATCTCTGAAACCGTTCCATGGAAAAAATTGAAAGGTGACTCATTGTAAAGAACTCCCCATGGAGAATAACATATGTTAATGATGATGTCAAAGGTGTCTTTAATTTTTATTAATTTACGTGATGAAACGCTTGATTACCGCATTCTGACGGGCTTGACTAAACCTTACTAATAATTTTTATTCGACATTGATTCGATTTTTCACGGTCCCTTATCGCCGATAACAACTCGACCCAAACAAAGCCAATGGAAATCTGACGCAACTGTAGCGACTATCTTATGACTTTATCTTTTGGTCCGCACGTCACGTGACTGTCTCATAGTCAGTTCTCAATAGGTCCATGTCACAACCAATGAGGAAGCTTCTTATTCTTTTTAGGTGCTCGAGAAGAGCGGAGCGAGGTCATGCTTTTGTACGCCATGATGCAGTAAGGAAGCCTTTCCAGCCTTCGTTGCTACTCTTGGTGAAATATCACCCGATTGGGTGAAATTGTTCCAAGTCTGGTGATCTGGTGGAAGAAATCGAAATTGGTCGAAATCTGGTGAAATATCAACAATACGAGGGGGCGGGGCATGTTAAGTAGTTAAGAACCAACAGGAAGCCAGTTCGGGGCACCGCCGATGGGGCCGCAGTCAGCCACATCACCAGTACAACACAATGACAGGCAAACATCATGCAAGGCAAGCAATAGCCACGCCCAGGAGGACCTTTGATTGACAAGGGGGAGGTGCATACAAGAAGTGGGCCACACTGATTGGCCACCGACAATCGAAGTGCGACCAATGACACCTCGGCCAATCAGTGAGGGAGGCGCAAACATTCGGCCAATCGGTGCAGAGGGCAAAAAAGACCTACCAACAAGCTGCGCACTGATTGGAGGGAAGGGCCGGTGACGTCAGACCACGGCAAATGATGAGGCCGTTTTGCGAACTTTGCGCAACTCTTGTCATTAAAAAAGTTTGTTCGACAGTTCATTTGTCAATAAAGTTTGTATCATAAACAATATTTACAAGTTTGTTATCATTTAGCAGTCGATATCCAATGAAAACTTGGCATTTGGTGAAATCTACTTCAATTTGGTGAAATTTAGGCACCCGATTGGTGAAATTCGAAAAACCCGAGTGGCAACACTGTTTCCAGCCACCATACGCTGGGCCTTATCAAGTACTTCGGCGACCTGGACGTCATGTTGGTATATTGAGTTCCTCTTGAGCATCGCCACACAGACGGGATTCAACACATTTGATTGAAGGACTACGGTTGGACACCGAGCAGCGGCCCTGTGCTTGGCTACATCCTTGGGGACAATCTTCGATCAAGGTACTTGTACTTGTGTGCCAGTAGCTGTGCTGCATCCCATGCTGTCCGTCATGGCGACGTTCGAGGCATCTATCTATCTGTGCTTCATACGTGTGGTGAGTCGGAATTGTTGTGTATGCATTGTTATAGCACAGCATACAACAATTCACACAATTGAATTTCCACCCAACAAACGCAGTTAGTGTATTATCAGCAGAGGCCTACAGGCCTGATGTCTTAGGCCCACACTATCTTTTAGGGAGGCGTACACTATTTATTTTTTTTGGACGGGCTTGAGTAAACCTCACTAATAATTTTTATTCGACATATGATTGGATTTTTCGGGGTGCTTCATCATTAATAACACTTGACCCAAACAAAGCCAATGGAAATTTGATGCAACAAACCCAGGCAGTGTATAATCTGCAGAGGCCTAAAGGACTGATGTCTTAGGCCGACCAAAAAACTAAGATGGTGGCCATATTATTTTGTCTGGGTGCCATGGTGGGTGGAGTCAAGTGACTGATGTGGGTGTGGTCCAGCAGCTGTTCAACCAATGGGTGCACATTTCAAAAATCAACACCAACAAGAACCACCACAACAACAACAACAACAACAACAACAACAACAACAACAACAAAGTTATATTCAATGTTTCTTGCTGAAGAAATGAGAGTGAGGACGAAGGAGGGAATCGACTGGCAATTTTGCTGTTGGTGGAAATGGGTTTTATTTTATATATTTACTTTTAGAAAGACTATGGTATCTCCCATGATGAAGCTGATTCTCAGGGCATTTCACTCTCACCGCAGGCAGGTTGGTGGTCTTTCTGTCTTTTACCGACTCCTCTCCGGCCTAACTCCACCTTGCTCTGTCTGTGCTCTGTCCCCCAAATATTCCTGCAGGACACACACCATCTGCCAGCAACCTTCTTCTGGTGAAACTGCCAAAATCAAGACTCTCTGCTGACCTTCACTCTTTCATTCCCCTTTTTTTCCACCTCTGGAACAAACTCCCTCACTCTCTTCAATCCCACTCCTCCCTCCAGGTCTTCAAAACAGCTGTTCACCCCCATCTCTTGTCTTCCCCCATCCAAAACCTTGATCTTTTCTACCACCGTTAATACACCCCAAACCCACCTCCTTCAAATTTCCTGTTTTCTTTCCTGAAAGTCCTTGGAGCGTCCATCTTGATTATCCCTTGTTCCCCGCCCCAACCCTGTACCTTCCACAGACCTCCCGATGTCCATGTTCTCTACTGTTGTTGTGTTTCGCTCTCTCTCCGCATCTTGGCTCCTGCTCCCTTTATTATATGTTCTATGTGTTAGCTCTTATATGAGCCTCGACCAAGTATACAAAAAAGAACCCATTTTGACTGCTCTAGCACGATGGGTCGGGGGGGGGGGGGGGGTGATGAGTGAGAGAAGAGAAGAGCATTTAAATAGCCATTTTGAATATATCTGGTTGGGCATGATGCGGAGAGGAGGGGAGACGGAAAGCATTTCAATAGATGTTTTGACTGGTCTGGCTGGTTTTGACTATGCGAGAAAAGGGTGGAGGGCGGGTGGAGGGGGAGTGGGGGAGGAGGGGGAGTGAGGGGGGGGGGATAGGAGAAAGAGAGGGGGAAAGAGGAGAGATGGAGAGCATTTAAATAGCCATTTTGAATGTATCTGGTTGAGGCAATGTGGGAAGGGGGAGAGGAGGGTGTGGGGGGGGGGGGGGTGAGGGAAGAGGAAGATAGTTGTGGTATTGAAGTCGTTGAGGTATTGTATTGTAATTACACATGTTTCACATTACAAACTGTTTTACAATATGCATGGAAGTAAATAGATTGTGTGGATGACATGATTTCTGGATCTGACAAATTGACAGTACCCATGTTGGAAAGCTCTATGTGCAGCATCCAACTCAAGATGTCCAAATGTCATACATGTGGGTTTCGCACGGATGCCCCACTAGTATTCTTGTGACGGTCCGGCGAACCACATGGCATACAATGTAGTCTCCCGAGTTATTTATTTCATCATTAAATGTTTTAGATAGGCCTTCCTTCAGTGTAGTGGGTTTCATGGGGATGATAGGTTGTGTGGGATTGGGTAGTTTTTCCCCCCCATCATTCACCTTTCATTAACCGCCGACCAACCACTTCCAACTGCTCCACAATTCAAATCATCTCCCGCCAAAACCAAACTGTCATTCTGCACCTCAATGTAATGATCCACCATCCAGCACAGGGATTAGCTGCAGTTTCTTCACCGCCAACAATGCTTGCAGATCGAGCCCAGCTCCGCCATCGAACAAGCCGCCTTTTTCTCCGCAACATGAAACGACAACCTGCGCTGACCATCCCGTAATGTGTTCCTGCCAAAACGATCACTCTACTCGCCCGGCCTACAGTCAGTGCCTTGCCGGGCATTTGTGCAGCAATTCGGGAGCACCACGTCTGACCCCATGTTAATTCAGGAGCTGGTGTGCGTGGATCATCCAAGGGGCGACTAAGCCCATCTTGTAGCTAGAGGTCTGAAAGCCTCCTCCAAACATTAGATAAATCTTTCACCCACCGCTCAAAGCCAATCCATGGATTATGAAAATAATGAAATACACTAAAGGAGGGCTTTTTCTGAAAAGGTCGAAATCATCGATTACTAATTACATAATAATCATGTACATGGAACCATTGGTGAAACTGGAGTTGGGGGGCTACATGGGCTCGAGCCCCCACCTTGGTTCAAAACTGGATTCACACTCCGACGATGCATCTCGGTAGAGACTGGCATTAACAGATTTGAACTCTTACCCTTTCGCTTTCATTTTGTACTTTAACATCTTTTGGACCTCTGCTACTTAGTCATTTAGCAGGTAACCTTAGCCCCCACAACCCGAAAGGAAAGTACTGGTTGGGCCCTTGCTTGGAAGGCAGTATTAATATCTCAAGTTGGGCCCCTGGTGGAAGGCAGTGTTAATATCTCAAGTTGGGCCCCTGCATGGAAGGCAGTGTTAATATCTCAAGTTGGGCCCCTGCATGGAAGGCAGTGTTAATATCTCAAGTTGGGCCCCTGCATGGAAGGCAGTGTTAATATCTCAAGTTGGGCCCCTGCATGGAAGGCAGTGTTAATATCTCAAGTTGGGCCCCTGCTTGGAAGGCAGTGTTAATATCTCAAGTTGGGCCCCTGGTGGAAGGCAGTGTTAATATCTCAAGTTGGGCCCCTGCATGGAAGGCAGTGTTAATATCTCAAGTTGGGCCCCTGCATGGAAGGCAGTGTTAATATCTCAAGTTGGGCCCCTGCTTGGAAGGCAGTGTTAATATCTCAAGTTGGGCCCTTGCTTGGAAGGCAGTGTTGATATCTCAAGTTGGGCCCCTGGTGGAAGGCAGTGTTAATATCTCAAGTTGGGCCCTTGCTTGGAAGGCAGTGTTGATATCTCAAGTTGGGCCCCTGGTGGAAGGCAGTGTTAATATCTCAAGTTGGGCCCCTGGTGGAAGGCAGTGTTAATATCTCAGGTTGGGCCCCTGGTGGAACGCAGTATTAATATCTCAGGTTGGGCCCCTGGTGGAAGGCAGTGTTAATATCTCAAGTTGGGCCCCTGGTGGAAGGCAGTGTTAATATCTCAAGTTGGGCCCCTGCATGGAAGGCAGTGTTAATATCTCAAGTTGGGCCCCTGCATGGAAGGCAGTATTAATATCTCAAGTTGGGCCCCTGCATGGAAGGCAGTGTTAATATCTCAAGTTGGGCCCCTGCATGGAAGGCAGTGTTAATATCTCAAGTTGGGCCCCTGGTGGAAGGCAGTGTTAATATCTCAAGTTGGGCCCCTGGTGGAAGGCAGTATTAATATCTCAAGTTGGGCCCCTGCATGGAAGGCAGTGTTAATATCTCAAGTTGGGCCCCTGCATGGAAGGCAGTATTAATATCTCAAGTTGGGCCCTTGCATGGAAGGCAGTGTTAATATCTCAAGTTGGGCCCCTGCATGGAAGGCAGTGTTAATATCTCAAGTTGGGCCCCTGGTGGAAGGCAGTATTAATATCTCAGGTTGGGCCCCTGGTGGAAGGCAGTGTTAATATCTCAAGTTGGGCCCCTGGTGGAAGGCAGTATTAATATCTCAGGTTGGGCCCCTGGTGGAAGGCAGTATTAATATCTCAGGTTGGGCCCCTGGTGGAAGGCAGTATTAATATCTCAGGTTGGGCCCCTGGTGGAAGGCAGTATTAATATCTCAGGTTGGGCCCCTGGTGGAAGGCAGTATTAATATCTCAGGTTGGGCCCCTGGTGGAAGGCAGTGTTAATATCTCAAGTTGGGCCCCTGGTGGAAGGCAGTATTAATATCTCAGGTTGGGCCCCTGGTGGAAGGCAGTGTTAATATCTCAAGTTGGGCCCCTGGTGGAAGGCAGTGTTAATATCTCAAGTTGGGCCCCTGCATGGAAGGCAGTGTTAATATCTCAAGTTGGGCCCCTGCATGGAAGGCAGTATTAATATCTCAAGTTGGGCCCCTGCATGGAAGGCAGTGTTAATATCTCAAGTTGGGCCCCTGCATGGAAGGCAGTGTTAATATCTCAAGTTGGGCCCCTGGTGGAAGGCAGTGTTAATATCTCAAGTTGGGCCCCTGGTGGAAGGCAGTATTAATATCTCAAGTTGGGCCCCTGCATGGAAGGCAGTGTTAATATCTCAAGTTGGGCCCCTGCATGGAAGGCAGTATTAATATCTCAAGTTGGGCCCTTGCATGGAAGGCAGTGTTAATATCTCAAGTTGGGCCCCTGCATGGAAGGCAGTGTTAATATCTCAAGTTGGGCCCCTGCATGGAAGGCAGTATTAATATCTCAAGTTGGGCCCCTGCATGGAAGGCAGTGTTAATATCTCAAGTTGGGCCCCTGCATGGAAGGCAGTGTTAATATCTCAAGTTGGGCCCCTGCATGGAAGGCAGTATTAATATCTCAAGTTGGGCCCTTGCATGGAAGGCAGTGTTAATATCTCAAGTTGGGCCCCTGGTGGAAGGCAGTATTAATATCTCAAGTTGGGCCCCTGGTGGAAGGCAGTATTAATATCTCAAGTTGGGCCCCTGGTGGAAGGTAGTGTTAATATCTCAGGTTGGGCCTCTGGTGGAAGGCAGTATTAATATCTCAAGTTGGGCCCCTGGTGGAAGGCAGTGTTAATATCTCAGGTTGGGCCCCTGGTGGAAGGCAGTATTAATATCTCAAGTTGGGCCCCTGGTGGAAGGCAGTGTTAATATCTCAGGTTGGGCCCCTGGTGGAAGGCAGTATTAATATCTCAAGTTGGGCCCCTGGTGGAAGGCAGTATTAATATCTCAAGTTGGGCCCCTGGTGGAAGGCAGTGTTAATATCTCAGGTTGGCCCCTGGTGGAAGGCAGTATTAATATCTCAAGTTGGGCCCCTGCATGGAAGGCAGTGTTAATATCTCAAGTTGGGCCCCCTGCATGGAAGGCAGTATTAATATCTCAAGTTGGGCCCCTGCATGGAAGGCAGTGTTAATATCTCAAGTTGGGCCCCTGCATGGAAGGCAGTATTAATATCTCAAGTTGGGCCCCTGCATGGAAGGCAGTATTAATATCTCAAGTTGGGCCCTTGCATGGAAGGCAGTGTTAATATCTCAAGTTGGGCCCCTGGTGGAAGGCAGTATTAATATCTCAAGTTGGGCCCCTGCATGGAAGGCAGTGTTCATATCTCAAGTTGGGCCCTTGCATGGAATGCAGTATTAATATCTCAAGTTGGGCCCCTGCATGGAAGGCAGTATTAATATCTCAAGTTGGGCCCTTGCATGGAAGGCAGTGTTAATATCTCAAGTTGGGCCCCTGGTGGAAGGCAGTATTAATATCTCAAGTTGGGCCCCTGGTGGAAGGCAGTGTTAATATCTCAAGTTGGGCCCCTGGTGGAAGGCAGTGTTAATATCTCAGGTTGGGCCCCTGGTGGAAGGCAGTGTTAATATCTCAGGTTGGGCCCCTGGTGGAAGGCAGTGTTAATATCTCAAGTTGGGCCCCTGGTGGAAGGCAGTATTAATATCTCAAGTTGGGCCCCTGGTGGAAGGCAGTGTTAATATCTCAGGTTGGGCCCCTGGTGGAAGGCAGTGTTAATATCTCAGGTTGGGCCCCTGGTGTAAGGCAGTATTAATATCTCAAGTTGGGCCCCTGGTGGAAGGCAGTGTTAATATCTCAAGTTGGGCCGCTGGTGGAAGGCAGTATTAATATCTCAGGTTGGGCCCCTGGTGGAAGGCAGTATTAATATCTCAAGTTGGGCCCCTGGTGGAAGGCAGTGTTAATATCTCAGGTTGGGCCCCTGGTGGAAGGCAGTGTTAATATCTCAGGTTGGGCCCCTGGTGGAAGGCAGTGTTAATATCTCAAGTTGGGCCCCTGGTGGAAGGCAGTATTAATATCTCAAGTTGGGCCCCTGGTGGAAGGCAGTGTTAATATCTCAGGTTGGGCCCCTGGTGGAAGGCAGTGTTAATATCTCAGGTTGGGCCCCTGGTGGAAGGCAGTGTTAATATCTCAAGTTGGGCCCCTGGTGGAAGGCAGTATTAATATCTCAAGTTGGGCCCCTGGTGGAAGGCAGTGTTAATATCTCAGGTTGGGCCCCTGGTGGAAGGCAGTGTTAATATCTCAGGTTGGGCCCCTGGTGTAAGGCAGTATTAATATCTCAAGTTGGGCCCCTGGTGGAAGGCAGTGTTAATATCTCAAGTTGGGCCGCTGGTGGAAGGCAGTATTAATATCTCAGGTTGGGCCCCTGGTGGAAGGCAGTATTAATATCTCAAGTTGGGCCCCTGGTGGAAGGCAGCGTTAATATCTCAGGTTGGGCCCCTGGTGGAAGGCAGTGTTAATATCTCAAGTTGAGCCCCTGCATGGAAGGCAGTGTTAATATCTCAAGTTGGGCCCCTGCTTGGAAGGCAGTGTTAATATCTCAAGTTGGGCCCCTGGTGGAAGGCAGTGTTAATATCTCAAGTTGGGCCCCTGGTGGAAGGCAGTGTTGATATCTCAAGTTGGGCCCCTGCATGGAAGGCAGTATTAATATCTCAAGTTGGGCCTCTGGTGGAAGGCAGTGTTAATATCTCAAGTTGGGCCTCTGGTGGAAGGCAGTGTTAATATCTCAAGTTGGGCCCCTGGTGGAAGGCAGTGTTAATATCTCAAGTTGGGCCCCTGGTGGTGCCCCTGCATGGAAGGCAGTGTTAATATCTCAAGTTGGGCCCCTGGTGGAAGGCAGTATTAATATCTCAAGTTGGGCCCCTGCATGGAAGGCAGTGTTAATATCTCAAGTTGGGCCCCTGCATGGAAGGCAGTGTTAATATCTCAAGTTGGGCCCCTGCATCGAAGGCAGTGTTAATATCTCAAGTTGGGCCCGTGCATGGAAGGCAGTATTAATATCTCAAGTTGGGCCCCTGCATGGAAGGCAGTGTTAATATCTCAAGTTGGGCCCCTGCATGGAAGGCAGTGTTAATATCTCAAGTTGGGCCCCTGGTGGAAGGCAGTGTTAATATCTCAAGTTGGGCCCCTGCATGGAAGGCAGTGTTAATATCTCAAGTTGGGCCTCTGCTTGGAAATCAGTGTTATATCTCAAGTTGGGCCCCTGCATGGAAGGCAGTGTTAATATCTCAAGTTGGGCCCCTGCATGGAAGGCAGTGTTAATATCTCAAGTTGGGCCCCTGCATGGAAGGCAGTGTTAATATCTCAAGTTGGGCCCCTGCATGGAAGGCAGTGTTAATATCTCAAGTTGGGCCCCTGCATGGAAGGCAGTGTTAATATCTCAAGTTGGGCCCCTGCATGGAAGGCAGTGTTAATATCTCAAGTTGGGCCCCTGCATGGAAGGCAGTGTTAATATCTCAAGTTGGGCCCCTGCTTGGAAGGCAGTGTTGATATCTCAAATTGGGCCCCTGATGGAAGGCAGTGTTAATATCTCAAGTTGGGCCCCTGCTTGGAAGGCAGTGTTGATATCTCAAGTTGGGCCCCTGGTGGAAGGCAGTGTTAATATCTCAAGTTGGGCCCTTGCTTGGAAGGCAGTGTTGATATCTCAAGTTGGGCCCCTGCATGGAAGGCAGTATTAATATCTCAAGTTGGGCCCATGCATGGAAGGCAGTGTTAATATCTCAAGTTGGGGCCTTGCTTGGAAGGCAGTGTTGATATCTCAAGTTGGGCCCCTGGTGGAAGGCAGTGTTAATATCTCAAGTTGGGCCCCTGCATGGAAGGCAGTGTTGATATCTCAAGTTGGGCCCCTGCATGGAAGGCAGTATTAATATCTCAAGTTGGGCCTCTGGTGGAAGGCAGTGTTAATATCTCAAGTTGGGCCCCAGGTGGAAGGCAGTGTTAATATCTCAAGTTGGGCCCCTGTTGTGCCCTTGCTTGGAAGGCAGTGTTGATATCTCAAGTTGGGCCTCTGCTTGGAAGGCAGTGTTAATATCTCAAGTTGGGCCCCTGGTGGAAGGCAGTATTAATATCTCAAGTTGGGCCCCTGCATGGAAGGCAGTATTAATATCTCAAGTTGGGCCCCTGCATGGAAGGCAGTGTTAATATCTCAAGTTGGGCCCCTGCATGGAAGGCAGTATTAATATCTCAAGTTGGGCCCCTGCATGGAAGGCAGTATTAATATCTCAAGTTGGGCCCCTGCATGGAAGGCAGTGTTAATATCTCAAGTTGGGCCCCTGGTGGAAGGCAGTATTAATATCTCAAGTTGGGCCCCTGCATGGAAGGCAGTGTTAATATCTCAAGTTGGGCCCCTGGTGGAAGGCAGTATTAATATCTCAAGTTGGGCCCCTGCATGGAAGGCAGTATTAATATCTCAAGTTGGGCCCCTGCATGGAAGGCAGTATTAATATCTCAAGTTGGGCCCCTGCATGGAAGGCAGTGTTAATATCTCAAGTTGGGCCCCTGCATGGAAGGCAGTATTAATATCTCAAGTTGGGCCCCTGCATGGAAGGCAGTGTTAATATCTCAAGTTGGGCCCCTGCATGGAAGGCAGTGTTAATATCTCAAGTTGGGCCCCTGCATGGAAGGCAGTGTTAATATCTCAAGTTGGGCCCCTGCATGGAAGGCAGTATTAATATTTCAAGTTGGGCCCCTGCATGGAAGGCAGTGTTAATATCTCAAGTTGGGCCCCTGCATGGAAGGCAGTGTTAATATCTCAAGTTGGGCCCCTGGTGGAAGGCAGTGTTAATATCTCAAGTTGGGCCCCTGCATGGAAGGCAGTGTTAATATCTCAAGTTGGGCCTCTGCTTGGAAGGCAGTGTTAATATCTCAAGTTGGGCCCCTGGTGGAAGGCAGTGTTAATATCTCAAGTTGGGCCCCTGGTGGAAGGCAGTATTAATATCTCAAGTTGGGCCCCTGCATGGAAGGCAGTGTTAATATCTCAAGTTGGGCCCCTGCATGGAAGGCAGTATTAATATCTCAAGTTGGGCCCCTGCATGGAAGGCAGTGTTAATATCTCAAGTTGGGCCCCTGCATTGAAGGCAGTGTTAATATCTCAAGTTGGGCCCCTGCATGGAAGGCAGTATTAATATCTCAAGTTGGGCCCCTGCATGGAAGGCAGTGTTAATATCTCAAGTTGGGCCCCTGCATAGAAGGCAGTGTTAATATCTCAAGTTGGGCCCCTGCATGGAAGGCAGTGTTAATATCTCAAGTTGGACCCCTGGTGGAAGGCAGTATTAATATCTCAGGTTGGGC
The DNA here is from genome assembly GCF_964187855.1 of Myxine glutinosa. Taxonomy (NCBI): domain Eukaryota; kingdom Metazoa; phylum Chordata; class Myxini; order Myxiniformes; family Myxinidae; genus Myxine; species Myxine glutinosa. The sequence continues at coordinate 154,644,208 of NC_136268.1, forward strand.
CCCTGGTGGAAGGCAGTGTTAATATCTCAAGTTGGGCCCCTGGTGGAAGGCAGTGTTAATATCTCAAGTTGGGCCCCTGCATGGAAGGCAGTATTAATATCTCAAGTTGGGCCCCTGCATGGAAGGCAGTGTTAATATCTCAAGTTGGGCCCCTGGTGGAAGGCAGTGTTAATATCTCAAGTTGGGCCCCTGGTGGAAGGCAGTATTAATATCTCAAGTTGGGCCCCTGCATGGAAGGCAGTGTTAATATCTCAAGTTGGGCCCCTGCATGGAAGGCAGTGTTAATATCTCAAGTTGGGCCCCTGCATGGAAGGCAGTGTTAATATCTCAAGTTGGGCCCCTGCATGGAAGGCAGTGTTAATATCTCAAGTTGGGCCCCTGCATGGAAGGCAGTGTTAATATCTCAAGTTGGGCCCCTGCATGGAAGGCAGTGTTAATATCTCAAGTTGGGCCCCTGCATGGAAGGCAGTGTTAATATCTCAAGTTGGGCCCCTGCATGGAAGGCAGTGTTAATATCTCAAGTTGGGCCCCTGCTTGGAAGGCAGTGTTGATATCTCAAATTGGGCCCCTGATGGAAGGCAGTGTTAATATCTCAAGTTGGGCCCCTGCTTGGAAGGCAGTGTTGATATCTCAAGTTGGGCCCCTGGTGGAAGGCAGTGTTAATATCTCAAGTTGGGCCCTTGCTTGGAAGGCAGTGTTGATATCTCAAGTTGGGCCCCTGGTGGAAGGCAGTGTTAATATCTCAAGTTGGGCCCCTGGTGGAAGGCAGTATTAATATCTCAAGTTGGGCCCCTGGTGGAAGGCAGTGTTAATATCTCAGGTTGGGCCCCTGGTGGAAGGCAGTGTTAATATCTCAGGTTGGGCCCCTGGTGGAAGGCAGTGTTAATATCTCAAGTTGGGCCCCTGGTGGAAGGCAGTATTAATATCTCAAGTTGGGCCCCTGGTGGAAGGCAGTGTTAATATCTCAGGTTGGGCCCCTGGTGGAAGGCAGTGTTAATATCTCAGGTTGGGCCCCTGGTGTAAGGCAGTATTAATATCTCAAGTTGGGCCCCTGGTGGAAGGCAGTGTTAATATCTCAAGTTGGGCCGCTGGTGGAAGGCAGTATTAATATCTCAGGTTGGGCCCCTGGTGGAAGGCAGTATTAATATCTCAAGTTGGGCCCCTGGTGGAAGGCAGCGTTAATATCTCAGGTTGGGCCCCTGGTGGAAGGCAGTGTTAATATCTCAAGTTGAGCCCCTGCATGGAAGGCAGTGTTAATATCTCAAGTTGGGCCCCTGCTTGGAAGGCAGTGTTAATATCTCAAGTTGGGCCCCTGGTGGAAGGCAGTGTTAATATCTCAAGTTGGGCCCCTGGTGGAAGGCAGTGTTGATATCTCAAGTTGGGCCCCTGCATGGAAGGCAGTATTAATATCTCAAGTTGGGCCTCTGGTGGAAGGCAGTGTTAATATCTCAAGTTGGGCCTCTGGTGGAAGGCAGTGTTAATATCTCAAGTTGGGCCCCTGGTGGAAGGCAGTGTTAATATCTCAAGTTGGGCCCCTGGTGGTGCCCCTGCATGGAAGGCAGTGTTAATATCTCAAGTTGGGCCCCTGGTGGAAGGCAGTATTAATATCTCAAGTTGGGCCCCTGCATGGAAGGCAGTGTTAATATCTCAAGTTGGGCCCCTGCATGGAAGGCAGTGTTAATATCTCAAGTTGGGCCCCTGCATCGAAGGCAGTGTTAATATCTCAAGTTGGGCCCGTGCATGGAAGGCAGTATTAATATCTCAAGTTGGGCCCCTGCATGGAAGGCAGTGTTAATATCTCAAGTTGGGCCCCTGCATGGAAGGCAGTGTTAATATCTCAAGTTGGGCCCCTGGTGGAAGGCAGTGTTAATATCTCAAGTTGGGCCCCTGCATGGAAGGCAGTGTTAATATCTCAAGTTGGGCCTCTGCTTGGAAGGCAGTGTTATATCTCAAGTTGGGCCCCTGCATGGAAGGCAGTGTTAATATCTCAAGTTGGGCCCCTGCATGGAAGGCAGTGTTAATATCTCAAGTTGGGCCCCTGCATGGAAGGCAGTGTTAATATCTCAAGTTGGGCCCCTGCATGGAAGGCAGTGTTAATATCTCAAGTTGGGCCCCTGCATGGAAGGCAGTGTTAATATCTCAAGTTGGGCCCCTGCATGGAAGGCAGTGTTAATATCTCAAGTTGGGCCCCTGCATGGAAGGCAGTGTTAATATCTCAAGTTGGGCCCCTGCATGGAAGGCAGTGTTAATATCTCAAGTTGGGCCCCTGCTTGGAAGGCAGTGTTGATATCTCAAATTGGGCCCCTGATGGAAGGCAGTGTTAATATCTCAAGTTGGGCCCCTGCTTGGAAGGCAGTGTTGATATCTCAAGTTGGGCCCCTGGTGGAAGGCAGTGTTAATATCTCAAGTTGGGCCCTTGCTTGGAAGGCAGTGTTGATATCTCAAGTTGGGCCCCTGCATGGAAGGCAGTATTAATATCTCAAGTTGGGCCCATGCATGGAAGGCAGTGTTAATATCTCAAGTTGGGGCCTTGCTTGGAAGGCAGTGTTGATATCTCAAGTTGGGCCCCTGGTGGAAGGCAGTGTTAATATCTCAAGTTGGGCCCCTGCATGGAAGGCAGTGTTGATATCTCAAGTTGGGCCCCTGCATGGAAGGCAGTATTAATATCTCAAGTTGGGCCTCTGGTGGAAGGCAGTGTTAATATCTCAAGTTGGGCCCCAGGTGGAAGGCAGTGTTAATATCTCAAGTTGGGCCCCTGGTGGTGCCCTTGCTTGGAAGGCAGTGTTGATATCTCAAGTTGGGCCTCTGCTTGGAAGGCAGTGTTAATATCTCAAGTTGGGCCCCTGGTGGAAGGCAGTATTAATATCTCAAGTTGGGCCCCTGCATGGAAGGCAGTATTAATATCTCAAGTTGGGCCCCTGCATGGAAGGCAGTGTTAATATCTCAAGTTGGGCCCCTGCATGGAAGGCAGTATTAATATCTCAAGTTGGGCCCCTGCATGGAAGGCAGTATTAATATCTCAAGTTGGGCCCCTGCATGGAAGGCAGTGTTAATATCTCAAGTTGGGCCCCTGGTGGAAGGCAGTATTAATATCTCAAGTTGGGCCCCTGCATGGAAGGCAGTGTTAATATCTCAAGTTGGGCCCCTGGTGGAAGGCAGTATTAATATCTCAAGTTGGGCCCCTGCATGGAAGGCAGTATTAATATCTCAAGTTGGGCCCCTGCATGGAAGGCAGTATTAATATCTCAAGTTGGGCCCCTGCATGGAAGGCAGTGTTAATATCTCAAGTTGGGCCCCTGCATGGAAGGCAGTATTAATATCTCAAGTTGGGCCCCTGCATGGAAGGCAGTGTTAATATCTCAAGTTGGGCCCCTGCATGGAAGGCAGTGTTAATATCTCAAGTTGGGCCCCTGCATGGAAGGCAGTGTTAATATCTCAAGTTGGGCCCCTGCATGGAAGGCAGTATTAATATTTCAAGTTGGGCCCCTGCATGGAAGGCAGTGTTAATATCTCAAGTTGGGCCCCTGCATGGAAGGCAGTGTTAATATCTCAAGTTGGGCCCCTGGTGGAAGGCAGTGTTAATATCTCAAGTTGGGCCCCTGCATGGAAGGCAGTGTTAATATCTCAAGTTGGGCCTCTGCTTGGAAGGCAGTGTTAATATCTCAAGTTGGGCCCCTGGTGGAAGGCAGTGTTAATATCTCAAGTTGGGCCCCTGGTGGAAGGCAGTATTAATATCTCAAGTTGGGCCCCTGCATGGAAGGCAGTGTTAATATCTCAAGTTGGGCCCCTGCATGGAAGGCAGTATTAATATCTCAAGTTGGGCCCCTGCATGGAAGGCAGTGTTAATATCTCAAGTTGGGCCCCTGCATGGAAGGCAGTGTTAATATCTCAAGTTGGGCCCCTGCATGGAAGGCAGTATTAATATCTCAAGTTGGGCCCCTGCATGGAAGGCAGTGTTAATATCTCAAGTTGGGCCCCTGCATAGAAGGCAGTGTTAATATCTCAAGTTGGGCCCCTGCATGGAAGGCAGTGTTAATATCTCAAGTTGGACCCCTGGTGGAAGGCAGTATTAATATCTCAGGTTGGGCCCCTGGTGGAAGGCAGTGTTAATATCTCAAGTTGGGCCCCTGGTGGAAGGCAGTGTTAATATCTCAAGTTGGGCCCCTGCATGGAAGGCAGTGTTAATATCTCAAGTTGGGCCCCTGCATGGAAGGCAGTATTAATATCTCAAGTTGGGCCCCTGCATGGAAGGCAGTGTTAATATCTCAAGTTGGGCCCCTGGTGGAAGGCAGTGTTAATATCTCAAGTTGGGCCCCTGGTGGAAGGCAGTATTAATATCTCAAGTTGGGCCCCTGCATGGAAGGCAGTGTTAATATCTCAAGTTGGGCCCCTGCATGGAAGGCAGTGTTAATATCTCAAGTTGGGCCCCTGCATGGAAGGCAGTGTTAATATCTCAAGTTGGGCCCCTGCATGGAAGGCAGTGTTAATATCTCAAGTTGGGCCCCTGCATGGAAGGCAGTGTTAATATCTCAAGTTGGGCCCCTGCATGGAAGGCAGTGTTAATATCTCAAGTTGGGCCCCTGCATGGAAGGCAGTGTTAATATCTCAAGTTGGGCCCCTGCATGGAAGGCAGTGTTAATATCTCAAGTTGGGCCCCTGCTTGGAAGGCAGTGTTGATATCTCAAATTGGGCCCCTGATGGAAGGCAGTGTTAATATCTCAAGTTGGGCCCCTGCTTGGAAGGCAGTGTTGATATCTCAAGTTGGGCCCCTGGTGGAAGGCAGTGTTAATATCTCAAGTTGGGCCCTTGCTTGGAAGGCAGTGTTGATATCTCAAGTTGGGCCCCTGCATGGAAGGCAGTATTAATATCTCAAGTTGGGCCCATGCATGGAAGGCAGTGTTAATATCTCAAGTTGGGCCCTTGCTTGGAAGGCAGTGTTGATATCTCAAGTTGGGCCCCTGGTGGAAGGCAGTGTTAATATCTCAAGTTGGGCCCCTGCATGGAAGGCAGTGTTGATATCTCAAGTTGGGCCCCTGCATGGAAGGCAGTATTAATATCTCAAGTTGGGCCTCTGGTGGAAGGCAGTGTTAATATCTCAAGTTGGGCCCCAGGTGGAAGGCAGTGTTAATATCTCAAGTTGGGCCCCTGGTGGTGCCCTTGCTTGGAAGGCAGTGTTGATATCTCAAGTTGGGCCTCTGCTTGGAAGGCAGTGTTAATATCTCAAGTTGGGCCCCTGGTGGAAGGCAGTATTAATATCTCAAGTTGGGCCCCTGCATGGAAGGCAGTATTAATATCTCAAGTTGGGCCCCTGCATGGAAGGCAGTATTAATATCTCAAGTTGGGCCCCTGCATGGAAGGCAGTGTTAATATCTCAAGTTGGGCCCCTGCATGGAAGGCAGTATTAATATCTCAAGTTGGGCCCCTGCATGGAAGGCAGTATTAATATCTCAAGTTGGGCCCCTGCATGGAAGGCAGTGTTAATATCTCAAGTTGGGCCCCTGGTGGAAGGCAGTATTAATATCTCAAGTTGGGCCCCTGCATGGAAGGCAGTGTTAATATCTCAAGTTGGGCCCCTGGTGGAAGGCAGTATTAATATCTCAAGTTGGGCCCCTGCATGGAAGGCAGTATTAATATCTCAAGTTGGGCCCCTGCATGGAAGGCAGTATTAATATCTCAAGTTGGGCCCCTGCATGGAAGGCAGTGTTAATATCTCAAGTTGGGCCCCTGCATGGAAGGCAGTATTAATATCTCAAGTTGGGCCCCTGCATGGAAGGCAGTGTTAATATCTCAAGTTGGGCCCCTGCATGGAAGGCAGTGTTAATATCTCAAGTTGGGCCCCTGCATGGAAGGCAGTGTTAATATCTCAAGTTGGGCCCCTGCATGGAAGGCAGTATTAATATTTCAAGTTGGGCCCCTGCATGGAAGGCAGTGTTAATATCTCAAGTTGGGCCCCTGCATGGAAGGCAGTGTTAATATCTCAAGTTGGGCCCCTGGTGGAAGGCAGTGTTAATATCTCAAGTTGGGCCCCTGCATGGAAGGCAGTGTTAATATCTCAAGTTGGGCCTCTGCTTGGAAGGCAGTGTTAATATCTCAAGTTGGGCCCCTGGTGGAAGGCAGTGTTAATATCTCAAGTTGGGCCCCTGGTGGAAGGCAGTATTAATATCTCAAGTTGGGCCCCTGCATGGAAGGCAGTGTTAATATCTCAAGTTGGGCCCCTGCATGGAAGGCAGTATTAATATCTCAAGTTGGGCCCCTGCATGGAAGGCAGTGTTAATATCTCAAGTTGGGCCCCTGCATGGAAGGCAGTGTTAATATCTCAAGTTGGGCCCCTGCATGGAAGGCAGTATTAATATCTCAAGTTGGGCCCCTGCATGGAAGGCAGTGTTAATATCTCAAGTTGGGCCCCTGCATGGAAGGCAGTGTTAATATCTCAAGTTGGGCCCCTGCATGGAAGGCAGTATTAATATCTCAAGTTGGGCCCCTGCATGGAAGGCAGTGTTAATATCTCAGGTTGGGCCCCTGGTGGAAGGCAGTGTTAATATCTCAAGTTGGGCCCCTGGTGGAAGGCAGTGTTAATATCTCAAGTTGGGCCCCTGCATGGAAGGCAGTGTTAATATCTCAAGTTGGGCCCCTGCATGGAAGGCAGTATTAATATCTCAAGTTGGGCCCCTGCATGGAAGGCAGTGTTAATATCTCAAGTTGGGCCCCTGGTGGAAGGCAGTGTTAATATCTCAAGTTGGGCCCCTGGTGGAAGGCAGTATTAATATCTCAAGTTGGGCCCCTGCATGGAAGGCAGTGTTAATATCTCAAGTTGGGCCCCTGCATGGAAGGCAGTATTAATATCTCAAGTTGGGCCCTTGCATGGAAGGCAGTGTTAATATCTCAAGTTGGGCCCCTGCATGGAAGGCAGTGTTAATATCTCAAGTTGGGCCCCTGGTGGAAGGCAGTATTAATATCTCAGGTTGGGCCCCTGGTGGAAGGCAGTGTTAATATCTCAAGTTGGGCCCCTGGTGGAAGGCAGTATTAATATCTCAGGTTGGGCCCCTGGTGGAAGGCAGTGTTAATATCTCAAGTTGGGCCCCTGGTGGAAGGCAGTGTTAATATCTCAAGTTGGGCCCCTGCATGGAAGGCAGTGTTAATATCTCAAGTTGGGCCCCTGCATGGAAGGCAGTATTAATATCTCAAGTTGGGCCCCTGCATGGAAGGCAGTGTTAATATCTCAAGTTGGGCCCCTGCATGGAAGGCAGTGTTAATATCTCAAGTTGGGCCCCTGGTGGAAGGCAGTGTTAATATCTCAAGTTGGGCCCCTGGTGGAAGGCAGTATTAATATCTCAAGTTGGGCCCCTGCATGGAAGGCAGTGTTAATATCTCAAGTTGGGCCCCTGCATGGAAGGCAGTATTAATATCTCAAGTTGGGCCCTTGCATGGAAGGCAGTGTTAATATCTCAAGTTGGGCCCCTGCATGGAAGGCAGTATTAATATCTCAAGTTGGGCCCTTGCATGGAAGGCAGTGTTAATATCTCAAGTTGGGCCCCTGCATGGAAGGCAGTATTAATATCTCAAGTTGGGCCCCTGCATGGAAGGCAGTGTTAATATCTCAAGTTGGGCCCCTGCATGGAAGGCAGTATTAATATCTCAAGTTGGGCCCCTGCATGGAAGGCAGTGTTAATATCTCAAGTTGGGCCCCTGCATGGAAGGCAGTGTTAATATCTCAAGTTGGGCCCCTGCATGGAAGGCAGTGTTAATATCTCAAGTTGGGCCCCTGCATGGAAGGCAGTATTAATATTTCAAGTTGGGCCCCTGCATGGAAGGCAGTGTTAATATCTCAAGTTGGGCCCCTGCATGGAAGGCAGTGTTAATATCTCAAGTTGGGCCCCTGGTGGAAGGCAGTGTTAATATCTCAAGTTGGGCCCCTGGTGGAAGGCAGTATTAATATCTCAAGTTGGGCCCCTGCATGGAAGGCAGTGTTAATATCTCAAGTTGGGCCCCTGCATGGAAGGCAGTATTAATATCTCAAGTTGGGCCCCTGCATGGAAGGCAGTGTTAATATCTCAAGTTGGGCCCCTGCATGGAAGGCAGTGTTAATATCTCAAGTTGGGCCCCTGCATGGAAGGCAGTATTAATATCTCAAGTTGGGCCCCTGCATGGAAGGCAGTGTTAATATCTCAAGTTGGGCCCCTGCATAGAAGGCAGTGTTAATATCTCAAGTTGGGCCCCTGCATGGAAGGCAGTGTTAATATCTCAAGTTGGACCCCTGGTGGAAGGCAGTATTAATATCTCAGGTTGGGCCCCTGGTGGAAGGCAGTGTTAATATCTCAAGTTGGGCCCCTGGTGGAAGGCAGTGTTAATATCTCAAGTTGGGCCCCTGCATGGAAGGCAGTGTTAATATCTCAAGTTGGGCCCCTGCATGGAAGGCAGTATTAATATCTCAAGTTGGGCCCCTGCATGGAAGGCAGTGTTAATATCTCAAGTTGGGCCCCTGGTGGAAGGCAGTATTAATATCTCAAGTTGGGCCCCTGCATGGAAGGCAGTGTTAATATCTCAAGTTGGGCCCCTGCATGGAAGGCAGTGTTAATATCTCAAGTTGGGCCCCTGCATGGAAGGCAGTGTTAATATCTCAAGTTGGGCCCCTGCATGGAAGGCAGTGTTAATATCTCAAGTTGGGCCCCTGCATGGAAGGCAGTGTTAATATCTCAAGTTGGGCCCCTGCATGGAAGGCAGTGTTAATATCTCAAGTTGGGCCCCTGCATGGAAGGCAGTGTTAATATCTCAAGTTGGGCCCCTGCATGGAAGGCAGTGTTAATATCTCAAGTTGGGCCCCTGCTTGGAAGGCAGTGTTGATATCTCAAATTGGGCCCCTGATGGAAGGCAGTGTTAATATCTCAAGTTGGGCCCCTGCTTGGAAGGCAGTGTTGATATCTCAAGTTGGGCCCCTGGTGGAAGGCAGTGTTAATATCTCAAGTTGGGCCCTTGCTTGGAAGGCAGTGTTGATATCTCAAGTTGGGCCCCTGCATGGAAGGCAGTATTAATATCTCAAGTTGGGCCCATGCATGGAAGGCAGTGTTAATATCTCAAGTTGGGCCCTTGCTTGGAAGGCAGTGTTGATATCTCAAGTTGGGCCCCTGGTGGAAGGCAGTGTTAATATCTCAAGTTGGGCCCCTGCATGGAAGGCAGTGTTGATATCTCAAGTTGGGCCCCTGCATGGAAGGCAGTATTAATATCTCAAGTTGGGCCTCTGGTGGAAGGCAGTGTTAATATCTCAAGTTGGGCCCCAGGTGGAAGGCAGTGTTAATATCTCAAGTTGGGCCCCTGGTGGTGCCCTTGCTTGGAAGGCAGTGTTGATATCTCAAGTTGGGCCTCTGCTTGGAAGGCAGTGTTAATATCTCAAGTTGGGCCCCTGGTGGAAGGCAGTATTAATATCTCAAGTTGGGCCCCTGCATGGAAGGCAGTATTAATATCTCAAGTTGGGCCCCTGCATGGAAGGCAGTATTAATATCTCAAGTTGGGCCCCTGCATGGAAGGCAGTGTTACTATCTCAAGTTGGGCCCCTGCATGGAAGGCAGTATTAATATCTCAAGTTGGGCCCCTGCATGGAAGGCAGTATTAATATCTCAAGTTGGGCCCCTGCATGGAAGGCAGTGTTAATATCTCAAGTTGGGCCCCTGGTGGAAGGCAGTATTAATATCTCAAGTTGGGCCCCTGCATGGAAGGCAGTGTTAATATCTCAAGTTGGGCCCCTGGTGGAAGGCAGTATTAATATCTCAAGTTGGGCCCCTGCATGGAAGGCAGTATTAATATCTCAAGTTGGGCCCCTGCATGGAAGGCAGTATTAATATCTCAAGTTGGGCCCCTGCATGGAAGGCAGTGTTAATATCTCAAGTTGGGCCCCTGCATGGAAGGCAGTATTAATATCTCAAGTTGGGCCCCTGCATGGAAGGCAGTGTTAATATCTCAAGTTGGGCCCCTGCATGGAAGGCAGTATTAATATTTCAAGTTGGGCCCCTGCATGGAAGGCAGTGTTAATATCTCAAGTTGGGCCCCTGCATGGAAGGCAGTGTTAATATCTCAAGTTGGGCCCCTGGTGGAAGGCAGTGTTAATATCTCAAGTTGGGCCCCTGCATGGAAGGCAGTGTTAATATCTCAAGTTGGGCCTCTGCTTGGAAGGCAGTGTTAATATCTCAAGTTGGGCCCCTGGTGGAAGGCAGTATTAATATCTCAAGTTGGGCCCCTGCATGGAAGGCAGTGTTAATATCTCAAGTTGGGCCCCTGCATGGAAGGCAGTATTAATATCTCAAGTTGGGCCCCTGCATGGAAGGCAGTGTTAATATCTCAAGTTGGGCCCCTGCATGGAAGGCAGTGTTAATATCTCAAGTTGGGCCCCTGCATGGAAGGCAGTATTAATATCTCAAGTTGGGCCCCTGCATGGAAGGCAGTGTTAATATCTCAAGTTGGGCCCCTGCATAGAAGGCAGTGTTAATATCTCAAGTTGGGCCCCTGCATGGAAGGCAGTGTTAATATCTCAAGTTGGACCCCTGGTGGAAGGCAGTATTAATATCTCAGGTTGGGCCCCTGGTGGAAGGCAGTGTTAATATCTCAAGTTGGGCCCCTGGTGGAAGGCAGTGTTAATATCTCAAGTTGGGCCCCTGCATGGAAGGCAGTGTTAATATCTCAAGTTGGGCCCCTGCATGGAAGGCAGTATTAATATCTCAAGTTGGGCCCCTGCATGGAAGGCAGTGTTAATATCTCAAGTTGGGCCCCTGGTGGAAGGCAGTGTTAATATCTCAAGTTGGGCCCCTGGTGGAAGGCAGTATTAATATCTCAAGTTGGGCCCCTGCATGGAAGGCAGTGTTAATATCTCAAGTTGGGCCCCTGCATGGAAGGCAGTATTAATATCTCAAGTTGGGCCCTTGCATGGAAGGCAGTGTTAATATCTCAAGTTGGGCCCCTGCATGGAAGGCAGTGTTAATATCTCAAGTTGGGCCCCTGGTGGAAGGCAGTATTAATATCTCAGGTTGGGCCCCTGGTGGAAGGCAGTGTTAATATCTCAAGTTGGGCCCCTGGTGGAAGGCAGTGTTAATATCTCAAGTTGGGCCCCTGCATGGAAGGCAGTGTTAATATCTCAAGTTGGGCCCCTGCATGGAAGGCAGTATTAATATCTCAAGTTGGGCCCCTGCATGGAAGGCAGTGTTAATATCTCAAGTTGGGCCCCTGCATGGAAGGCAGTGTTAATATCTCAAGTTGGGCCCCTGGTGGAAGGCAGTGTTAATATCTCAAGTTGGGCCCCTGGTGGAAGGCAGTATTAATATCTCAAGTTGGGCCCCTGCATGGAAGGCAGTGTTAATATCTCAAGTTGGGCCCCTGGTGGAAGGTAGTGTTAATATCTCAGGTTGGGCCTCTGGTGGAAGGCAGTATTAATATCTCAAGTTGGGCCCCTGGTGGAAGGCAGTGTTAATATCTCAGGTTGGGCCCCTGGTGGAAGGCAGTATTAATATCTCAAGTTGGGCCCCTGGTGGAAGGCAGTGTTAATATCTCAGGTTGGGCCCCTGGTGGAAGGCAGTATTAATATCTCAAGTTGGGCCCCTGGTGGAAGGCAGTATTAATATCTCAAGTTGGGCCCCTGGTGGAAGGCAGTGTTAATATCTCAGGTTGGCCCCTGGTGGAAGGCAGTATTAATATCTCAAGTTGGGCCCCTGCATGGAAGGCAGTGTTAATATCTCAAGTTGGGCCCCCTGCATGGAAGGCAGTATTAATATCTAAAGTTGGGCCCCTGCATGGAAGGCAGTGTTAATATCTCAAGTTGGGCCCCTGCATGGAAGGCAGTATTAATATCTCAAGTTGGGCCCCTGCATGGAAGGCAGTATTAATATCTCAAGTTGGGCCCTTGCATGGAAGGCAGTGTTAATATCTCAAGTTGGGCCCCTGGTGGAAGGCAGTATTAATATCTCAAGTTGGGCCCCTGCATGGAAGGCAGTGTTCATATCTCAAGTTGGGCCCTTGCATGGAATGCAGTATTAATATCTCAAGTTGGGCCCCTGCATGGAAGGCAGTATTAATATCTCAAGTTGGGCCCTTGCATGGAAGGCAGTGTTAATATCTCAAGTTGGGCCCCTGGTGGAAGGCAGTATTAATATCTCAAGTTGGGCCCCTGGTGGAAGGCAGTGTTAATATCTCAGGTTGGGCCCCTGGTGGAAGGCAGTATTAATATCTCAAGTTGGGCCCCTGGTGGAAGGTAGTGTTAATATCTCAGGTTGGCCCCTGGTGGAAGGCAGTATTAATATCTCAAGTTGGGCCCCTGGTGGAAGGCAGTGTTAATATCTCAGGTTGGGCCCCTGGTGGAAGGCAGTATTAATATCTCAAGTTGGGCCCCTGGTGGAAGGCAGTGTTAATATCTCAGGTTGGGCCCCTGGTGGAAGGCAGTGTTAATATCTCAAGTTGGGCCCCTGGTGGAAGGCAGTATTAATATCTCAAGTTGGGCCCCTGGTGGAAGGCAGTGTTAATATCTCAGGTTGGGCCCCTGGTGGAAGGCAGTGTTAATATCTCAGGTTGGGCCCCTGGTGTAAGGCAGTATTAATATCTCAAGTTGGGCCCCTGGTGGAAGGCAGTATTAATATCTCAGGTTGGGCCCCTGGTGTAAGGCAGTATTAATATCTCAAGTTGGGCCGCTGGTGGAAGGCAGTATTAATATCTCAGGTTGGGCCCCTGGTGGAAGGCAGTATTAATATCTCAAGTTGGGCCCCTGGTGGAAGGCAGCGTTAATATCTCAGGTTGGGCCCCTGGTGGAAGGCAGTGTTAATATCTCAAGTTGAGCCCCTGCATGGAAGGCAGTGTTAATATCTCAAGTTGGGCCCCTGCTTGGAAGGCAGTGTTAATATCTCAAGTTGGGCCCCTGCATGGAAGGCAGTGTTAATATCTCAAGTTGGGCCCTTGCTTGGAAGGCAGTGTTAATATCTCAAGTTGGGCCCCTGGTGGAAGGCAGTGTTGATATCTCAAGTTGGGCCCCTGCATGGAAGGCAGTATTAATATCTCAAGTTGGGCCTCTGGTGGAAGGCAGTGTTAATATCTCAAGTTGGGCCCCTGGTGGAAGGCAGTGTTAATATCTCAAGTTGGGCCCCTGGTGGTGCCCTTGCTTGGAAGGCAGTGTTGATATCTCAAGTTGGGCCTCTGCTTGGAAGGCAGTGTTAATATCTCAGGTTGGGCCCCTGCATGGAAGGCAGTATTAATATCTCAAGTTGGGCCCCTGCATGGAAGGCAGTGTTAATATCTCAAGTTGGGCCCCTGCATGGAAGGCAGTGTTAATATCTCAAGTTGGGCCCCTGCATGGAAGGCAGTGTTAATATCTCAAGTTGGGCCCGTGCATGGAAGGCAGTATTAATATCTCAAGTTGGGCCCCTGCATGGAAGGCAGTGTTAATATCTCAAGTTGGGCCCCTGCATGGAAGGCAGTGTTAATATCTCAAGTTGGGCCCCTGGTGGAAGGCAGTGTTAATATCTCAAGTTGGGCCCCTGCATGGAAGGCAGTGTTAATATCTCAAGTTGGGCCTCTGCTTGGAAGGCAGTGTTAATATCTCAAGTTGGGCCTCTGCATGGAAGGCAGTGTTAATATCTCAAGTTGGGCCCCTGCATGGAAGGCAGTGTTAATATCTCAAGTTGGGCCCCTGCATGGAAGGCAGTGTTAATATCTCAAGTTGGGCCCCTGCATGGAAGGCAGTGTTAATATCTCAAGTTGGGCCCCTGCATGGAAGGCAGTGTTAATATCTCAAGTTGGGCCCCTGCATGGAAGGCAGTGTTAATATCTCAAGTTGGGCCCCTGCATGGAAGGCAGTGTTGATATCTCAAATTGGGCCCCTGGTGGAAGGCAGTGTTAATATCTCAAGTTGGGCCCTTGCTTGGAAGGCAGTGTTAATATCTCAAGTTGGGCCCTTGCTTGGAAGGCAGTGTTGATATCTCAAGTTGGGCCCCTGGTGGAAGGCAGTGTTAATATCTCAAGTTGGGCCCCTGGTGGAAGGCAGTATTAATATCTCAAGTTGGGCCCCTGCATGGAAGGCAGTGTTGATATCTCAAGTTGGGCCCCTGGTGGAAGGCAGTATTAATATCTCAAGTTGGGCCCCTGCATGGAAGGCAGTGTTAATATCTCAAGTTGGGCCCTTGCTTGGAAGGCAGTGTTGATATCTCAAGTTGGGCCCCTGGTGGAAGGCAGTGTTAATATCTCAAGTTGGGCCCCTGCATGGAAGGCAGTGTTGATATCTCAAGTTGGGCCCCTGCATGGAAGGCAGTATTAATATCTCAAGTTGGGCCTCTGGTGGAAGGCAGTGTTAATATCTCAAGTTGGGCCCCAGGTGGAAGGCAGTGTTAATATCTCAAGTTGGGCCCCTGGTGGTGCCCTTGCTTGGAAGGCAGTGTTGATATCTCAAGTTGGGCCTCTGCTTGGAAGGCAGTGTTAATATCTCAAGTTGGGCCCCTGGTGGAAGGCAGTATTAATATCTCAAGTTGGGCCCCTGCATGGAAGGCAGTGTTAATATCTCAAGTTGGGCCCCTGGTGGAAGGCAGTATTAATATCTCAAGTTGGGCCCCTGCATGGAAGGCAGTATTAATATCTCAAGTTGGGCCCCTGCATGGAAGGCAGTATTAATATCTCAAGTTGGGCCCCTGCATGGAAGGCAGTGTTAATATCTCAAGTTGGGCCCCTGCATGGAAGGCAGTATTAATATCTCAAGTTGGGCCCCTGCATGGAAGGCAGTATTAATATCTCAAGTTGGGCCCCTGCATGGAAGGCAGTGTTAATATCTCAAGTTGGGCCCCTGCATGGAAGGCAGTATTAATATCTCAAGTTGGGCCCCTGCATGGAAGGCAGTGTTAATATCTCAAGTTGGGCCCCTGCATGGAAGGCAGTGTTAATATCTCAAGTTGGGCCCCTGCATGGAAGGCAGTGTTAATATCTCAAGTTGGGCCCCTGCATGGAAGGCAGTATTAATATTTCAAGTTGGGCCCCTGCATGGAAGGCAGTGTTAATATCTCAAGTTGGGCCCCTGCGTGGAAGGCAGTGTTAATATCTCAAGTTGGGCCCCTGGTGGAAGGCAGTGTTAATATCTCAAGTTGGGCCCCTGCATGGAAGGCAGTGTTAATATCTCAAGTTGGGCCCCTGCATGGAAGGCAGTGTTAATATCTCAAGTTGGGCCCCTGCATGGAAGGCAGTGTTAATATCTCAAGTTGGGCCTCTGCTTGGAAGGCAGTGTTAATATCTCAAGTTGGGCCCCTGGTGGAAGGCAGTGTTAATATCTCAAGTTGGGCCCCTGCATGGAAGGCAGTGTTAATATCTCAAGTTGGGCCCCTGCATGGAAGGCAGTATTAATATCTCAAGTTGGGCCCCTGCATGGAAGGCAGTGTTAATATCTCAAGTTGGGCCCCTGGTGGAAGGCAGTATTAATATCTCAAGTTGGGCCCCTGCATGGAAGGCAGTGTTAATATCTCAAGTTGGGCCCCTGCATGGAAGGCAGTATTAATATCTCAAGTTGGGCACCTGCATGGAAGGCAGTGTTAATATCTCAAGTTGGGCCCCTGCATGGAAGGCAGTGTTAATATCTCAAGTTGGGCCCCTGCATGGAAGGCAGTGTTAATATCTCAAGTTGGGCCCCTGCATGGAAGGCAGTGTTAATATCTCAAGTTGGGCCCCTGCATGGAAGGCAGTGTTAATATCTCAAGTTGGGCCCCTGCATGGAAGGCAGTGTTAATATCTCAAGTTGGGCCCCTGCTTGGAAGGCAGTGTTGATATCTCAAATTGGGCCCCTGGTGGAAGGCAGTGTTAATATCTCAAGTTGGGCCCTTGCTTGGAAGGCAGTGTTAATATCTCAAGTTGGGCCCTTGCTTGGAAGGCAGTGTTGATATCTCAAGTTGGGCCCCTGGTGGAAGGCAGTGTTAATATCTCAAGTTGGGCCCCTGGTGGAAGGCAGTATTAATATCTCAAGTTGGGCCCCTGCATGGAAGGCAGTGTTAATATCTCAAGTTGGGCCCCTGCATGGAAGGCAGTATTAATATCTCAAGTTGGGCCCTTGCATGGAAGGCAGTGTTAATATCTCAAGTTGGGCCCCTGCATGGAAGGCAGTATTAATATCTCAAGTTGGGCCCTTGCATGGAAGGCAGTGTTAATATCTCAAGTTGGGCCCCTGCATGGAAGGCAGTATTAATATCTCAAGTTGGGCCCCTGCATGGAAGGCAGTGTTAATATCTCAAGTTGGGCCCCTGCATGGAAGGCAGTATTAATATCTCAAGTTGGGCCCCTGCATGGAAGGCAGTGTTAATATCTCAAGTTGGGCCCCTGCATGGAAGGCAGTGTTAATATCTCAAGTTGGGCCCCTGCATGGAAGGCAGTGTTAATATCTCAAGTTGGGCCCCTGCATGGAAGGCAGTATTAATATTTCAAGTTGGGCCCCTGCATGGAAGGCAGTGTTAATATCTCAAGTTGGGCCCCTGCATGGAAGGCAGTGTTAATATCTCAAGTTGGGCCCCTGGTGGAAGGCAGTGTTAATATCTCAAGTTGGGCCCCTGGTGGAAGGCAGTATTAATATCTCAAGTTGGGCCCCTGCATGGAAGGCAGTGTTAATATCTCAAGTTGGGCCCCTGCATGGAAGGCAGTATTAATATCTCAAGTTGGGCCCCTGCATGGAAGGCAGTGTTAATATCTCAAGTTGGGCCCCTGCATGGAAGGCAGTATTAATATCTCAAGTTGGGCCCCTGCATGGAAGGCAGTGTTAATATCTCAAGTTGGGCCCCTGCATAGAAGGCAGTGTTAATATCTCAAGTTGGGCCCCTGCATGGAAGGCAGTGTTAATATCTCAAGTTGGACCCCTGGTGGAAGGCAGTATTAATATCTCAGGTTGGGCCCCTGGTGGAAGG
Source organism: Myxine glutinosa (assembly GCF_964187855.1). NCBI lineage: Eukaryota > Metazoa > Chordata > Myxini > Myxiniformes > Myxinidae > Myxine > Myxine glutinosa. Next base: position 154,661,097 of record NC_136268.1, read on the forward strand.
CAGTGTTAATATCTCAAGTTGGGCCCCTGGTGGAAGGCAGTGTTAATATCTCAAGTTGGGCCCCTGCATGGAAGGCAGTGTTAATATCTCAAGTTGGGCCCCTGCATGGAAGGCAGTATTAATATCTCAAGTTGGGCCCCTGCATGGAAGGCAGTGTTAATATCTCAAGTTGGGCCCCTGGTGGAAGGCAGTATTAATATCTCAAGTTGGGCCCCTGCATGGAAGGCAGTGTTAATATCTCAAGTTGGGCCCCTGCATGGAAGGCAGTGTTAATATCTCAAGTTGGGCCCCTGCATGGAAGGCAGTGTTAATATCTCAAGTTGGGCCCCTGCATGGAAGGCAGTGTTAATATCTCAAGTTGGGCCCCTGCATGGAAGGCAGTGTTAATATCTCAAGTTGGGCCCCTGCATGGAAGGCAGTGTTAATATCTCAAGTTGGGCCCCTGCATGGAAGGCAGTGTTAATATCTCAAGTTGGGCCCCTGCATGGAAGGCAGTGTTAATATCTCAAGTTGGGCCCCTGCTTGGAAGGCAGTGTTGATATCTCAAATTGGGCCCCTGATGGAAGGCAGTGTTAATATCTCAAGTTGGGCCCCTGCTTGGAAGGCAGTGTTGATATCTCAAGTTGGGCCCCTGGTGGAAGGCAGTGTTAATATCTCAAGTTGGGCCCTTGCTTGGAAGGCAGTGTTGATATCTCAAGTTGGGCCCCTGCATGGAAGGCAGTATTAATATCTCAAGTTGGGCCCATGCATGGAAGGCAGTGTTAATATCTCAAGTTGGGCCCTTGCTTGGAAGGCAGTGTTGATATCTCAAGTTGGGCCCCTGGTGGAAGGCAGTGTTAATATCTCAAGTTGGGCCCCTGCATGGAAGGCAGTGTTGATATCTCAAGTTGGGCCCCTGCATGGAAGGCAGTATTAATATCTCAAGTTGGGCCTCTGGTGGAAGGCAGTGTTAATATCTCAAGTTGGGCCCCAGGTGGAAGGCAGTGTTAATATCTCAAGTTGGGCCCCTGGTGGTGCCCTTGCTTGGAAGGCAGTGTTGATATCTCAAGTTGGGCCTCTGCTTGGAAGGCAGTGTTAATATCTCAAGTTGGGCCCCTGGTGGAAGGCAGTATTAATATCTCAAGTTGGGCCCCTGCATGGAAGGCAGTATTAATATCTCAAGTTGGGCCCCTGCATGGAAGGCAGTATTAATATCTCAAGTTGGGCCCCTGCATGGAAGGCAGTGTTACTATCTCAAGTTGGGCCCCTGCATGGAAGGCAGTATTAATATCTCAAGTTGGGCCCCTGCATGGAAGGCAGTATTAATATCTCAAGTTGGGCCCCTGCATGGAAGGCAGTGTTAATATCTCAAGTTGGGCCCCTGGTGGAAGGCAGTATTAATATCTCAAGTTGGGCCCCTGCATGGAAGGCAGTGTTAATATCTCAAGTTGGGCCCCTGGTGGAAGGCAGTATTAATATCTCAAGTTGGGCCCCTGCATGGAAGGCAGTATTAATATCTCAAGTTGGGCCCCTGCATGGAAGGCAGTATTAATATCTCAAGTTGGGCCCCTGCATGGAAGGCAGTGTTAATATCTCAAGTTGGGCCCCTGCATGGAAGGCAGTATTAATATCTCAAGTTGGGCCCCTGCATGGAAGGCAGTGTTAATATCTCAAGTTGGGCCCCTGCATGGAAGGCAGTGTTAATATCTCAAGTTGGGCCCCTGCATGGAAGGCAGTGTTAATATCTCAAGTTGGGCCCCTGCATGGAAGGCAGTGTTAATATCTCAAGTTGGGCCCCTGGTGGAAGGCAGTGTTAATATCTCAAGTTGGGCCCCTGCATGGAAGGCAGTGTTAATATCTCAAGTTGGGCCTCTGCTTGGAAGGCAGTGTTAATATCTCAAGTTGGGCCCCTGGTGGAAGGCAGTGTTAATATCTCAAGTTGGGCCCCTGGTGGAAGGCAGTATTAATATCTCAAGTTGGGCCCCTGCATGGAAGGCAGTGTTAATATCTCAAGTTGGGCCCCTGCATGGAAGGCAGTGTTAATATCTCAAGTTGGGCCCCTGCATAGAAGGCAGTGTTAATATCTCAAGTTGGGCCCCTGCATAGAAGGCAGTGTTAATATCTCAAGTTGGGCCCCTGCATAGAAGGCAGTGTTAATATCTCAAGTTGGGCCCCTGCATAGAAGGCAGTGTTAATATCTCAAGTTGGGCCCCTGGTGGAAGGCAGTGTTAATATCTCAAGTTGGGCCCCTGGTGGAAGGCAGTATTAATATCTCAAGTTGGGCCCCTGCATGGAAGGCAGTGTTAATATCTCAAGTTGGGCCCCTGCATGGAAGGCAGTATTAATATCTCAAGTTGGGCCCTTGCATGGAAGGCAGTGTTAATATCTCAAGTTGGGCCCCTGCATGGAAGGCAGTGTTAATATCTCAAGTTGGGCCCCTGGTGGAAGGCAGTATTAATATCTCAGGTTGGGCCCCTGGTGGAAGGCAGTGTTAATATCTCAAGTTGGGCCCCTGGTGGAAGGCAGTGTTAATATCTCAAGTTGGGCCCCTGCATGGAAGGCAGTGTTAATATCTCAAGTTGGGCCCCTGCATGGAAGGCAGTATTAATATCTCAAGTTGGGCCCCTGCATGGAAGGCAGTGTTAATATCTCAAGTTGGGCCCCTGCATGGAAGGCAGTGTTAATATCTCAAGTTGGGCCCCTGGTGGAAGGCAGTGTTAATATCTCAAGTTGGGCCCCTGGTGGAAGGCAGTATTAATATCTCAAGTTGGGCCCCTGCATGGAAGGCAGTGTTAATATCTCAAGTTGGGCCCCTGGTGGAAGGTAGTGTTAATATCTCAGGTTGGGCCTCTGGTGGAAGGCAGTATTAATATCTCAAGTTGGGCCCCTGGTGGAAGGCAGTGTTAATATCTCAGGTTGGGCCCCTGGTGGAAGGCAGTATTAATATCTCAAGTTGGGCCCCTGGTGGAAGGCAGTGTTAATATCTCAGGTTGGGCCCCTGGTGGAAGGCAGTATTAATATCTCAAGTTGGGCCCCTGGTGGAAGGCAGTATTAATATCTCAAGTTGGGCCCCTGGTGGAAGGCAGTATTAATATCTCAAGTTGGGCCCCTGGTGGAAGGCAGTGTTAATATCTCAGGTTGGGCCCCTGGTGGAAGGCAGTGTTAATATCTCAAGTTGGGCCCCTGGTGGAAGGCAGTGTTAATATCTCAAGTTGGGCCCCTGCATGGAAGGCAGTGTTAATATCTCAAGTTGGGCCCCTGCATGGAAGGCAGTATTAATATCTCAAGTTGGGCCCCTGCATGGAAGGCAGTGTTAATATCTCAAGTTGGGCCCCTGCATGGAAGGCAGTGTTAATATCTCAAGTTGGGCCCCTGGTGGAAGGCAGTGTTAATATCTCAAGTTGGGCCCCTGGTGGAAGGCAGTATTAATATCTCAAGTTGGGCCCCTGCATGGAAGGTAGTGTTAATATCTCAAGTTGGGCCCCTGCATGGAAGGCAGTATTAATATCTCAAGTTGGGCCCTTGCATGGAAGGCAGTGTTAATATCTCAAGTTGGGCCCCTGCATGGAAGGCAGTGTTAATATCTCAAGTTGGGCCCCTGGTGGAAGGCAGTATTAATATCTCAGGTTGGGCCCCTGGTGGAAGGCAGTGTTAATATCTCAAGTTGGGCCCCTGGTGGAAGGCAGTATTAATATCTCAGGTTGGGCCCCTGGTGGAAGGCAGTATTAATATCTCAGGTTGGGCCCCTGGTGGAAGGCAGTATTAATATCTCAGGTTGGGCCCCTGGTGGAAGGCAGTATTAATATCTCAGGTTGGGCCCCTGGTGGAAGGCAGTATTAATATCTCAGGTTGGGCCCCTGGTGGAAGGCAGTGTTAATATCTCAAGTTGGGCCCCTGGTGGAAGGCAGTATTAATATCTCAGGTTGGGCCCCTGGTGGAAGGCAGTGTTAATATCTCAAGTTGGGCCCCTGGTGGAAGGCAGTGTTAATATCTCAAGTTGGGCCCCTGCATGGAAGGCAGTGTTAATATCTCAAGTTGGGCCCCTGCATGGAAGGCAGTGTTAATATCTCAAGTTGGGCCCCTGCATGGAAGGCAGTGTTAATATCTCAAGTTGGGCCCCTGCATGGAAGGCAGTGTTAATATCTCAAGTTGGGCCCCTGGTGGAAGGCAGTATTAATATCTCAAGTTGGGCCCTTGCATGGAAGGCAGTGTTAATATCTCAAGTTGGGCCCCTGCATGGAAGGCAGTGTTAATATCTCAAGTTGGGCCCCTGCATGGAAGGCAGTATTAATATCTCAAGTTGGGCCCCTGCATGGAAGGCAGTGTTAATATCTCAAGTTGGGCCCCTGCATGGAAGGCAGTGTTAATATCTCAAGTTGGGCCCCTGCATGGAAGGCAGTATTAATATCTCAAGTTGGGCCCTTGCATGGAAGGCAGTGTTAATATCTCAAGTTGGGCCCCTGGTGGAAGGCAGTATTAATATCTCAAGTTGGGCCCCTGGTGGAAGGCAGTATTAATATCTCAAGTTGGGCCCCTGGTGGAAGGTAGTGTTAATATCTCAGGTTGGGCCTCTGGTGGAAGGCAGTATTAATATCTCAAGTTGGGCCCCTGGTGGAAGGCAGTGTTAATATCTCAGGTTGGGCCCCTGGTGGAAGGCAGTATTAATATCTCAAGTTGGGCCCCTGGTGGAAGGCAGTGTTAATATCTCAGGTTGGGCCCCTGGTGGAAGGCAGTATTAATATCTCAAGTTGGGCCCCTGGTGGAAGGCAGTATTAATATCTCAAGTTGGGCCCCTGGTGGAAGGCAGTGTTAATATCTCAGGTTGGCCCCTGGTGGAAGGCAGTATTAATATCTCAAGTTGGGCCCCTGCATGGAAGGCAGTGTTAATATCTCAAGTTGGGCCCCCTGCATGGAAGGCAGTATTAATATCTCAAGTTGGGCCCCTGCATGGAAGGCAGTGTTAATATCTCAAGTTGGGCCCCTGCATGGAAGGCAGTATTAATATCTCAAGTTGGGCCCCTGCATGGAAGGCAGTATTAATATCTCAAGTTGGGCCCTTGCATGGAAGGCAGTGTTAATATCTCAAGTTGGGCCCCTGGTGGAAGGCAGTATTAATATCTCAAGTTGGGCCCCTGCATGGAAGGCAGTGTTCATATCTCAAGTTGGGCCCTTGCATGGAATGCAGTATTAATATCTCAAGTTGGGCCCCTGCATGGAAGGCAGTATTAATATCTCAAGTTGGGCCCTTGCATGGAAGGCAGTGTTAATATCTCAAGTTGGGCCCCTGGTGGAAGGCAGTATTAATATCTCAAGTTGGGCCCCTGGTGGAAGGCAGTGTTAATATCTCAGGTTGGGCCCCTGGTGGAAGGCAGTATTAATATCTCAAGTTGGGCCCCTGGTGGAAGGTAGTGTTAATATCTCAGGTTGGCCCCTGGTGGAAGGCAGTATTAATATCTCAAGTTGGGCCCCTGGTGGAAGGCAGTGTTAATATCTCAGGTTGGGCCCCTGGTGGAAGGCAGTATTAATATCTCAAGTTGGGCCCCTGGTGGAAGGCAGTGTTAATATCTCAGGTTGGGCCCCTGGTGGAAGGCAGTGTTAATATCTCAAGTTGGGCCCCTGGTGGAAGGCAGTATTAATATCTCAAGTTGGGCCCCTGGTGGAAGGCAGTGTTAATATCTCAGGTTGGGCCCCTGGTGGAAGGCAGTGTTAATATCTCAGGTTGGGCCCCTGGTGGAAGGCAGTGTTAATATCTCAAGTTGGGCCCCTGGTGGAAGGCAGTATTAATATCTCAAGTTGGGCCCCTGGTGGAAGGCAGTGTTAATATCTCAGGTTGGGCCCCTGGTGGAAGGCAGTGTTAATATCTCAGGTTGGGCCCCTGGTGTAAGGCAGTATTAATATCTCAAGTTGGGCCCCTGGTGGAAGGCAGTGTTAATATCTCAAGTTGGGCCGCTGGTGGAAGGCAGTATTAATATCTCAGGTTGGGCCCCTGGTGGAAGGCAGTATTAATATCTCAAGTTGGGCCCCTGGTGGAAGGCAGCGTTAATATCTCAGGTTGGGCCCCTGGTGGAAGGCAGTGTTAATATCTCAAGTTGAGCCCCTGCATGGAAGGCAGTGTTAATATCTCAAGTTGGGCCCCTGCTTGGAAGGCAGTGTTAATATCTCAAGTTGGGCCCCTGGTGGAAGGCAGTGTTAATATCTCAAGTTGGGCCCCTGGTGGAAGGCAGTGTTGATATCTCAAGTTGGGCCCCTGCATGGAAGGCAGTATTAATATCTCAAGTTGGGCCTCTGGTGGAAGGCAGTGTTAATATCTCAAGTTGGGCCTCTGGTGGAAGGCAGTGTTAATATCTCAAGTTGGGCCCCTGGTGGAAGGCAGTGTTAATATCTCAAGTTGGGCCCCTGGTGGTGCCCCTGCATGGAAGGCAGTGTTAATATCTCAAGTTGGGCCCCTGGTGGAAGGCAGTATTAATATCTCAAGTTGGGCCCCTGCATGGAAGGCAGTGTTAATATCTCAAGTTGGGCCCCTGCATGGAAGGCAGTGTTAATATCTCAAGTTGGGCCCCTGCATCGAAGGCAGTGTTAATATCTCAAGTTGGGCCCGTGCATGGAAGGCAGTATTAATATCTCAAGTTGGGCCCCTGCATGGAAGGCAGTGTTAATATCTCAAGTTGGGCCCCTGCATGGAAGGCAGTGTTAATATCTCAAGTTGGGCCCCTGGTGGAAGGCAGTGTTAATATCTCAAGTTGGGCCCCTGCATGGAAGGCAGTGTTAATATCTCAAGTTGGGCCTCTGCTTGGAAATCAGTGTTATATCTCAAGTTGGGCCCCTGCATGGAAGGCAGTGTTAATATCTCAAGTTGGGCCCCTGCATGGAAGGCAGTGTTAATATCTCAAGTTGGGCCCCTGCATGGAAGGCAGTGTTAATATCTCAAGTTGGGCCCCTGCATGGAAGGCAGTGTTAATATCTCAAGTTGGGCCCCTGCATGGAAGGCAGTGTTAATATCTCAAGTTGGGCCCCTGCATGGAAGGCAGTGTTAATATCTCAAGTTGGGCCCCTGCATGGAAGGCAGTGTTAATATCTCAAGTTGGGCCCCTGCTTGGAAGGCAGTGTTGATATCTCAAATTGGGCCCCTGATGGAAGGCAGTGTTAATATCTCAAGTTGGGCCCCTGCTTGGAAGGCAGTGTTGATATCTCAAGTTGGGCCCCTGGTGGAAGGCAGTGTTAATATCTCAAGTTGGGCCCTTGCTTGGAAGGCAGTGTTGATATCTCAAGTTGGGCCCCTGCATGGAAGGCAGTATTAATATCTCAAGTTGGGCCCATGCATGGAAGGCAGTGTTAATATCTCAAGTTGGGGCCTTGCTTGGAAGGCAGTGTTGATATCTCAAGTTGGGCCCCTGGTGGAAGGCAGTGTTAATATCTCAAGTTGGGCCCCTGCATGGAAGGCAGTGTTGATATCTCAAGTTGGGCCCCTGCATGGAAGGCAGTATTAATATCTCAAGTTGGGCCTCTGGTGGAAGGCAGTGTTAATATCTCAAGTTGGGCCCCAGGTGGAAGGCAGTGTTAATATCTCAAGTTGGGCCCCTGTTGTGCCCTTGCTTGGAAGGCAGTGTTGATATCTCAAGTTGGGCCTCTGCTTGGAAGGCAGTGTTAATATCTCAAGTTGGGCCCCTGGTGGAAGGCAGTATTAATATCTCAAGTTGGGCCCCTGCATGGAAGGCAGTATTAATATCTCAAGTTGGGCCCCTGCATGGAAGGCAGTGTTAATATCTCAAGTTGGGCCCCTGCATGGAAGGCAGTATTAATATCTCAAGTTGGGCCCCTGCATGGAAGGCAGTATTAATATCTCAAGTTGGGCCCCTGCATGGAAGGCAGTGTTAATATCTCAAGTTGGGCCCCTGGTGGAAGGCAGTATTAATATCTCAAGTTGGGCCCCTGCATGGAAGGCAGTGTTAATATCTCAAGTTGGGCCCCTGGTGGAAGGCAGTATTAATATCTCAAGTTGGGCCCCTGCATGGAAGGCAGTATTAATATCTCAAGTTGGGCCCCTGCATGGAAGGCAGTATTAATATCTCAAGTTGGGCCCCTGCATGGAAGGCAGTGTTAATATCTCAAGTTGGGCCCCTGCATGGAAGGCAGTATTAATATCTCAAGTTGGGCCCCTGCATGGAAGGCAGTGTTAATATCTCAAGTTGGGCCCCTGCATGGAAGGCAGTGTTAATATCTCAAGTTGGGCCCCTGCATGGAAGGCAGTGTTAATATCTCAAGTTGGGCCCCTGCATGGAAGGCAGTATTAATATTTCAAGTTGGGCCCCTGCATGGAAGGCAGTGTTAATATCTCAAGTTGGGCCCCTGCATGGAAGGCAGTGTTAATATCTCAAGTTGGGCCCCTGGTGGAAGGCAGTGTTAATATCTCAAGTTGGGCCCCTGCATGGAAGGCAGTGTTAATATCTCAAGTTGGGCCTCTGCTTGGAAGGCAGTGTTAATATCTCAAGTTGGGCCCCTGGTGGAAGGCAGTGTTAATATCTCAAGTTGGGCCCCTGGTGGAAGGCAGTATTAATATCTCAAGTTGGGCCCCTGCATGGAAGGCAGTGTTAATATCTCAAGTTGGGCCCCTGCATGGAAGGCAGTATTAATATCTCAAGTTGGGCCCCTGCATGGAAGGCAGTGTTAATATCTCAAGTTGGGCCCCTGCATTGAAGGCAGTGTTAATATCTCAAGTTGGGCCCCTGCATGGAAGGCAGTATTAATATCTCAAGTTGGGCCCCTGCATGGAAGGCAGTGTTAATATCTCAAGTTGGGCCCCTGCATAGAAGGCAGTGTTAATATCTCAAGTTGGGCCCCTGCATGGAAGGCAGTGTTAATATCTCAAGTTGGACCCCTGGTGGAAGGCAGTATTAATATCTCAGGTTGGGCCCCTGGTGGAAGGCAGTGTTAATATCTCAAGTTGGGCCCCTGGTGGAAGGCAGTGTTAATATCTCAAGTTGGGCCCCTGCATGGAAGGCAGTATTAATATCTCAAGTTGGGCCCCTGCATGGAAGGCAGTGTTAATATCTCAAGTTGGGCCCCTGGTGGAAGGCAGTGTTAATATCTCAAGTTGGGCCCCTGGTGGAAGGCAGTATTAATATCTCAAGTTGGGCCCCTGCATGGAAGGCAGTGTTAATATCTCAAGTTGGGCCCCTGCATGGAAGGCAGTGTTAATATCTCAAGTTGGGCCCCTGCATGGAAGGCAGTGTTAATATCTCAAGTTGGGCCCCTGCATGGAAGGCAGTGTTAATATCTCAAGTTGGGCCCCTGCATGGAAGGCAGTGTTAATATCTCAAGTTGGGCCCCTGCATGGAAGGCAGTGTTAATATCTCAAGTTGGGCCCCTGCATGGAAGGCAGTGTTAATATCTCAAGTTGGGCCCCTGCATGGAAGGCAGTGTTAATATCTCAAGTTGGGCCCCTGCTTGGAAGGCAGTGTTGATATCTCAAATTGGGCCCCTGATGGAAGGCAGTGTTAATATCTCAAGTTGGGCCCCTGCTTGGAAGGCAGTGTTGATATCTCAAGTTGGGCCCCTGGTGGAAGGCAGTGTTAATATCTCAAGTTGGGCCCTTGCTTGGAAGGCAGTGTTGATATCTCAAGTTGGGCCCCTGGTGGAAGGCAGTGTTAATATCTCAAGTTGGGCCCCTGGTGGAAGGCAGTATTAATATCTCAAGTTGGGCCCCTGGTGGAAGGCAGTGTTAATATCTCAGGTTGGGCCCCTGGTGGAAGGCAGTGTTAATATCTCAGGTTGGGCCCCTGGTGGAAGGCAGTGTTAATATCTCAAGTTGGGCCCCTGGTGGAAGGCAGTATTAATATCTCAAGTTGGGCCCCTGGTGGAAGGCAGTGTTAATATCTCAGGTTGGGCCCCTGGTGGAAGGCAGTGTTAATATCTCAGGTTGGGCCCCTGGTGTAAGGCAGTATTAATATCTCAAGTTGGGCCCCTGGTGGAAGGCAGTGTTAATATCTCAAGTTGGGCCGCTGGTGGAAGGCAGTATTAATATCTCAGGTTGGGCCCCTGGTGGAAGGCAGTATTAATATCTCAAGTTGGGCCCCTGGTGGAAGGCAGCGTTAATATCTCAGGTTGGGCCCCTGGTGGAAGGCAGTGTTAATATCTCAAGTTGAGCCCCTGCATGGAAGGCAGTGTTAATATCTCAAGTTGGGCCCCTGCTTGGAAGGCAGTGTTAATATCTCAAGTTGGGCCCCTGGTGGAAGGCAGTGTTAATATCTCAAGTTGGGCCCCTGGTGGAAGGCAGTGTTGATATCTCAAGTTGGGCCCCTGCATGGAAGGCAGTATTAATATCTCAAGTTGGGCCTCTGGTGGAAGGCAGTGTTAATATCTCAAGTTGGGCCTCTGGTGGAAGGCAGTGTTAATATCTCAAGTTGGGCCCCTGGTGGAAGGCAGTGTTAATATCTCAAGTTGGGCCCCTGGTGGTGCCCCTGCATGGAAGGCAGTGTTAATATCTCAAGTTGGGCCCCTGGTGGAAGGCAGTATTAATATCTCAAGTTGGGCCCCTGCATGGAAGGCAGTGTTAATATCTCAAGTTGGGCCCCTGCATGGAAGGCAGTGTTAATATCTCAAGTTGGGCCCCTGCATCGAAGGCAGTGTTAATATCTCAAGTTGGGCCCGTGCATGGAAGGCAGTATTAATATCTCAAGTTGGGCCCCTGCATGGAAGGCAGTGTTAATATCTCAAGTTGGGCCCCTGCATGGAAGGCAGTGTTAATATCTCAAGTTGGGCCCCTGGTGGAAGGCAGTGTTAATATCTCAAGTTGGGCCCCTGCATGGAAGGCAGTGTTAATATCTCAAGTTGGGCCTCTGCTTGGAAGGCAGTGTTATATCTCAAGTTGGGCCCCTGCATGGAAGGCAGTGTTAATATCTCAAGTTGGGCCCCTGCATGGAAGGCAGTGTTAATATCTCAAGTTGGGCCCCTGCATGGAAGGCAGTGTTAATATCTCAAGTTGGGCCCCTGCATGGAAGGCAGTGTTAATATCTCAAGTTGGGCCCCTGCATGGAAGGCAGTGTTAATATCTCAAGTTGGGCCCCTGCATGGAAGGCAGTGTTAATATCTCAAGTTGGGCCCCTGCATGGAAGGCAGTGTTAATATCTCAAGTTGGGCCCCTGCATGGAAGGCAGTGTTAATATCTCAAGTTGGGCCCCTGCTTGGAAGGCAGTGTTGATATCTCAAATTGGGCCCCTGATGGAAGGCAGTGTTAATATCTCAAGTTGGGCCCCTGCTTGGAAGGCAGTGTTGATATCTCAAGTTGGGCCCCTGGTGGAAGGCAGTGTTAATATCTCAAGTTGGGCCCTTGCTTGGAAGGCAGTGTTGATATCTCAAGTTGGGCCCCTGCATGGAAGGCAGTATTAATATCTCAAGTTGGGCCCATGCATGGAAGGCAGTGTTAATATCTCAAGTTGGGGCCTTGCTTGGAAGGCAGTGTTGATATCTCAAGTTGGGCCCCTGGTGGAAGGCAGTGTTAATATCTCAAGTTGGGCCCCTGCATGGAAGGCAGTGTTGATATCTCAAGTTGGGCCCCTGCATGGAAGGCAGTATTAATATCTCAAGTTGGGCCTCTGGTGGAAGGCAGTGTTAATATCTCAAGTTGGGCCCCAGGTGGAAGGCAGTGTTAATATCTCAAGTTGGGCCCCTGGTGGTGCCCTTGCTTGGAAGGCAGTGTTGATATCTCAAGTTGGGCCTCTGCTTGGAAGGCAGTGTTAATATCTCAAGTTGGGCCCCTGGTGGAAGGCAGTATTAATATCTCAAGTTGGGCCCCTGCATGGAAGGCAGTATTAATATCTCAAGTTGGGCCCCTGCATGGAAGGCAGTGTTAATATCTCAAGTTGGGCCCCTGCATGGAAGGCAGTGTTAATATCTCAAGTTGGGCCCCTGCATGGAAGGCAGTATTAATATCTCAAGTTGGGCCCCTGCATGGAAGGCAGTATTAATATCTCAAGTTGGGCCCCTGCATGGAAGGCAGTGTTAATATCTCAAGTTGGGCCCCTGGTGGAAGGCAGTATTAATATCTCAAGTTGGGCCCCTGCATGGAAGGCAGTGTTAATATCTCAAGTTGGGCCCCTGGTGGAAGGCAGTATTAATATCTCAAGTTGGGCCCCTGCATGGAAGGCAGTATTAATATCTCAAGTTGGGCCCCTGCATGGAAGGCAGTATTAATATCTCAAGTTGGGCCCCTGCATGGAAGGCAGTGTTAATATCTCAAGTTGGGCCCCTGCATGGAAGGCAGTATTAATATCTCAAGTTGGGCCCCTGCATGGAAGGCAGTGTTAATATCTCAAGTTGGGCCCCTGCATGGAAGGCAGTGTTAATATCTCAAGTTGGGCCCCTGCATGGAAGGCAGTGTTAATATCTCAAGTTGGGCCCCTGCATGGAAGGCAGTATTAATATTTCAAGTTGGGCCCCTGCATGGAAGGCAGTGTTAATATCTCAAGTTGGGCCCCTGCATGGAAGGCAGTGTTAATATCTCAAGTTGGGCCCCTGGTGGAAGGCAGTGTTAATATCTCAAGTTGGGCCCCTGCATGGAAGGCAGTGTTAATATCTCAAGTTGGGCCTCTGCTTGGAAGGCAGTGTTAATATCTCAAGTTGGGCCCCTGGTGGAAGGCAGTGTTAATATCTCAAGTTGGGCCCCTGGTGGAAGGCAGTATTAATATCTCAAGTTGGGCCCCTGCATGGAAGGCAGTGTTAATATCTCAAGTTGGGCCCCTGCATGGAAGGCAGTATTAATATCTCAAGTTGGGCCCCTGCATGGAAGGCAGTGTTAATATCTCAAGTTGGGCCCCTGCATGGAAGGCAGTGTTAATATCTCAAGTTGGGCCCCTGCATGGAAGGCAGTATTAATATCTCAAGTTGGGCCCCTGCATGGAAGGCAGTGTTAATATCTCAAGTTGGGCCCCTGCATAGAAGGCAGTGTTAATATCTCAAGTTGGGCCCCTGCATGGAAGGCAGTGTTAATATCTCAAGTTGGACCCCTGGTGGAAGGCAGTATTAATATCTCAGGTTGGGCCCCTGGTGGAAGGCAGTGTTAATATCTCAAGTTGGGCCCCTGGTGGAAGGCAGTGTTAATATCTCAAGTTGGGCCCCTGCATGGAAGGCAGTGTTAATATCTCAAGTTGGGCCCCTGCATGGAAGGCAGTATTAATATCTCAAGTTGGGCCCCTGCATGGAAGGCAGTGTTAATATCTCAAGTTGGGCCCCTGGTGGAAGGCAGTGTTAATATCTCAAGTTGGGCCCCTGGTGGAAGGCAGTATTAATATCTCAAGTTGGGCCCCTGCATGGAAGGCAGTGTTAATATCTCAAGTTGGGCCCCTGCATGGAAGGCAGTGTTAATATCTCAAGTTGGGCCCCTGCATGGAAGGCAGTGTTAATATCTCAAGTTGGGCCCCTGCATGGAAGGCAGTGTTAATATCTCAAGTTGGGCCCCTGCATGGAAGGCAGTGTTAATATCTCAAGTTGGGCCCCTGCATGGAAGGCAGTGTTAATATCTCAAGTTGGGCCCCTGCATGGAAGGCAGTGTTAATATCTCAAGTTGGGCCCCTGCATGGAAGGCAGTGTTAATATCTCAAGTTGGGCCCCTGCTTGGAAGGCAGTGTTGATATCTCAAATTGGGCCCCTGATGGAAGGCAGTGTTAATATCTCAAGTTGGGCCCCTGCTTGGAAGGCAGTGTTGATATCTCAAGTTGGGCCCCTGGTGGAAGGCAGTGTTAATATCTCAAGTTGGGCCCTTGCTTGGAAGGCAGTGTTGATATCTCAAGTTGGGCCCCTGCATGGAAGGCAGTATTAATATCTCAAGTTGGGCCCATGCATGGAAGGCAGTGTTAATATCTCAAGTTGGGCCCTTGCTTGGAAGGCAGTGTTGATATCTCAAGTTGGGCCCCTGGTGGAAGGCAGTGTTAATATCTCAAGTTGGGCCCCTGCATGGAAGGCAGTGTTGATATCTCAAGTTGGGCCCCTGCATGGAAGGCAGTATTAATATCTCAAGTTGGGCCTCTGGTGGAAGGCAGTGTTAATATCTCAAGTTGGGCCCCAGGTGGAAGGCAGTGTTAATATCTCAAGTTGGGCCCCTGGTGGTGCCCTTGCTTGGAAGGCAGTGTTGATATCTCAAGTTGGGCCTCTGCTTGGAAGGCAGTGTTAATATCTCAAGTTGGGCCCCTGGTGGAAGGCAGTATTAATATCTCAAGTTGGGCCCCTGCATGGAAGGCAGTATTAATATCTCAAGTTGGGCCCCTGCATGGAAGGCAGTATTAATATCTCAAGTTGGGCCCCTGCATGGAAGGCAGTGTTAATATCTCAAGTTGGGCCCCTGCATGGAAGGCAGTATTAATATCTCAAGTTGGGCCCCTGCATGGAAGGCAGTATTAATATCTCAAGTTGGGCCCCTGCATGGAAGGCAGTGTTAATATCTCAAGTTGGGCCCCTGGTGGAAGGCAGTATTAATATCTCAAGTTGGGCCCCTGCATGGAAGGCAGTGTTAATATCTCAAGTTGGGCCCCTGGTGGAAGGCAGTATTAATATCTCAAGTTGGGCCCCTGCATGGAAGGCAGTATTAATATCTCAAGTTGGGCCCCTGCATGGAAGGCAGTATTAATATCTCAAGTTGGGCCCCTGCATGGAAGGCAGTGTTAATATCTCAAGTTGGGCCCCTGCATGGAAGGCAGTATTAATATCTCAAGTTGGGCCCCTGCATGGAAGGCAGTGTTAATATCTCAAGTTGGGCCCCTGCATGGAAGGCAGTGTTAATATCTCAAGTTGGGCCCCTGCATGGAAGGCAGTGTTAATATCTCAAGTTGGGCCCCTGCATGGAAGGCAGTATTAATATTTCAAGTTGGGCCCCTGCATGGAAGGCAGTGTTAATATCTCAAGTTGGGCCCCTGCATGGAAGGCAGTGTTAATATCTCAAGTTGGGCCCCTGGTGGAAGGCAGTGTTAATATCTCAAGTTGGGCCCCTGCATGGAAGGCAGTGTTAATATCTCAAGTTGGGCCTCTGCTTGGAAGGCAGTGTTAATATCTCAAGTTGGGCCCCTGGTGGAAGGCAGTGTTAATATCTCAAGTTGGGCCCCTGGTGGAAGGCAGTATTAATATCTCAAGTTGGGCCCCTGCATGGAAGGCAGTGTTAATATCTCAAGTTGGGCCCCTGCATGGAAGGCAGTATTAATATCTCAAGTTGGGCCCCTGCATGGAAGGCAGTGTTAATATCTCAAGTTGGGCCCCTGCATGGAAG
Organism: Myxine glutinosa; assembly: GCF_964187855.1. Lineage (NCBI taxonomy): Eukaryota > Metazoa > Chordata > Myxini > Myxiniformes > Myxinidae > Myxine > Myxine glutinosa. The sequence continues at coordinate 154,676,326 of NC_136268.1, forward strand.
GCAGTGTTAATATCTCAAGTTGGGCCCCTGCATGGAAGGCAGTATTAATATCTCAAGTTGGGCCCCTGCATGGAAGGCAGTGTTAATATCTCAAGTTGGGCCCCTGCATGGAAGGCAGTGTTAATATCTCAAGTTGGGCCCCTGCATGGAAGGCAGTATTAATATCTCAAGTTGGGCCCCTGCATGGAAGGCAGTGTTAATATCTCAGGTTGGGCCCCTGGTGGAAGGCAGTGTTAATATCTCAAGTTGGGCCCCTGGTGGAAGGCAGTGTTAATATCTCAAGTTGGGCCCCTGCATGGAAGGCAGTGTTAATATCTCAAGTTGGGCCCCTGCATGGAAGGCAGTATTAATATCTCAAGTTGGGCCCCTGCATGGAAGGCAGTGTTAATATCTCAAGTTGGGCCCCTGGTGGAAGGCAGTGTTAATATCTCAAGTTGGGCCCCTGGTGGAAGGCAGTATTAATATCTCAAGTTGGGCCCCTGCATGGAAGGCAGTGTTAATATCTCAAGTTGGGCCCCTGCATGGAAGGCAGTATTAATATCTCAAGTTGGGCCCTTGCATGGAAGGCAGTGTTAATATCTCAAGTTGGGCCCCTGCATGGAAGGCAGTGTTAATATCTCAAGTTGGGCCCCTGGTGGAAGGCAGTATTAATATCTCAGGTTGGGCCCCTGGTGGAAGGCAGTGTTAATATCTCAAGTTGGGCCCCTGGTGGAAGGCAGTATTAATATCTCAGGTTGGGCCCCTGGTGGAAGGCAGTGTTAATATCTCAAGTTGGGCCCCTGGTGGAAGGCAGTGTTAATATCTCAAGTTGGGCCCCTGCATGGAAGGCAGTGTTAATATCTCAAGTTGGGCCCCTGCATGGAAGGCAGTATTAATATCTCAAGTTGGGCCCCTGCATGGAAGGCAGTGTTAATATCTCAAGTTGGGCCCCTGCATGGAAGGCAGTGTTAATATCTCAAGTTGGGCCCCTGGTGGAAGGCAGTGTTAATATCTCAAGTTGGGCCCCTGGTGGAAGGCAGTATTAATATCTCAAGTTGGGCCCCTGCATGGAAGGCAGTGTTAATATCTCAAGTTGGGCCCCTGCATGGAAGGCAGTATTAATATCTCAAGTTGGGCCCTTGCATGGAAGGCAGTGTTAATATCTCAAGTTGGGCCCCTGCATGGAAGGCAGTATTAATATCTCAAGTTGGGCCCTTGCATGGAAGGCAGTGTTAATATCTCAAGTTGGGCCCCTGCATGGAAGGCAGTATTAATATCTCAAGTTGGGCCCCTGCATGGAAGGCAGTGTTAATATCTCAAGTTGGGCCCCTGCATGGAAGGCAGTATTAATATCTCAAGTTGGGCCCCTGCATGGAAGGCAGTGTTAATATCTCAAGTTGGGCCCCTGCATGGAAGGCAGTGTTAATATCTCAAGTTGGGCCCCTGCATGGAAGGCAGTGTTAATATCTCAAGTTGGGCCCCTGCATGGAAGGCAGTATTAATATTTCAAGTTGGGCCCCTGCATGGAAGGCAGTGTTAATATCTCAAGTTGGGCCCCTGCATGGAAGGCAGTGTTAATATCTCAAGTTGGGCCCCTGGTGGAAGGCAGTGTTAATATCTCAAGTTGGGCCCCTGGTGGAAGGCAGTATTAATATCTCAAGTTGGGCCCCTGCATGGAAGGCAGTGTTAATATCTCAAGTTGGGCCCCTGCATGGAAGGCAGTATTAATATCTCAAGTTGGGCCCCTGCATGGAAGGCAGTGTTAATATCTCAAGTTGGGCCCCTGCATGGAAGGCAGTGTTAATATCTCAAGTTGGGCCCCTGCATGGAAGGCAGTATTAATATCTCAAGTTGGGCCCCTGCATGGAAGGCAGTGTTAATATCTCAAGTTGGGCCCCTGCATAGAAGGCAGTGTTAATATCTCAAGTTGGGCCCCTGCATGGAAGGCAGTGTTAATATCTCAAGTTGGACCCCTGGTGGAAGGCAGTATTAATATCTCAGGTTGGGCCCCTGGTGGAAGGCAGTGTTAATATCTCAAGTTGGGCCCCTGGTGGAAGGCAGTGTTAATATCTCAAGTTGGGCCCCTGCATGGAAGGCAGTGTTAATATCTCAAGTTGGGCCCCTGCATGGAAGGCAGTATTAATATCTCAAGTTGGGCCCCTGCATGGAAGGCAGTGTTAATATCTCAAGTTGGGCCCCTGGTGGAAGGCAGTATTAATATCTCAAGTTGGGCCCCTGCATGGAAGGCAGTGTTAATATCTCAAGTTGGGCCCCTGCATGGAAGGCAGTGTTAATATCTCAAGTTGGGCCCCTGCATGGAAGGCAGTGTTAATATCTCAAGTTGGGCCCCTGCATGGAAGGCAGTGTTAATATCTCAAGTTGGGCCCCTGCATGGAAGGCAGTGTTAATATCTCAAGTTGGGCCCCTGCATGGAAGGCAGTGTTAATATCTCAAGTTGGGCCCCTGCATGGAAGGCAGTGTTAATATCTCAAGTTGGGCCCCTGCATGGAAGGCAGTGTTAATATCTCAAGTTGGGCCCCTGCTTGGAAGGCAGTGTTGATATCTCAAATTGGGCCCCTGATGGAAGGCAGTGTTAATATCTCAAGTTGGGCCCCTGCTTGGAAGGCAGTGTTGATATCTCAAGTTGGGCCCCTGGTGGAAGGCAGTGTTAATATCTCAAGTTGGGCCCTTGCTTGGAAGGCAGTGTTGATATCTCAAGTTGGGCCCCTGCATGGAAGGCAGTATTAATATCTCAAGTTGGGCCCATGCATGGAAGGCAGTGTTAATATCTCAAGTTGGGCCCTTGCTTGGAAGGCAGTGTTGATATCTCAAGTTGGGCCCCTGGTGGAAGGCAGTGTTAATATCTCAAGTTGGGCCCCTGCATGGAAGGCAGTGTTGATATCTCAAGTTGGGCCCCTGCATGGAAGGCAGTATTAATATCTCAAGTTGGGCCTCTGGTGGAAGGCAGTGTTAATATCTCAAGTTGGGCCCCAGGTGGAAGGCAGTGTTAATATCTCAAGTTGGGCCCCTGGTGGTGCCCTTGCTTGGAAGGCAGTGTTGATATCTCAAGTTGGGCCTCTGCTTGGAAGGCAGTGTTAATATCTCAAGTTGGGCCCCTGGTGGAAGGCAGTATTAATATCTCAAGTTGGGCCCCTGCATGGAAGGCAGTATTAATATCTCAAGTTGGGCCCCTGCATGGAAGGCAGTATTAATATCTCAAGTTGGGCCCCTGCATGGAAGGCAGTGTTACTATCTCAAGTTGGGCCCCTGCATGGAAGGCAGTATTAATATCTCAAGTTGGGCCCCTGCATGGAAGGCAGTATTAATATCTCAAGTTGGGCCCCTGCATGGAAGGCAGTGTTAATATCTCAAGTTGGGCCCCTGGTGGAAGGCAGTATTAATATCTCAAGTTGGGCCCCTGCATGGAAGGCAGTGTTAATATCTCAAGTTGGGCCCCTGGTGGAAGGCAGTATTAATATCTCAAGTTGGGCCCCTGCATGGAAGGCAGTATTAATATCTCAAGTTGGGCCCCTGCATGGAAGGCAGTATTAATATCTCAAGTTGGGCCCCTGCATGGAAGGCAGTGTTAATATCTCAAGTTGGGCCCCTGCATGGAAGGCAGTATTAATATCTCAAGTTGGGCCCCTGCATGGAAGGCAGTGTTAATATCTCAAGTTGGGCCCCTGCATGGAAGGCAGTATTAATATTTCAAGTTGGGCCCCTGCATGGAAGGCAGTGTTAATATCTCAAGTTGGGCCCCTGCATGGAAGGCAGTGTTAATATCTCAAGTTGGGCCCCTGGTGGAAGGCAGTGTTAATATCTCAAGTTGGGCCCCTGCATGGAAGGCAGTGTTAATATCTCAAGTTGGGCCTCTGCTTGGAAGGCAGTGTTAATATCTCAAGTTGGGCCCCTGGTGGAAGGCAGTATTAATATCTCAAGTTGGGCCCCTGCATGGAAGGCAGTGTTAATATCTCAAGTTGGGCCCCTGCATGGAAGGCAGTATTAATATCTCAAGTTGGGCCCCTGCATGGAAGGCAGTGTTAATATCTCAAGTTGGGCCCCTGCATGGAAGGCAGTGTTAATATCTCAAGTTGGGCCCCTGCATGGAAGGCAGTATTAATATCTCAAGTTGGGCCCCTGCATGGAAGGCAGTGTTAATATCTCAAGTTGGGCCCCTGCATAGAAGGCAGTGTTAATATCTCAAGTTGGGCCCCTGCATGGAAGGCAGTGTTAATATCTCAAGTTGGACCCCTGGTGGAAGGCAGTATTAATATCTCAGGTTGGGCCCCTGGTGGAAGGCAGTGTTAATATCTCAAGTTGGGCCCCTGGTGGAAGGCAGTGTTAATATCTCAAGTTGGGCCCCTGCATGGAAGGCAGTGTTAATATCTCAAGTTGGGCCCCTGCATGGAAGGCAGTATTAATATCTCAAGTTGGGCCCCTGCATGGAAGGCAGTGTTAATATCTCAAGTTGGGCCCCTGGTGGAAGGCAGTGTTAATATCTCAAGTTGGGCCCCTGGTGGAAGGCAGTATTAATATCTCAAGTTGGGCCCCTGCATGGAAGGCAGTGTTAATATCTCAAGTTGGGCCCTTGCATGGAAGGCAGTGTTAATATCTCAAGTTGGGCCCCTGCATGGAAGGCAGTGTTAATATCTCAAGTTGGGCCCCTGGTGGAAGGCAGTATTAATATCTCAAGTTGGGCCCTTGCATGGAAGGCAGTGTTAATATCTCAAGTTGGGCCCCTGCATGGAAGGCAGTGTTAATATCTCAAGTTGGGCCCCTGGTGGAAGGCAGTATTAATATCTCAGGTTGGGCCCCTGGTGGAAGGCAGTGTTAATATCTCAAGTTGGGCCCCTGGTGGAAGGCAGTGTTAATATCTCAAGTTGGGCCCCTGCATGGAAGGCAGTGTTAATATCTCAAGTTGGGCCCCTGCATGGAAGGCAGTATTAATATCTCAAGTTGGGCCCCTGCATGGAAGGCAGTGTTAATATCTCAAGTTGGGCCCCTGCATGGAAGGCAGTGTTAATATCTCAAGTTGGGCCCCTGGTGGAAGGCAGTGTTAATATCTCAAGTTGGGCCCCTGGTGGAAGGCAGTATTAATATCTCAAGTTGGGCCCCTGCATGGAAGGCAGTGTTAATATCTCAAGTTGGGCCCCTGGTGGAAGGTAGTGTTAATATCTCAGGTTGGGCCTCTGGTGGAAGGCAGTATTAATATCTCAAGTTGGGCCCCTGGTGGAAGGCAGTGTTAATATCTCAGGTTGGGCCCCTGGTGGAAGGCAGTATTAATATCTCAAGTTGGGCCCCTGGTGGAAGGCAGTGTTAATATCTCAGGTTGGGCCCCTGGTGGAAGGCAGTATTAATATCTCAAGTTGGGCCCCTGGTGGAAGGCAGTATTAATATCTCAAGTTGGGCCCCTGGTGGAAGGCAGTGTTAATATCTCAGGTTGGCCCCTGGTGGAAGGCAGTATTAATATCTCAAGTTGGGCCCCTGCATGGAAGGCAGTGTTAATATCTCAAGTTGGGCCCCCTGCATGGAAGGCAGTATTAATATCTAAAGTTGGGCCCCTGCATGGAAGGCAGTGTTAATATCTCAAGTTGGGCCCCTGCATGGAAGGCAGTATTAATATCTCAAGTTGGGCCCCTGCATGGAAGGCAGTATTAATATCTCAAGTTGGGCCCTTGCATGGAAGGCAGTGTTAATATCTCAAGTTGGGCCCCTGGTGGAAGGCAGTATTAATATCTCAAGTTGGGCCCCTGCATGGAAGGCAGTGTTCATATCTCAAGTTGGGCCCTTGCATGGAATGCAGTATTAATATCTCAAGTTGGGCCCCTGCATGGAAGGCAGTATTAATATCTCAAGTTGGGCCCTTGCATGGAAGGCAGTGTTAATATCTCAAGTTGGGCCCCTGGTGGAAGGCAGTATTAATATCTCAAGTTGGGCCCCTGGTGGAAGGCAGTGTTAATATCTCAGGTTGGGCCCCTGGTGGAAGGCAGTATTAATATCTCAAGTTGGGCCCCTGGTGGAAGGTAGTGTTAATATCTCAGGTTGGCCCCTGGTGGAAGGCAGTATTAATATCTCAAGTTGGGCCCCTGGTGGAAGGCAGTGTTAATATCTCAGGTTGGGCCCCTGGTGGAAGGCAGTATTAATATCTCAAGTTGGGCCCCTGGTGGAAGGCAGTGTTAATATCTCAGGTTGGGCCCCTGGTGGAAGGCAGTGTTAATATCTCAAGTTGGGCCCCTGGTGGAAGGCAGTATTAATATCTCAAGTTGGGCCCCTGGTGGAAGGCAGTGTTAATATCTCAGGTTGGGCCCCTGGTGGAAGGCAGTGTTAATATCTCAGGTTGGGCCCCTGGTGTAAGGCAGTATTAATATCTCAAGTTGGGCCCCTGGTGGAAGGCAGTATTAATATCTCAGGTTGGGCCCCTGGTGTAAGGCAGTATTAATATCTCAAGTTGGGCCGCTGGTGGAAGGCAGTATTAATATCTCAGGTTGGGCCCCTGGTGGAAGGCAGTATTAATATCTCAAGTTGGGCCCCTGGTGGAAGGCAGCGTTAATATCTCAGGTTGGGCCCCTGGTGGAAGGCAGTGTTAATATCTCAAGTTGAGCCCCTGCATGGAAGGCAGTGTTAATATCTCAAGTTGGGCCCCTGCTTGGAAGGCAGTGTTAATATCTCAAGTTGGGCCCCTGCATGGAAGGCAGTGTTAATATCTCAAGTTGGGCCCTTGCTTGGAAGGCAGTGTTAATATCTCAAGTTGGGCCCCTGGTGGAAGGCAGTGTTGATATCTCAAGTTGGGCCCCTGCATGGAAGGCAGTATTAATATCTCAAGTTGGGCCTCTGGTGGAAGGCAGTGTTAATATCTCAAGTTGGGCCCCTGGTGGAAGGCAGTGTTAATATCTCAAGTTGGGCCCCTGGTGGTGCCCTTGCTTGGAAGGCAGTGTTGATATCTCAAGTTGGGCCTCTGCTTGGAAGGCAGTGTTAATATCTCAGGTTGGGCCCCTGCATGGAAGGCAGTATTAATATCTCAAGTTGGGCCCCTGCATGGAAGGCAGTGTTAATATCTCAAGTTGGGCCCCTGCATGGAAGGCAGTGTTAATATCTCAAGTTGGGCCCCTGCATGGAAGGCAGTGTTAATATCTCAAGTTGGGCCCGTGCATGGAAGGCAGTATTAATATCTCAAGTTGGGCCCCTGCATGGAAGGCAGTGTTAATATCTCAAGTTGGGCCCCTGCATGGAAGGCAGTGTTAATATCTCAAGTTGGGCCCCTGGTGGAAGGCAGTGTTAATATCTCAAGTTGGGCCCCTGCATGGAAGGCAGTGTTAATATCTCAAGTTGGGCCTCTGCTTGGAAGGCAGTGTTAATATCTCAAGTTGGGCCTCTGCATGGAAGGCAGTGTTAATATCTCAAGTTGGGCCCCTGCATGGAAGGCAGTGTTAATATCTCAAGTTGGGCCCCTGCATGGAAGGCAGTGTTAATATCTCAAGTTGGGCCCCTGCATGGAAGGCAGTGTTAATATCTCAAGTTGGGCCCCTGCATGGAAGGCAGTGTTAATATCTCAAGTTGGGCCCCTGCATGGAAGGCAGTGTTAATATCTCAAGTTGGGCCCCTGCATGGAAGGCAGTGTTGATATCTCAAATTGGGCCCCTGGTGGAAGGCAGTGTTAATATCTCAAGTTGGGCCCTTGCTTGGAAGGCAGTGTTAATATCTCAAGTTGGGCCCTTGCTTGGAAGGCAGTGTTGATATCTCAAGTTGGGCCCCTGGTGGAAGGCAGTGTTAATATCTCAAGTTGGGCCCCTGGTGGAAGGCAGTATTAATATCTCAAGTTGGGCCCCTGCATGGAAGGCAGTGTTGATATCTCAAGTTGGGCCCCTGGTGGAAGGCAGTATTAATATCTCAAGTTGGGCCCCTGCATGGAAGGCAGTGTTAATATCTCAAGTTGGGCCCTTGCTTGGAAGGCAGTGTTGATATCTCAAGTTGGGCCCCTGGTGGAAGGCAGTGTTAATATCTCAAGTTGGGCCCCTGCATGGAAGGCAGTGTTGATATCTCAAGTTGGGCCCCTGCATGGAAGGCAGTATTAATATCTCAAGTTGGGCCTCTGGTGGAAGGCAGTGTTAATATCTCAAGTTGGGCCCCAGGTGGAAGGCAGTGTTAATATCTCAAGTTGGGCCCCTGGTGGTGCCCTTGCTTGGAAGGCAGTGTTGATATCTCAAGTTGGGCCTCTGCTTGGAAGGCAGTGTTAATATCTCAAGTTGGGCCCCTGGTGGAAGGCAGTATTAATATCTCAAGTTGGGCCCCTGCATGGAAGGCAGTGTTAATATCTCAAGTTGGGCCCCTGGTGGAAGGCAGTATTAATATCTCAAGTTGGGCCCCTGCATGGAAGGCAGTATTAATATCTCAAGTTGGGCCCCTGCATGGAAGGCAGTATTAATATCTCAAGTTGGGCCCCTGCATGGAAGGCAGTGTTAATATCTCAAGTTGGGCCCCTGCATGGAAGGCAGTATTAATATCTCAAGTTGGGCCCCTGCATGGAAGGCAGTATTAATATCTCAAGTTGGGCCCCTGCATGGAAGGCAGTGTTAATATCTCAAGTTGGGCCCCTGCATGGAAGGCAGTATTAATATCTCAAGTTGGGCCCCTGCATGGAAGGCAGTGTTAATATCTCAAGTTGGGCCCCTGCATGGAAGGCAGTGTTAATATCTCAAGTTGGGCCCCTGCATGGAAGGCAGTGTTAATATCTCAAGTTGGGCCCCTGCATGGAAGGCAGTATTAATATTTCAAGTTGGGCCCCTGCATGGAAGGCAGTGTTAATATCTCAAGTTGGGCCCCTGCGTGGAAGGCAGTGTTAATATCTCAAGTTGGGCCCCTGGTGGAAGGCAGTGTTAATATCTCAAGTTGGGCCCCTGCATGGAAGGCAGTGTTAATATCTCAAGTTGGGCCCCTGCATGGAAGGCAGTGTTAATATCTCAAGTTGGGCCCCTGCATGGAAGGCAGTGTTAATATCTCAAGTTGGGCCTCTGCTTGGAAGGCAGTGTTAATATCTCAAGTTGGGCCCCTGGTGGAAGGCAGTGTTAATATCTCAAGTTGGGCCCCTGCATGGAAGGCAGTGTTAATATCTCAAGTTGGGCCCCTGCATGGAAGGCAGTATTAATATCTCAAGTTGGGCCCCTGCATGGAAGGCAGTGTTAATATCTCAAGTTGGGCCCCTGGTGGAAGGCAGTATTAATATCTCAAGTTGGGCCCCTGCATGGAAGGCAGTGTTAATATCTCAAGTTGGGCCCCTGCATGGAAGGCAGTATTAATATCTCAAGTTGGGCACCTGCATGGAAGGCAGTGTTAATATCTCAAGTTGGGCCCCTGCATGGAAGGCAGTGTTAATATCTCAAGTTGGGCCCCTGCATGGAAGGCAGTGTTAATATCTCAAGTTGGGCCCCTGCATGGAAGGCAGTGTTAATATCTCAAGTTGGGCCCCTGCATGGAAGGCAGTGTTAATATCTCAAGTTGGGCCCCTGCATGGAAGGCAGTGTTAATATCTCAAGTTGGGCCCCTGCTTGGAAGGCAGTGTTGATATCTCAAATTGGGCCCCTGGTGGAAGGCAGTGTTAATATCTCAAGTTGGGCCCTTGCTTGGAAGGCAGTGTTAATATCTCAAGTTGGGCCCTTGCTTGGAAGGCAGTGTTGATATCTCAAGTTGGGCCCCTGGTGGAAGGCAGTGTTAATATCTCAAGTTGGGCCCCTGGTGGAAGGCAGTATTAATATCTCAAGTTGGGCCCCTGCATGGAAGGCAGTGTTAATATCTCAAGTTGGGCCCCTGCATGGAAGGCAGTATTAATATCTCAAGTTGGGCCCTTGCATGGAAGGCAGTGTTAATATCTCAAGTTGGGCCCCTGCATGGAAGGCAGTATTAATATCTCAAGTTGGGCCCTTGCATGGAAGGCAGTGTTAATATCTCAAGTTGGGCCCCTGCATGGAAGGCAGTATTAATATCTCAAGTTGGGCCCCTGCATGGAAGGCAGTGTTAATATCTCAAGTTGGGCCCCTGCATGGAAGGCAGTATTAATATCTCAAGTTGGGCCCCTGCATGGAAGGCAGTGTTAATATCTCAAGTTGGGCCCCTGCATGGAAGGCAGTGTTAATATCTCAAGTTGGGCCCCTGCATGGAAGGCAGTGTTAATATCTCAAGTTGGGCCCCTGCATGGAAGGCAGTATTAATATTTCAAGTTGGGCCCCTGCATGGAAGGCAGTGTTAATATCTCAAGTTGGGCCCCTGCATGGAAGGCAGTGTTAATATCTCAAGTTGGGCCCCTGGTGGAAGGCAGTGTTAATATCTCAAGTTGGGCCCCTGGTGGAAGGCAGTATTAATATCTCAAGTTGGGCCCCTGCATGGAAGGCAGTGTTAATATCTCAAGTTGGGCCCCTGCATGGAAGGCAGTATTAATATCTCAAGTTGGGCCCCTGCATGGAAGGCAGTGTTAATATCTCAAGTTGGGCCCCTGCATGGAAGGCAGTGTTAATATCTCAAGTTGGGCCCCTGCATGGAAGGCAGTATTAATATCTCAAGTTGGGCCCCTGCATGGAAGGCAGTGTTAATATCTCAAGTTGGGCCCCTGCATAGAAGGCAGTGTTAATATCTCAAGTTGGGCCCCTGCATGGAAGGCAGTGTTAATATCTCAAGTTGGACCCCTGGTGGAAGGCAGTATTAATATCTCAGGTTGGGCCCCTGGTGGAAGGCAGTGTTAATATCTCAAGTTGGGCCCCTGGTGGAAGGCAGTGTTAATATCTCAAGTTGGGCCCCTGCATGGAAGGCAGTGTTAATATCTCAAGTTGGGCCCCTGCATGGAAGGCAGTATTAATATCTCAAGTTGGGCCCCTGCATGGAAGGCAGTGTTAATATCTCAAGTTGGGCCCCTGGTGGAAGGCAGTATTAATATCTCAAGTTGGGCCCCTGCATGGAAGGCAGTGTTAATATCTCAAGTTGGGCCCCTGCATGGAAGGCAGTGTTAATATCTCAAGTTGGGCCCCTGCATGGAAGGCAGTGTTAATATCTCAAGTTGGGCCCCTGCATGGAAGGCAGTGTTAATATCTCAAGTTGGGCCCCTGCATGGAAGGCAGTGTTAATATCTCAAGTTGGGCCCCTGCATGGAAGGCAGTGTTAATATCTCAAGTTGGGCCCCTGCATGGAAGGCAGTGTTAATATCTCAAGTTGGGCCCCTGCATGGAAGGCAGTGTTAATATCTCAAGTTGGGCCCCTGCTTGGAAGGCAGTGTTGATATCTCAAATTGGGCCCCTGATGGAAGGCAGTGTTAATATCTCAAGTTGGGCCCCTGCTTGGAAGGCAGTGTTGATATCTCAAGTTGGGCCCCTGGTGGAAGGCAGTGTTAATATCTCAAGTTGGGCCCTTGCTTGGAAGGCAGTGTTGATATCTCAAGTTGGGCCCCTGCATGGAAGGCAGTATTAATATCTCAAGTTGGGCCCATGCATGGAAGGCAGTGTTAATATCTCAAGTTGGGCCCTTGCTTGGAAGGCAGTGTTGATATCTCAAGTTGGGCCCCTGGTGGAAGGCAGTGTTAATATCTCAAGTTGGGCCCCTGCATGGAAGGCAGTGTTGATATCTCAAGTTGGGCCCCTGCATGGAAGGCAGTATTAATATCTCAAGTTGGGCCTCTGGTGGAAGGCAGTGTTAATATCTCAAGTTGGGCCCCAGGTGGAAGGCAGTGTTAATATCTCAAGTTGGGCCCCTGGTGGTGCCCTTGCTTGGAAGGCAGTGTTGATATCTCAAGTTGGGCCTCTGCTTGGAAGGCAGTGTTAATATCTCAAGTTGGGCCCCTGGTGGAAGGCAGTATTAATATCTCAAGTTGGGCCCCTGCATGGAAGGCAGTATTAATATCTCAAGTTGGGCCCCTGCATGGAAGGCAGTATTAATATCTCAAGTTGGGCCCCTGCATGGAAGGCAGTGTTACTATCTCAAGTTGGGCCCCTGCATGGAAGGCAGTATTAATATCTCAAGTTGGGCCCCTGCATGGAAGGCAGTATTAATATCTCAAGTTGGGCCCCTGCATGGAAGGCAGTGTTAATATCTCAAGTTGGGCCCCTGGTGGAAGGCAGTATTAATATCTCAAGTTGGGCCCCTGCATGGAAGGCAGTGTTAATATCTCAAGTTGGGCCCCTGGTGGAAGGCAGTATTAATATCTCAAGTTGGGCCCCTGCATGGAAGGCAGTATTAATATCTCAAGTTGGGCCCCTGCATGGAAGGCAGTATTAATATCTCAAGTTGGGCCCCTGCATGGAAGGCAGTGTTAATATCTCAAGTTGGGCCCCTGCATGGAAGGCAGTATTAATATCTCAAGTTGGGCCCCTGCATGGAAGGCAGTGTTAATATCTCAAGTTGGGCCCCTGCATGGAAGGCAGTGTTAATATCTCAAGTTGGGCCCCTGCATGGAAGGCAGTATTAATATTTCAAGTTGGGCCCCTGCATGGAAGGCAGTGTTAATATCTCAAGTTGGGCCCCTGCATGGAAGGCAGTGTTAATATCTCAAGTTGGGCCCCTGGTGGAAGGCAGTGTTAATATCTCAAGTTGGGCCCCTGCATGGAAGGCAGTGTTAATATCTCAAGTTGGGCCTCTGCTTGGAAGGCAGTGTTAATATCTCAAGTTGGGCCCCTGGTGGAAGGCAGTGTTAATATCTCAAGTTGGGCCCCTGGTGGAAGGCAGTATTAATATCTCAAGTTGGGCCCCTGCATGGAAGGCAGTGTTAATATCTCAAGTTGGGCCCCTGCATGGAAGGCAGTGTTAATATCTCAAGTTGGGCCCCTGCATAGAAGGCAGTGTTAATATCTCAAGTTGGGCCCCTGCATAGAAGGCAGTGTTAATATCTCAAGTTGGGCCCCTGCATAGAAGGCAGTGTTAATATCTCAAGTTGGGCCCCTGCATAGAAGGCAGTGTTAATATCTCAAGTTGGGCCCCTGGTGGAAGGCAGTGTTAATATCTCAAGTTGGGCCCCTGGTGGAAGGCAGTATTAATATCTCAAGTTGGGCCCCTGCATGGAAGGCAGTGTTAATATCTCAAGTTGGGCCCCTGCATGGAAGGCAGTATTAATATCTCAAGTTGGGCCCTTGCATGGAAGGCAGTGTTAATATCTCAAGTTGGGCCCCTGCATGGAAGGCAGTGTTAATATCTCAAGTTGGGCCCCTGGTGGAAGGCAGTATTAATATCTCAGGTTGGGCCCCTGGTGGAAGGCAGTGTTAATATCTCAAGTTGGGCCCCTGGTGGAAGGCAGTGTTAATATCTCAAGTTGGGCCCCTGCATGGAAGGCAGTGTTAATATCTCAAGTTGGGCCCCTGCATGGAAGGCAGTGTTAATATCTCAAGTTGGGCCCCTGGTGGAAGGCAGTGTTAATATCTCAAGTTGGGCCCCTGGTGGAAGGCAGTATTAATATCTCAAGTTGGGCCCCTGCATGGAAGGCAGTGTTAATATCTCAAGTTGGGCCCCTGGTGGAAGGTAGTGTTAATATCTCAGGTTGGGCCCCTGGTGGAAGGCAGTGTTAATATCTCAAGTTGGGCCCCTGGTGGAAGGCAGTGTTAATATCTCAAGTTGGGCCCCTGCATGGAAGGCAGTGTTAATATCTCAAGTTGGGCCCCTGCATGGAAGGCAGTGTTAATATCTCAAGTTGGGCCCCTGGTGGAAGGCAGTGTTAATATCTCAAGTTGGGCCCCTGGTGGAAGGCAGTGTTAATATCTCAAGTTGGGCCCCTGGTGGAAGGCAGTATTAATATCTCAGGTTGGGCCCCTGGTGGAAGGCAGTGTTAATATCTCAAGTTGGGCCCCTGGTGGAAGGCAGTGTTAATATCTCAAGTTGGGCCCCTGCATGGAAGGCAGTGTTAATATCTCAAGTTGGGCCCCTGCATGGAAGGCAGTGTTAATATCTCAAGTTGGGCCCCTGGTGGAAGGCAGTGTTAATATCTCAAGTTGGGCCCCTGGTGGAAGGCAGTATTAATATCTCAAGTTGGGCCCCTGCATGGAAGGCAGTGTTAATATCTCAAGTTGGGCCCCTGGTGGAAGGCAGTATTAATATCTCAAGTTGGGCCCCTGCATGGAAGGCAGTGTTAATATCTCAAGTTGGGCCCCTGGTGGAAGGTAGTGTTAATATCTCAGGTTGGGCCTCTGGTGGAAGGCAGTATTAATATCTCAAGTTGGGCCCCTGGTGGAAGGCAGTGTTAATATCTCAGGTTGGGCCCCTGGTGGAAGGCAGTATTAATATCTCAAGTTGGGCCCCTGGTGGAAGGCAGTGTTAATATCTCAGGTTGGGCCCCTGGTGGAAGGCAGTATTAATATCTCAAGTTGGGCCCCTGGTGGAAGGCAGTATTAATATCTCAAGTTGGGCCCCTGGTGGAAGGCAGTATTAATATCTCAAGTTGGGCCCCTGGTGGAAGGCAGTGTTAATATCTCAGGTTGGGCCCCTGGTGGAAGGCAGTATTAATATCTCAAGTTGGGCCCCTGCATGGAAGGCAGTGTTAATATCTCAAGTTGGGCCCCTGCATGGAAGGCAGTGTTAATATCTCAAGTTGGGCCCCTGGTGGAAGGCAGTGTTAATATCTCAAGTTGGGCCCCTGCATGGAAGGCAGTGTTAATATCTCAAGTTGGGCCTCTGCTTGGAAGGCAGTGTTAATATCTCAAGTTGGGCCTCTGCATGGAAGGCAGTGTTAATATCTCAAGTTGGGCCCCTGCATGGAAGGCAGTGTTAATATCTCAAGTTGGGCCCCTGCATGGAAGGCAGTGTTAATATCTCAAGTTGGGCCCCTGCATGGAAGGCAGTGTTAATATCTCAAGTTGGGCCCCTGCATGGAAGGCAGTGTTAATATCTCAAGTTGGGCCCCTGCATGGAAGGCAGTGTTAATATCTCAAGTTGGGCCCCTGCATGGAAGGCAGTGTTGATATCTCAAATTGGGCCCCTGGTGGAAGGCAGTGTTAATATCTCAAGTTGGGCCCTTGCTTGGAAGGCAGTGTTAATATCTCAAGTTGGGCCCTTGCTTGGAAGGCAGTGTTGATATCTCAAGTTGGGCCCCTGGTGGAAGGCAGTGTTAATATCTCAAGTTGGGCCCCTGGTGGAAGGCAGTATTAATATCTCAAGTTGGGCCCCTGCATGGAAGGCAGTGTTGATATCTCAAGTTGGGCCCCTGGTGGAAGGCAGTATTAATATCTCAAGTTGGGCCCCTGCATGGAAGGCAGTGTTAATATCTCAAGTTGGGCCCTTGCTTGGAAGGCAGTGTTGATATCTCAAGTTGGGCCCCTGGTGGAAGGCAGTGTTAATATCTCAAGTTGGGCCCCTGCATGGAAGGCAGTGTTGATATCTCAAGTTGGGCCCCTGCATGGAAGGCAGTATTAATATCTCAAGTTGGGCCTCTGGTGGAAGGCAGTGTTAATATCTCAAGTTGGGCCCCAGGTGGAAGGCAGTGTTAATATCTCAAGTTGGGCCCCTGGTGGTGCCCTTGCTTGGAAGGCAGTGTTGATATCTCAAGTTGGGCCTCTGCTTGGAAGGCAGTGTTAATATCTCAAGTTGGGCCCCTGGTGGAAGGCAGTATTAATATCTCAAGTTGGGCCCCTGCATGGAAGGCAGTGTTAATATCTCAAGTTGGGCCCCTGGTGGAAGGCAGTATTAATATCTCAAGTTGGGCCCCTGCATGGAAGGCAGTATTAATATCTCAAGTTGGGCCCCTGCATGGAAGGCAGTATTAATATCTCAAGTTGGGCCCCTGCATGGAAGGCAGTGTTAATATCTCAAGTTGGGCCCCTGCATGGAAGGCAGTATTAATATCTCAAGTTGGGCCCCTGCATGGAAGGCAGTATTAATATCTCAAGTTGGGCCCCTGCATGGAAGGCAGTGTTAATATCTCAAGTTGGGCCCCTGCATGGAAGGCAGTATTAATATCTCAAGTTGGGCCCCTGCATGGAAGGCAGTGTTAATATCTCAAGTTGGGCCCCTGCATGGAAGGCAGTGTTAATATCTCAAGTTGGGCCCCTGCATGGAAGGCAGTGTTAATATCTCAAGTTGGGCCCCTGCATGGAAGGCAGTATTAATATTTCAAGTTGGGCCCCTGCATGGAAGGCAGTGTTAATATCTCAAGTTGGGCCCCTGCGTGGAAGGCAGTGTTAATATCTCAAGTTGGGCCCCTGGTGGAAGGCAGTGTTAATATCTCAAGTTGGGCCCCTGCATGGAAGGCAGTGTTAATATCTCAAGTTGGGCCCCTGCATGGAAGGCAGTGTTAATATCTCAAGTTGGGCCCCTGCATGGAAGGCAGTGTTAATATCTCAAGTTGGGCCTCTGCTTGGAAGGCAGTGTTAATATCTCAAGTTGGGCCCCTGGTGGAAGGCAGTGTTAATATCTCAAGTTGGGCCCCTGCATGGAAGGCAGTGTTAATATCTCAAGTTGGGCCCCTGCATGGAAGGCAGTATTAATATCTCAAGTTGGGCCCCTGCATGGAAGGCAGTGTTAATATCTCAAGTTGGGCCCCTGGTGGAAGGCAGTATTAATATCTCAAGTTGGGCCCCTGCATGGAAGGCAGTGTTAATATCTCAAGTTGGGCCCCTGCATGGAAGGCAGTATTAATATCTCAAGTTGGGCACCTGCATGGAAGGCAGTGTTAATATCTCAAGTTGGGCCCCTGCATGGAAGGCAGTGTTAATATCTCAAGTTGGGCCCCTGCATGGAAGGCAGTGTTAATATCTCAAGTTGGGCCCCTGCATGGAAGGCAGTGTTAATATCTCAAGTTGGGCCCCTGCATGGAAGGCAGTGTTAATATCTCAAGTTGGGCCCCTGCATGGAAGGCAGTGTTAATATCTCAAGTTGGGCCCCTGCTTGGAAGGCAGTGTTGATATCTCAAATTGGGCCCCTGGTGGAAGGCAGTGTTAATATCTCAAGTTGGGCCCTTGCTTGGAAGGCAGTGTTAATATCTCAAGTTGGGCCCTTGCTTGGAAGGCAGTGTTGATATCTCAAGTTGGGCCCCTGGTGGAAGGCAGTGTTAATATCTCAAGTTGGGCCCCTGGTGGAAGGCAGTATTAATATCTCAAGTTGGGCCCCTGCATGGAAGGCAGTGTTGATATCTCAAGTTGGGCCCCTGGTGGAGGGCAGTATTAATATCTCAAGTTGGGCCCCTGCATGGAAGGCAGTGTTAATATCTCAAGTTGGGCCCTTGCTTGGAAGGCAGTGTTGATATCTCAAGTTGGGCCCCTGGTGGAAGGCAGTGTTAATATCTCAAGTTGGGCCCCTGCATGGAAGGCAGTGTTGATATCTCAAGTTGGGCCCCTGCATGGAAGGCAGTATTAATATCTCAAGTTGGGCCTCTGGTGGAAGGCAGTGTTAATATCTCAAGTTGGGCCCCAGGTGGAAGGCAGTGTTAATATCTCAAGTTGGGCCCCTGGTGGTGCCCTTGCTTGGAAGGCAGTGTTGATATCTCAAGTTGGGCCTCTGCTTGGAAGGCAGTGTTAATATCTAAAGTTGGGCCCCTGGTGGAAGGCAGTATTAATATCTCAAGTTGGGCCCCTGCATGGAAGGCAGTGTTAATATCTCAAGTTGGGCCCCTGCATGGAAGGCAGTATTAATATCTCAAGTTGGGCCCCTGCATGGAAGGCAGTATTAATATCTCAAGTTGGGCCCCTGCATGGAAGGCAGTGTTAATATCTCAAGTTGGGCCCCTGCATGGAAGGCAGTATTAATATCTCAAGTTGGGCCCCTGCATGGAAGGCAGTATTAATATCTCAAGTTGGGCCCTTGCATGGAAGGCAGTGTTAATATCTCAAGTTGGGCCCCTGCATGGAAGGCAGTATTAATATCTCAAGTTGGGCCCCTGCATGGAAGGCAGTGTTAATATCTCAAGTTGGGCCCCTGCATGGAAGGCAGTGTTAATATCTCAAGTTGGGCCCCTGCATGGAAGGCAGTGTTAATATCTCAAGTTGGGCCCCTGCATGGAAGGCAGTATTAATATCTCAAGTTGGGCCCTTGCATGGAAGGCAGTGTTAATATCTCAAGTTGGGCCCCTGGTGGAAGGCAGTATTAATATCTCAAGTTGGGCCCCTGGTGGAAGGCAGTATTAATATCTCAAGTTGGGCCCCTGGTGGAAGGTAGTGTTAATATCTCAGGTTGGGCCTCTGGTGGAAGGCAGTATTAATATCTCAAGTTGGGCCCCTGGTGGAAGGCAGTGTTAATATCTCAGGTTGGGCCCCTGGTGGAAGGCAGTATTAATATCTCAAGTTGGGCCCCTGGTGGAAGGCAGTGTTAATATCTCAGGTTGGGCCCCTGGTGGAAGGCAGTGTTAATATCTCAAGTTGGGCCCCTGGTGGAAGGCAGTATTAATATCTCAAGTTGGGCCCCTGGTGGAAGGCAGTATTAATATCTCAAGTTGGGCCCCTGGTGGAAGGCAGTGTTAATATCTCAGGTTGGGCCCCTGCATGGAAGGCAGTGTTAATATCTCAAGTTGGGCCCCCTGCATGGAAGGCAGTATTAATATCTCAAGTTGGGCCCCTGCATGGAAGGCAGTGTTAATATCTCAAGTTGGGCCCCTGCATGGAAGGCAGTATTAATATCTCAAGTTGGGCCCCTGCATGGAAGGCAGTATTAATATCTCAAGTTGGGCCCTTGCATGGAAGGCAGTGTTAATATCTCAAGTTGGGCCCCTGGTGGAAGGCAGTATTAATATCTCAAGTTGGGCCCCTGGTGGAAGGCAGTGTTAATATCTCAAGTTGGGCCCTTGCATGGAAGGCAGTGTTAATATCTCAAGTTGGGCCCCTGGTGGAAGGCAGTGTTAATATCTCAAGTTGGGCCCCTGCATGTAAGGCAGTATTAATATCTCAAGTTGGGCCCTTGCATGGAAGGCAGTGTTCATATCTCAAGTTGGGCCCTTGCATGGAATGCAGTATTAATATCTCAAGTTGGGCCCCTGCATGGAAGGCAGTATTAATATCTCAAGTTGGGCCCTTGCATGGAAGGCAGTGTTAATATCTCAAGTTGGGCCCCTGGTGGAAGGCAGTGTTAATATCTCAAGTTGGGCCCCTGGTGGAATGCAGTATTAATATCTCAAGTTGGGCCCCTGGTGGAAGGCAGTGTTAATATCTCAAGTTGGGCCCCTGGTGGAAGGCAGTGTTAATATCTCAGGTTGGGCCCCTGGTGGAAGGCAGTGTTAATATCTCAAGTTGGGCCCCTGGTGGAAGGCAGTATTAATATCTCAAGTTGGGCCCCTGGTGGAAGGCAGTGTTAATATCTCAGGTTGGGCCCCTGGTGGAAGGCAGTGTTAATATCTCAGGTTGGGCCCCTGGTGTAAGGCAGTGTTAATATCTCAAGTTGGGCCCCTGGTGGAAGGCAGTGTTAATATCTCAGGTTGGGCCCCTGGTGGAAGGCAGTGTTAATATCTCAAGTTGGGCCCCTGGTGGAAGGCAGTGTTAATATCTCAGGTTGGGCCCCTGGTGGAAGGCAGTGTTAATATCTCAAGTTGGGCCCCTGGTGGAAGGCAGTGTTAATATCTCAAGTTGGGCCCCTGGTGGAAGGCAGTGTTAATATCTCAGGTTGGGCCCCTGGTGTAAGGCAGTGTTAATATCTCAAGTTGGGCCCCTGGTGGAAGGCAGTGTTAATATCTCAAGTTGGGCCCCTGGTGGAAGGCAGTGTTAATATCTCAAGTTGGGCCCCTGGTGGAAGGCAGTGTTAATATCTCAGGTTGGGCCCCTGGTGGAAGGCAGTGTTAATATCTCAAGTTGGGCCCCTGGTGGAAGGCAGTGTTAATATCTCAAGTTGGGCCGCTGGTGGAAGGCAGTATTAATATCTCAGGTTGGGCCCCTGGTGGAAGGCAGTATTAATATCTCAAGTTGGGCCCCTGGTGGAAGGCAGCGTTAATATCTCAGGTTGGGCCCCTGGTGGAAGGCAGTGTTAATATCTCAAGTTGAGCCCCTGCATGGAAGGCAGTGTTAATATCTCAAGTTGGGCCCCTGCTTGGAAGGCAGTGTTAATATCTCAAGTTGGGCCCCTGCATGGAAGGCAGTGTTAATATCTCAAGTTGGGCCCTTGCTTGGAAGGCAGTGTTAATATCTCAAGTTGGGCCCCTGGTGGAAGGCAGTGTTGATATCTCAAGTTGGGCCCCTGCATGGAAGGCAGTATTAATATCTCAAGTTGGGCCTCTGGTGGAAGGCAGTGTTAATATCTCAAGTTGGGCCCCTGGTGGAAGGCAGTGTTAATATCTCAAGTTGGGCCCCTGGTGGTGCCCTTGCTTGGAAGGCAGTGTTGATATCTCAAGTTGGGCCTCTGCTTGGAAGGCAGTGTTAATATCTCAGGTTGGGCCCCTGCATGGAAGGCAGTATTAATATCTCAAGTTGGGCCCCTGCATGGAAGGCAGTGTTAATATCTCAAGTTGGGCCCCTGCATGGAAGGCAGTGTTAATATCTCAAGTTGGGCCCCTGCATGGAAGGCAGTGTTAATATCTCAAGTTGGGCCCGTGCATGGAAGGCAGTATTAATATCTCAAGTTGGGCCCCTGCATGGAAGGCAGTGTTAATATCTCAAGTTGGGCCCCTGCATGGAAGGCAGTGTTAATATCTCAAGTTGGGCCCCTGGTGGAAGGCAGTGTTAATATCTCAAGTTGGGCCCCTGCATGGAAGGCAGTGTTAATATCTCAAGTTGGGCCTCTGCTTGGAAGGCAGTGTTAATATCTCAAGTTGGGCCCCTGCATGGAAGGCAGTGTTAATATCTCAAGTTGGGCCCCTGCATGGAAGGCAGTGTTAATATCTCAAGTTGGGCCCCTGCATGGAAGGCAGTGTTAATATCTCAAGTTGGGCCCCTGCATGGAAGGCAGTGTTAATATCTCAAGTTGGGCCCCTGCATGGAAGGCAGTGTTAATATCTCAAGTTGGGCCCCTGCATGGAAGGCAGTGTTAATATCTCAAGTTGGGCCCCTGCATGGAAGGCAGTGTTAATATCTCAAGTTGGGCCCCTGCATGGAAGGCAGTGTTAATATCTCAAGTTGGGCCCCTGCTTGGAAGGCAGTGTTGATATCTCAAATTGGGCCCCTGGTGGAAGGCAGTGTTAATATCTCAAGTTGGGCCCTTGCTTGGAAGGCAGTGTTAATATCTCAAGTTGGGCCCTTGCTTGGAAGGCAGTGTTGATATCTCAAGTTGGGCCCCTGGTGGAAGGCAGTGTTAATATCTCAAGTTGGGCCCCTGGTGGAAGGCAGTAATAATATCTCAAGTTGGGCCCCTGCATGGAAGGCAGTGTTGATATCTCAAGTTGGGCCCCTGGTGGAAGGCAGTATTAATATCTCAAGTTGGGCCCCTGCATGGAAGGCAGTGTTAATATCTCAAGTTGGGCCCTTGCTTGGAAGGCAGTGTTGATATCTCAAGTTGGGCCCCTGGTGGAAGGCAGTGTTAATATCTCAAGTTGGGCCCCTGCATGGAAGGCAGTGTTGATATCTCAAGTTGGGCCCCTGCATGGAAGGCAGTATTAATATCTCAAGTTGGGCCTCTGGTGGAAGGCAGTGTTAATATCTCAAGTTGGGCCCCAGGTGGAAGGCAGTGTTAATATCTCAAGTTGGGCCCCTGGTGGTGCCCTTGCTTGGAAGGCAGTGTTGATATCTCAAGTTGGGCCCCTGGTGGAAGGCAGTATTAATATCTCAAGTTGGGCCCCTGCATGGAAGGCAGTGTTAATATCTCAAGTTGGGCCCCTGGTGGAAGGCAGTATTAATATCTCAAGTTGGGCCCCTGCATGGAAGGCAGTATTAATATCTCAAGTTGGGCCCCTGCATGGAAGGCAGTATTAATATCTCAAGTTGGGCCCCTGCATGGAAGGCAGTATTAATATCTCAAGTTGGGCCCCTGCATGGAAGGCAGTGTTAATATCTCAAGTTGGGCCCCTGCATGGAAGGCAGTATTAATATCTCAAGTTGGGCCCTTGCATGGAAGGCAGTGTTAATATCTCAAGTTGGGCCCTTGCATGGAAGGCAGTGTTAATATCTCAAGTTGGGCCCCTGGTGGAAGGCAGTGTTCATATCTCAAGTTGGGCCCTTGCATGGAATGCAGTATTAATATCTCAAGTTGGGCCCCTGCATGGAAGGCAGTATTAATATCTCAAGTTGGGCCCTTGCATGGAAGGCAGTGTTAATATCTCAAGTTGGGCCCCTGGTGGAAGGCAGTATTAATATCTCAAGTTGGGCCCCTGGTGGAAGGCAGTGTTAATATCTCAAGTTGGGCCCCTGGTGGAAGGCAGTGTTAATATCTCAGGTTGGGCCCCTGGTGGAAGGCAGTATTAATATCTCAAGTTGGGCCCCTGGTGGAAGGCAGTATTAATATCTCAGGTTGGGCCCCTGGTGGAAGGCAGTGTTAATATCTCAGGTTGGGCCCCTGGTGGAAGGCAGTATTAATATCTCAAGTTGGGCCCCTGGTGGAAGGCAGTGTTAATATCTCAGGTTGGGCCCCTGGTGGAAGGCAGTGTTAATATCTCAAGTTGGGCCCCTGGTGGAAGGCAGTATTAATATCTCAAGTTGGGCCCCTGGTGGAAGGCAGTATTAATATCTCAAGTTGGGCCCCTGGTGGAAGGCAGTGTTAATATCTCAGGTTGGGCCCCTGGTGGAAGGCAGTGTTAATATCTCAGGTTGGGCCCCTGGTGGAAGGCAGTGTTAATATCTCAAGTTGGGCCCCTGGTGGAAGGCAGTATTAATATCTCAAGTTGGGCCCCTGGTGGAAGGCAGTGTTAATATCTCAGGTTGGGCCCCTGGTGGAAGGCAGTGTTAATATCTCAGGTTGGGCCCCTGGTGTAAGGCAGTATTAATATCTCAAGTTGGGCCCCTGGTGGAAGGCAGTGTTAATATCTCAAGTTGGGCCGCTGGTGGAAGGCAGTATTAATATCTCAGGTTGGGCCCCTGGTGGAAGGCAGTATTAATATCTCAAGTTGGGCCCCTGGTGGAAGGCAGCGTTAATATCTCAGGTTGGGCCCCTGGTGGAAGGCAGTGTTAATATCTCAAGTTGAGCCCCTGCTTGGAAGGCAGTGTTAATATCTCAAGTTGGGCCCCTGCATGGAAGGCAGTGTTAATATCTCAAGTTGGGCCCCTGCTTGGAAGGCAGTGTTAATATCTCAAGTTGGGCCCCTGCATGGAAGGCAGTGTTAATATCTCAAGTTGGGCCCTTGCTTGGAAGGCAGTGTTAATATCTCAAGTTGGGCCCCTGGTGGAAGGCAGTGTTGATATCTCAAGTTGGGCCCCTGCATGGAAGGCAGTATTAATATCTCAAGTTGGGCCTCTGGTGGAAGGCAGTGTTAATATCTCAAGTTGGGCCCCTGGTGGAAGGCAGTGTTAATATCTCAAGTTGGGCCCCTGGTGGTGCCCTTGCTTGGAAGGCAGTGTTGATATCTCAAGTTGGGCCTCTGCTTGGAAGGCAGTGTTAATATCTCAGGTTGGGCCCCTGCATGGAAGGCAGTATTAATATCTCAAGTTGGGCCCCTGCATGGAAGGCAGTGTTAATATCTCAAGTTGCGCCCCTGCATGGAAGGCAGTGTTAATATCTCAAGTTGGGCCCCTGCATGGAAGGCAGTGTTAATATCTCAAGTTGGGCCCGTGCATGGAAGGCAGTATTAATATCTCAAGTTGGGCCCCTGCATGGAAGGCAGTGTTAATATCTCAAGTTGGGCCCCTGCATGGAAGGCAGTGTTAATATCTCAAGTTGGGCCCCTGGTGGAAGGCAGTGTTAATATCTCAAGTTGGGCCCCTGCATGGAAGGCAGTGTTAATATCTCAAGTTGGGCCTCTGCTTGGAAGGCAGTGTTAATATCTCAAGTTGGGCCTCTGCATGGAAGGCAGTGTTAATATCTCAAGTTGGGCCCCTGCATGGAAGGCAGTGTTAATATCTCAAGTTGGGCCCCTGCATGGAAGGCAGTGTTAATATCTCAAGTTGGGCCCCTGCATGGAAGGCAGTGTTAATATCTCAAGTTGGGCCCCTGCATGGAAGGCAGTGTTAATATCTCAAGTTGGGCCCCTGCATGGAAGGCAGTGTTAATATCTCAAGTTGGGCCCCTGCATGGAAGGCAGTGTTAATATCTCAAGTTGGGCCCCTGCATGGAAGGCAGTGTTAATATCTCAAGTTGGGCCCCTGCTTGGAAGGCAGTGTTGATATCTCAAATTGGGCCCCTGGTGGAAGGCAGTGTTAATATCTCAAGTTGGGCCCTTGCTTGGAAGGCAGTGTTAATATCTCAAGTTGGGCCCTTGCTTGGAAGGCAGTGTTGATATCTCAAGTTGGGCCCCTGGTGGAAGGCAGTGTTAATATCTCAAGTTGGGCCCCTGGTGGAAGGCAGTATTAATATCTCAAGTTGGGCCCCTGCATGGAAGGCAGTGTTGATATCTCAAGTTGGGCCCCTGGTGGAAGGCAGTATTAATATCTCAAGTTGGGCCCCTGCATGGAAGGCAGTGTTAATATCTCAAGTTGGGCCCTTGCTTGGAAGGCAGTGTTGATATCTCAAGTTGGGCCCCTGGTGGAAGGCAGTGTTAATATCTCAAGTTGGGCCCCTGCATGGAAGGCAGTGTTGATATCTCAAGTTGGGCCCCTGCATGGAAGGCAGTATTAATATCTCAAGTTGGGCCTCTGGTGGAAGGCAGTGTTAATATCTCAAGTTGGGCCCCAGGTGGAAGGCAGTGTTAATATCTCAAGTTGGGCCCCTGGTGGTGCCCTTGCTTGGAAGGCAGTGTTGATATCTCAAGTTGGGCCTCTGCTTGGAAGGCAGTGTTAATATCTCAAGTTGGGCCCCTGGTGGAAGGCAGTATTAATATCTCAAGTTGGGCCCCTGCATGGAAGGCAGTGTTAATATCTCAAGTTGGGCCCCTGGTGGAAGGCAGCGTTAATATCTCAGGTTGGGCCCCTGGTGGAAGGCAGTGTTAATATCTCAAGTTGAGCCCCTGCTTGGAAGGCAGTGTTAATATCTCAAGTTGGGCCCCTGCATGGAAGGCAGTGTTAATATCTCAAGTTGGGCCCCTGCTTGGAAGGCAGTGTTAATATCTCAAGTTGGGCCCCTGCATGGAAGGCAGTGTTAATATCTCAAGTTGGGCCCTTGCTTGGAAGGCAGTGTTAATATCTCAAGTTGGGCCCCTGGTGGAAGGCAGTGTTGATATCTCAAGTTGGGCCCCTGCATGGAAGGCAGTATTAATATCTCAAGTTGGGCCTCTGGTGGAAGGCAGTGTTAATATCTCAAGTTGGGCCCCTGGTGGAAGGCAGTGTTAATATCTCAAGTTGGGCCCCTGGTGGTGCCCTTGCTTGGAAGGCAGTGTTGATATCTCAAGTTGGGCCTCTGCTTGGAAGGCAGTGTTAATATCTCAGGTTGGGCCCCTGCATGGAAGGCAGTATTAATATCTCAAGTTGGGCCCCTGCATGGAAGGCAGTGTTAATATCTCAAGTTGGGCCCCTGCATGGAAGGCAGTGTTAATATCTCAAGTTGGGCCCCTGCATGGAAGGCAGTGTTAATATCTCAAGTTGGGCCCGTGCATGGAAGGCAGTATTAATATCTCAAGTTGGGCCCCTGCATGGAAGGCAGTGTTAATATCTCAAGTTGGGCCCCTGCATGGAAGGCAGTGTTAATATCTCAAGTTGGGCCCCTGGTGGAAGGCAGTGTTAATATCTCAAGTTGGGCCCCTGCATGGAAGGCAGTGTTAATATCTCAAGTTGGGCCTCTGCTTGGAAGGCAGTGTTAATATCTCAAGTTGGGCCTCTGCATGGAAGGCAGTGTTAATATCTCAAGTTGGGCCCCTGCATGGAAGGCAGTGTTAATATCTCAAGTTGGGCCCCTGCATGGAAGGCAGTGTTAATATCTCAAGTTGGGCCCCTGCATGGAAGGCAGTGTTAATATCTCAAGTTGGGCCCCTGCATGGAAGGCAGTGTTAATATCTCAAGTTGGGCCCCTGCATGGAAGGCAGTGTTAATATCTCAAGTTGGGCCCCTGCATGGAAGGCAGTGTTAATATCTCAAGTTGGGCCCCTGCATGGAAGGCAGTGTTAATATCTCAAGTTGGGCCCCTGCTTGGAAGGCAGTGTTGATATCTCAAATTGGGCCCCTGGTGGAAGGCAGTGTTAATATCTCAAGTTGGGCCCTTGCTTGGAAGGCAGTGTTAATATCTCAAGTTGGGCCCTTGCTTGGAAGGCAGTGTTGATATCTCAAGTTGGGCCCCTGGTGGAAGGCAGTGTTAATATCTCAAGTTGGGCCCCTGGTGGAAGGCAGTATTAATATCTCAAGTTGGGCCCCTGCATGGAAGGCAGTGTTGATATCTCAAGTTGGGCCCCTGGTGGAAGGCAGTATTAATATCTCAAGTTGGGCCCCTGCATGGAAGGCAGTGTTAATATCTCAAGTTGGGCCCTTGCTTGGAAGGCAGTGTTGATATCTCAAGTTGGGCCCCTGGTGGAAGGCAGTGTTAATATCTCAAGTTGGGCCTCTGCTTGGAAGGCAGTGTTGATATCTCAAGTTGGGCCCTTGCTTGGAAGGCAGTGTTGATATCTCAAGTTGGGCCCCTGGTGGAAGGCAGTGTTAATATCTCAAGTTGGGCCTCTGCTTGGAAGGCAGTGTTAATATCTCAAGTTGGGCCTCTGCATGGAAGGCAGTGTTAATATCTCAAGTTGGGCCCCTGCATGGAAGGCAGTGTTAATATCTCAAGTTGGGCCCCTGCATGGAAGGCAGTGTTAATATCTCAAGTTGGGCCCCTGCATGGAAGGCAGTGTTAATATCTCAAGTTGGGCCCCTGCATGGAAGGCAGTGTTAATATCTCAAGTTGGGCCCCTGCATGGAAGGCAGTGTTAATATCTCAAGTTGGGCCCCTGCATGGAAGGCAGTGTTAATATCTCAAGTTGGGCCCCTGCATGGAAGGCAGTGTTAATATCTCAAGTTGGGCCCCTGCTTGGAAGGCAGTGTTGATATCTCAAATTGGGCCCCTGGTGGAAGGCAGTGTTAATATCTCAAGTTGGGCCCTTGCTTGGAAGGCAGTGTTAATATCTCAAGTTGGGCCCTTGCTTGGAAGGCAGTGTTGATATCTCAAGTTGGGCCCCTGGTGGAAGGCAGTGTTAATATCTCAAGTTGGGCCCCTGGTGGAAGGCAGTATTAATATCTCAAGTTGGGCCCCTGCATGGAAGGCAGTGTTAATATCTCAAGTTGGGCCCTTGCTTGGAAGGCAGTGTTGATATCTCAAGTTGGGCCCCTGGTGGAAGGCAGTGTTAATATCTCAAGTTGGGCCCCTGCATGGAAGGCAGTGTTGATATCTCAAGTTGGGCCCCTGCATGGAAGGCAGTATTAATATCTCAAGTTGGGCCTCTGGTGGAAGGCAGTGTTAATATCTCAAGTTGGGCCCCAGGTGGAAGGCAGTGTTAATATCTCAAGTTGGGCCCCTGGTGGTGCCCTTGCTTGGAAGGCAGTGTTGATATCTCAAGTTGGGCCTCTGCTTGGAAGGCAGTGTTAATATCTCAAGTTGGGCCCCTGGTGGAAGGCAGTATTAATATCTCAAGTTGGGCCCCTGCATGGAAGGCAGTGTTAATATCTCAAGTTGGGCCCCTGGTGGAAGGCAGTATTAATATCTCAAGTTGGGCCCCTGCATGGAAGGCAGTATTAATATCTCAAGTTGGGCCCCTGCATGGAAGGCAGTATTAATATCTCAAGTTGGGCCCCTGGTGGAAGGCAGTATTAATATCTCAAGTTGGGCCCCTGCATGGAAGGCAGTATTAATATCTCAAGTTGGGCCCCTGCATGGAAGGCAGTGTTAATATCTCAAGTTGGGCCCCTGCATGGAAGGCAGTATTAATATCTCAAGTTGGGCCCCTGCATGGAAGGCAGTGTTAATATCTCAAGTTGGGCCCCTGCATGGAAGGCAGTGTTAATATCTCAAGTTGGGCCCCTGCATGGAAGGCAGTGTTAATATCTCAAGTTGGGCCCCTGCATGGAAGGCAGTATTAATATTTCAAGTTGGGCCCCTGCATGGAAGGCAGTGTTAATATCTCAAGTTGGGCCCCTGGTGGAAGGCAGTGTTAATATCTCAAGTTGGGCCCCTGCATGGAAGGCAGTGTTAATATCTCAAGTTGGGCCCCTGCATGGAAGGCAGTGTTAATATCTCAAGTTGGGCCCCTGCATGGAAGGCAGTATTAATATTTCAAGTTGGGCCCCTGCGTGGAAGGCAGTGTTAATATCTCAAGTTGGGCCCCTGCATGGAAGGCAGTGTTAATATCTCAAGTTGGGCCCCTGCATGGAAGGCAGTATTAATATTTCAAGTTGGGCCCCTGCGTGGAAGGCAGTGTTAATATCTCAAGTTGGGCCCCTGGTGGAAGGCAGTGTTAATATCTCAAGTTGGGCCCCTGCATGGAAGGCAGTGTTAATATCTCAAGTTGGGCCTCTGCTTGGAAGGCAGTGTTAATATCTCAAGTTGGGCCCCTGGTGGAAGGCAGTGTTAATATCTCAAGTTGGGCCCCTGCATGGAAGGCAGTGTTAATATCTCAAGTTGGGCCCCTGCATGGAAGGCAGTATTAATATCTCAAGTTGGGCCCCTGCATGGAAGGCAGTGTTAATATCTCAAGTTGGGCCCCTGGTGGAAGGCAGTATTAATATCTCAAGTTGGGCCCCTGCATGGAAGGCAGTGTTAATATCTCAAGTTGGGCCCCTGCATGGAAGGCAGTATTAATATCTCAAGTTGGGCACCTGCATGGAAGGCAGTGTTAATATCTCAAGTTGGGCCCCTGCATGGAAGGCAGTGTTAATATCTCAAGTTGGGCCCCTGCATGGAAGGCAGTGTTA
Organism: Myxine glutinosa; assembly: GCF_964187855.1. Lineage (NCBI taxonomy): Eukaryota > Metazoa > Chordata > Myxini > Myxiniformes > Myxinidae > Myxine > Myxine glutinosa. The sequence continues at coordinate 154,705,056 of NC_136268.1, forward strand.
ATATCTCAAGTTGGGCCCCTGCATGGAAGGCAGTGTTAATATCTCAAGTTGGGCCCCTGCATGGAAGGCAGTGTTAATATCTCAAGTTGGGCCCCTGCATGGAAGGCAGTGTTAATATCTCAAGTTGGGCCCCTGCTTGGAAGGCAGTGTTGATATCTCAAATTGGGCCCCTGGTGGAAGGCAGTGTTAATATCTCAAGTTGGGCCCTTGCTTGGAAGGCAGTGTTAATATCTCAAGTTGGGCCCTTGCTTGGAAGGCAGTGTTGATATCTCAAGTTGGGCCCCTGGTGGAAGGCAGTGTTAATATCTCAAGTTGGGCCCCTGGTGGAAGGCAGTATTAATATCTCAAGTTGGGCCCCTGCATGGAAGGCAGTGTTGATATCTCAAGTTGGGCCCCTGGTGGAGGGCAGTATTAATATCTCAAGTTGGGCCCCTGGTGGTGCCCTTGCTTGGAAGGCAGTGTTGATATCTCAAGTTGGGCCTCTGCTTGGAAGGCAGTGTTAATATCTAAAGTTGGGCCCCTGGTGGAAGGCAGTATTAATATCTCAAGTTGGGCCCCTGCATGGAAGGCAGTGTTAATATCTCAAGTTGGGCCCCTGGTGGAAGGCAGTATTAATATCTCAAGTTGGGCCCCTGCATGGAAGGCAGTATTAATATCTCAAGTTGGGCCCCTGCATGGAAGGCAGTGTTAATATCTCAAGTTGGGCCCCTGCATGGGAGGCAGTATTAATATCTCAAGTTGGGCCCCTGCATGGAAGGCAGTATTAATATCTCAAGTTGGGCCTCTGGTGGAAGGCAGTGTTAATATCTCAAGTTGGGCCCCTGCATGGAAGGCAGTGTTAATATCTCAAGTTGGGCCCCTGCATGGAAGGCAGTATTAATATCTCAAGTTGGGCCCTTGCATGGAAGGCAGTATTAATATCTCAAGTTGGGCCCTTGCATGGAAGGCAGTGTTAATATCTCAAGTTGGGCCCCTGCATGGAAGGCAGTGTTAATATCTCAAGTTGGGCCCCTGCATGGAACGCAGTATTAATATCTCAAGTTGGGCCCCTGCATGGAAGGCAGTGTTAATATCTCAAGTTGGGCCCCTGCATGGAAGGCAGTGTTAATATCTCAAGTTGGGCCCCTGCATGGAAGGCAGTATTAATATCTCAAGTTGGGCCCTTGCATGGAAGGCAGTGTTAATATCTCAAGTTGGGCCCCTGGTGGAAGGCAGTATTAATATCTCAAGTTGGGCCCCTGGTGGAAGGCAGTATTAATATCTCAAGTTGGGCCCCTGGTGGAAGGTAGTGTTAATATCTCAGGTTGGGCCTCTGGTGGAAGGCAGTATTAATATCTCAAGTTGGGCCCCTGGTGGAAGGCAGTGTTAATATCTCAGGTTGGGCCCCTGGTGGAAGGCAGTATTAATATCTCAAGTTGGGCCCCTGGTGGAAGGCAGTGTTAATATCTCAGGTTGGGCCCCTGGTGGAAGGCAGTATTAATATCTCAAGTTGGGCCCCTGGTGGAAGGCAGTATTAATATCTCAAGTTGGGCCCCTGGTGGAAGGCAGTGTTAATATCTCAGGTTGGCCCCTGGTGGAAGGCAGTATTAATATCTCAAGTTGGGCCCCTGCATGGAAGGCAGTGTTAATATCTCAAGTTGGGCCCCCTGCATGGAAGGCAGTATTAATATCTCAAGTTGGGCCCCTGCATGGAAGGCAGTGTTAATATCTCAAGTTGGGCCCCTGCATGGAAGGCAGTATTAATATCTCAAGTTGGGCCCCTGCATGGAAGGCAGTATTAATATCTCAAGTTGGGCCCTTGCATGGAAGGCAGTGTTAATATCTCAAGTTGGGCCCCTGGTGGAAGGCAGTATTAATATCTCAAGTTGGGCCCCTGCATGGAAGGCAGTGTTCATATCTCAAGTTGGGCCCTTGCATGGAATGCAGTATTAATATCTCAAGTTGGGCCCCTGCATGGAAGGCAGTATTAATATCTCAAGTTGGGCCCTTGCATGGAAGGCAGTGTTAATATCTCAAGTTGGGCCCCTGGTGGAAGGCAGTATTAATATCTCAAGTTGGGCCCCTGGTGGAAGGCAGTGTTAATATCTCAGGTTGGGCCCCTGGTGGAAGGCAGTATTAATATCTCAAGTTGGGCCCCTGGTGGAAGGTAGTGTTAATATCTCAGGTTGGCCCCTGGTGGAAGGCAGTATTAATATCTCAAGTTGGGCCCCTGGTGGAAGGCAGTGTTAATATCTCAGGTTGGGCCCCTGGTGGAAGGCAGTATTAATATCTCAAGTTGGGCCCCTGGTGGAAGGCAGTGTTAATATCTCAGGTTGGGCCCCTGGTGGAAGGCAGTGTTAATATCTCAAGTTGGGCCCCTGGTGGAAGGCAGTATTAATATCTCAAGTTGGGCCCCTGGTGGAAGGCAGTGTTAATATCTCAGGTTGGGCCCCTGGTGGAAGGCAGTGTTAATATCTCAGGTTGGGCCCCTGGTGGAAGGCAGTGTTAATATCTCAAGTTGGGCCCCTGGTGGAAGGCAGTATTAATATCTCAAGTTGGGCCCCTGGTGGAAGGCAGTGTTAATATCTCAGGTTGGGCCCCTGGTGGAAGGCAGTGTTAATATCTCAGGTTGGGCCCCTGGTGTAAGGCAGTATTAATATCTCAAGTTGGGCCCCTGGTGGAAGGCAGTGTTAATATCTCAAGTTGGGCCGCTGGTGGAAGGCAGTATTAATATCTCAGGTTGGGCCCCTGGTGGAAGGCAGTATTAATATCTCAAGTTGGGCCCCTGGTGGAAGGCAGCGTTAATATCTCAGGTTGGGCCCCTGGTGGAAGGCAGTGTTAATATCTCAAGTTGAGCCCCTGCATGGAAGGCAGTGTTAATATCTCAAGTTGGGCCCCTGCTTGGAAGGCAGTGTTAATATCTCAAGTTGGGCCCCTGCATGGAAGGCAGTGTTAATATCTCAAGTTGAGCCCCTGGTGGAAGGCAGTGTTGATATCTCAAGTTGGGCCCCTGCATGGAAGGCAGTATTAATATCTCAAGTTGGGCCTCTGGTGGAAGGCAGTGTTAATATCTCAAGTTGGGCCCCTGGTGGAAGGCAGTGTTAATATCTCAAGTTGGGCCCCTGGTGGAAGGCAGTGTTGATATCTCAAGTTGGGCCCCTGCATGGAAGGCAGTATTAATATCTCAAGTTGGGCCTCTGGTGGAAGGCAGTGTTAATATCTCAAGTTGGGCCCCTGGTGGAAGGCAGTGTTAATATCTCAAGTTGGGCCCCTGGTGGTGCCCTTGCTTGGAAGGCAGTGTTGATATCTCAAGTTGGGCCTCTGCTTGGAAGGCAGTGTTAATATCTCAGGTTGGGCCCCTGCATGGAAGGCAGTATTAATATCTCAAGTTGGGCCCCTGCATGGAAGGCAGTGTTAATATCTCAAGTTGGGCCCCTGCATGGAAGGCAGTGTTAATATCTCAAGTTGGGCCCCTGCATGGAAGGCAGTGTTAATATCTCAAGTTGGGCCCGTGCATGGAAGGCAGTATTAATATCTCAAGTTGGGCCCCTGCATGGAAGGCAGTGTTAATATCTCAAGTTGGGCCCCTGCATGGAAGGCAGTGTTAATATCTCAAGTTGGGCCCCTGGTGGAAGGCAGTGTTAATATCTCAAGTTGGGCCCCTGCATGGAAGGCAGTGTTAATATCTCAAGTTGGGCCTCTGCTTGGAAGGCAGTGTTAATATCTCAAGTTGGGCCCCTGCATGGAAGGCAGTGTTAATATCTCAAGTTGGGCCCCTGCATGGAAGGCAGTGTTAATATCTCAAGTTGGGCCCCTGCATGGAAGGCAGTGTTAATATCTCAAGTTGGGCCCCTGCATGGAAGGCAGTGTTAATATCTCAAGTTGGGCCCCTGCATGGAAGGCAGTGTTAATATCTCAAGTTGGGCCCCTGCATGGAAGGCAGTGTTAATATCTCAAGTTGGGCCCCTGCATGGAAGGCAGTGTTAATATCTCAAGTTGGGCCCCTGCATGGAAGGCAGTGTTAATATCTCAAGTTGGGCCCCTGCTTGGAAGGCAGTGTTGATATCTCAAATTGGGCCCCTGGTGGAAGGCAGTGTTAATATCTCAAGTTGGGCCCTTGCTTGGAAGGCAGTGTTAATATCTCAAGTTGGGCCCTTGCTTGGAAGGCAGTGTTGATATCTCAAGTTGGGCCCCTGGTGGAAGGCAGTGTTAATATCTCAAGTTGGGCCCCTGGTGGAAGGCAGTATTAATATCTCAAGTTGGGCCCCTGCATGGAAGGCAGTGTTGATATCTCAAGTTGGGCCCCTGGTGGAAGGCAGTATTAATATCTCAAGTTGGGCCCCTGCATGGAAGGCAGTGTTAATATCTCAAGTTGGGCCCTTGCTTGGAAGGCAGTGTTGATATCTCAAGTTGGGCCCCTGGTGGAAGGCAGTGTTAATATCTCAAGTTGGGCCCCTGCATGGAAGGCAGTGTTGATATCTCAAGTTGGGCCCCTGCATGGAAGGCAGTATTAATATCTCAAGTTGGGCCTCTGGTGGAAGGCAGTGTTAATATCTCAAGTTGGGCCCCAGGTGGAAGGCAGTGTTAATATCTCAAGTTGGGCCCCTGGTGGTGCCCTTGCTTGGAAGGCAGTGTTGATATCTCAAGTTGGGCCTCTGCTTGGAAGGCAGTGTTAATATCTCAAGTTGGGCCCCTGGTGGAAGGCAGTATTAATATCTCAAGTTGGGCCCCTGCATGGAAGGCAGTGTTAATATCTCAAGTTGGGCCCCTGGTGGAAGGCAGTATTAATATCTCAAGTTGGGCCCCTGCATGGAAGGCAGTATTAATATCTCAAGTTGGGCCCCTGCATGGAAGGCAGTATTAATATCTCAAGTTGGGCCCCTGCATGGAAGGCAGTGTTAATATCTCAAGTTGGGCCCCTGCATGGAAGGCAGTATTAATATCTCAAGTTGGGCCCCTGCATGGAAGGCAGTATTAATATCTCAAGTTGGGCCCTTGCATGGAAGGCAGTGTTAATATCTCAAGTTGGGCCCCTGCATGGAAGGCAGTGTTCATATCTCAAGTTGGGCCCTTGCATGGAATGCAGTATTAATATCTCAAGTTGGGCCCCTGCATGGAAGGCAGTGTTAATATCTCAAGTTGGGCCCCTGCATGGAAGGCAGTGTTAATATCTCAAGTTGGGCCCCTGCATGGAAGGCAGTGTTAATATCTCAAGTTGGGCCCCTGCATGGAAGGCAGTGTTAATATCTCAAGTTGGGCCCCTGCATGGAAGGCAGTATTAATATCTCAAGTTGGGCCCTTGCATGGAAGGCAGTGTTAATATCTCAAGTTGGGCCCCTGGTGGAAGGCAGTATTAATATCTCAAGTTGGGCCCCTGGTGGAAGGCAGTGTTAATATCTCAGGTTGGGCCCCTGGTGGAAGGCAGTATTAATATCTCAAGTTGGGCCCCTGGTGGAAGGCAGTGTTAATATCTCAGGTTGGGCCCCTGGTGGAAGGCAGTGTTAATATCTCAAGTTGGGCCCCTGGTGGAAGGCAGTATTAATATCTCAAGTTGGGCCCCTGGTGGAAGGCAGTGTTAATATCTCAGGTTGGGCCCCTGGTGGAAGGCAGTATTAATATCTCAAGTTGGGCCCCTGGTGGAAGGCAGTGTTAATATCTCAGGTTGGGCCCCTGGTGGAAGGCAGTGTTAATATCTCAAGTTGGGCCCCTGGTGGAAGGCAGTATTAATATCTCAAGTTGGGCCCCTGGTGGAAGGCAGTGTTAATATCTCAGGTTGGGCCCCTGGTGGAAGGCAGTGTTAATATCTCAGGTTGGGCCCCTGGTGGAAGGCAGTGTTAATATCTCAAGTTGGGCCCCTGGTGGAAGGCAGTATTAATATCTCAAGTTGGGCCCCTGGTGGAAGGCAGTGTTAATATCTCAGGTTGGGCCCCTGGTGGAAGGCAGTGTTAATATCTCAGGTTGGGCCCCTGGTGTAAGGCAGTATTAATATCTCAAGTTGGGCCCCTGGTGGAAGGCAGTGTTAATATCTCAAGTTGGGCCGCTGGTGGAAGGCAGTATTAATATCTCAGGTTGGGCCCCTGGTGGAAGGCAGTATTAATATCTCAAGTTGGGCCCCTGGTGGAAGGCAGCGTTAATATCTCAGGTTGGGCCCCTGGTGGAAGGCAGTGTTAATATCTCAAGTTGAGCCCCTGCATGGAAGGCAGTGTTAATATCTCAAGTTGGGCCCCTGCTTGGAAGGCAGTGTTAATATCTCAAGTTGGGCCCCTGCATGGAAGGCAGTGTTAATATCTCAAGTTGGGCCCTTGCTTGGAAGGCAGTGTTAATATCTCAAGTTGGGCCCCTGGTGGAAGGCAGTGTTGATATCTCAAGTTGGGCCCCTGCATGGAAGGCAGTATTAATATCTCAAGTTGGGCCTCTGGTGGAAGGCAGTGTTAATATCTCAAGTTGGGCCCCTGGTGGAAGGCAGTGTTAATATCTCAAGTTGGGCCCCTGGTGGTGCCCTTGCTTGGAAGGCAGTGTTGATATCTCAAGTTGGGCCTCTGCTTGGAAGGCAGTGTTAATATCTCAGGTTGGGCCCCTGCATGGAAGGCAGTATTAATATCTCAAGTTGGGCCCCTGCATGGAAGGCAGTGTTAATATCTCAAGTTGGGCCCCTGCATGGAAGGCAGTGTTAATATCTCAAGTTGGGCCCCTGCATGGAAGGCAGTGTTAATATCTCAAGTTGGGCCCGTGCATGGAAGGCAGTATTAATATCTCAAGTTGGGCCCCTGCATGGAAGGCAGTGTTAATATCTCAAGTTGGGCCCCTGCATGGAAGGCAGTGTTAATATCTCAAGTTGGGCCCCTGGTGGAAGGCAGTGTTAATATCTCAAGTTGGGCCCCTGCATGGAAGGCAGTGTTAATATCTCAAGTTGGGCCTCTGCTTGGAAGGCAGTGTTAATATCTCAAGTTGGGCCTCTGCATGGAAGGCAGTGTTAATATCTCAAGTTGGGCCCCTGCATGGAAGGCAGTGTTAATATCTCAAGTTGGGCCCCTGCATGGAAGGCAGTGTTAATATCTCAAGTTGGGCCCCTGCATGGAAGGCAGTGTTAATATCTCAAGTTGGGCCCCTGCATGGAAGGCAGTGTTAATATCTCAAGTTGGGCCCCTGCATGGAAGGCAGTGTTAATATCTCAAGTTGGGCCCCTGCATGGAAGGCAGTGTTAATATCTCAAGTTGGGCCCCTGCTTGGAAGGCAGTGTTGATATCTCAAATTGGGCCCCTGGTGGAAGGCAGTGTTAATATCTCAAGTTGGGCCCTTGCTTGGAAGGCAGTGTTAATATCTCAAGTTGGGCCCTTGCTTGGAAGGCAGTGTTGATATCTCAAGTTGGGCCCCTGGTGGAAGGCAGTGTTAATATCTCAAGTTGGGCCCCTGGTGGAAGGCAGTATTAATATCTCAAGTTGGGCCCCTGCATGGAAGGCAGTGTTGATATCTCAAGTTGGGCCCCTGGTGGAAGGCAGTATTAATATCTCAAGTTGGGCCCCTGCATGGAAGGCAGTGTTAATATCTCAAGTTGGGCCCTTGCTTGGAAGGCAGTGTTGATATCTCAAGTTGGGCCCCTGGTGGAAGGCAGTGTTAATATCTCAAGTTGGGCCCCTGCATGGAAGGCAGTGTTGATATCTCAAGTTGGGCCCCTGCATGGAAGGCAGTATTAATATCTCAAGTTGGGCCTCTGGTGGAAGGCAGTGTTAATATCTCAAGTTGGGCCCCAGGTGGAAGGCAGTGTTAATATCTCAAGTTGGGCCCCTGGTGGTGCCCTTGCTTGGAAAGCAGTGTTGATATCTCAAGTTGGGCCTCTGCTTGGAAGGCAGTGTTAATATCTCAAGTTGGGCCCCTGGTGGAAGGCAGTATTAATATCTCAAGTTGGGCCCCTGCATGGAAGGCAGTGTTAATATCTCAAGTTGGGCCCCTGGTGGAAGGCAGTATTAATATCTCAAGTTGGGCCCCTGCATGGAAGGCAGTATTAATATCTCAAGTTGGGCCCCTGCATGGAAGGCAGTATTAATATCTCAAGTTGGGCCCCTGCATGGAAGGCAGTGTTAATATCTCAAGTTGGGCCCCTGCATGGAAGGCAGTATTAATATCTCAAGTTGGGCCCCTGCATGGAAGGCAGTATTAATATCTCAAGTTGGGCCCCTGCATGGAAGGCAGTGTTAATATCTCAAGTTGGGCCCCTGCATGGAAGGCAGTATTAATATCTCAAGTTGGGCCCCTGCATGGAAGGCAGTGTTAATATCTCAAGTTGGGCCCCTGCATGGAAGGCAGTGTTAATATCTCAAGTTGGGCCCCTGCATGGAAGGCAGTGTTAATATCTCAAGTTGGGCCCCTGCATGGAAGGCAGTATTAATATTTCAAGTTGGGCCCCTGCATGGAAGGCAGTGTTAATATCTCAAGTTGGGCCCCTGCGTGGAAGGCAGTGTTAATATCTCAAGTTGGGCCCCTGGTGGAAGGCAGTGTTAATATCTCAAGTTGGGCCCCTGCATGGAAGGCAGTGTTAATATCTCAAGTTGGGCCTCTGCTTGGAAGGCAGTGTTAATATCTCAAGTTGGGCCCCTGGTGGAAGGCAGTGTTAATATCTCAAGTTGGGCCCCTGCATGGAAGGCAGTGTTAATATCTCAAGTTGGGCCCCTGCATGGAAGGCAGTATTAATATCTCAAGTTGGGCCCCTGCATGGAAGGCAGTGTTAATATCTCAAGTTGGGCCCCTGGTGGAAGGCAGTATTAATATCTCAAGTTGGGCCCCTGCATGGAAGGCAGTGTTAATATCTCAAGTTGGGCCCCTGCATGGAAGGCAGTATTAATATCTCAAGTTGGGCACCTGCATGGAAGGCAGTGTTAATATCTCAAGTTGGGCCCCTGCATGGAAGGCAGTGTTAATATCTCAAGTTGGGCCCCTGCATGGAAGGCAGTGTTAATATCTCAAGTTGGGCCCCTGCATGGAAGGCAGTGTTAATATCTCAAGTTGGGCCCCTGCATGGAAGGCAGTGTTAATATCTCAAGTTGGGCCCCTGCATGGAAGGCAGTGTTAATATCTCAAGTTGGGCCCCTGCTTGGAAGGCAGTGTTGATATCTCAAATTGGGCCCCTGGTGGAAGGCAGTGTTAATATCTCAAGTTGGGCCCTTGCTTGGAAGGCAGTGTTAATATCTCAAGTTGGGCCCTTGCTTGGAAGGCAGTGTTGATATCTCAAGTTGGGCCCCTGGTGGAAGGCAGTGTTAATATCTCAAGTTGGGCCCCTGGTGGAAGGCAGTATTAATATCTCAAGTTGGGCCCCTGCATGGAAGGCAGTGTTGATATCTCAAGTTGGGCCCCTGGTGGAGGGCAGTATTAATATCTCAAGTTGGGCCCCTGCATGGAAGGCAGTGTTAATATCTCAAGTTGGGCCCTTGCTTGGAAGGCAGTGTTGATATCTCAAGTTGGGCCCCTGGTGGAAGGCAGTGTTAATATCTCAAGTTGGGCCCCTGCATGGAAGGCAGTGTTGATATCTCAAGTTGGGCCCCTGCATGGAAGGCAGTATTAATATCTCAAGTTGGGCCTCTGGTGGAAGGCAGTGTTAATATCTCAAGTTGGGCCCCAGGTGGAAGGCAGTGTTAATATCTCAAGTTGGGCCCCTGGTGGTGCCCTTGCTTGGAAGGCAGTGTTGATATCTCAAGTTGGGCCTCTGCTTGGAAGGCAGTGTTAATATCTAAAGTTGGGCCCCTGGTGGAAGGCAGTATTAATATCTCAAGTTGGGCCCCTGCATGGAAGGCAGTGTTAATATCTCAAGTTGGGCCCCTGGTGGAAGGCAGTATTAATATCTCAAGTTGGGCCCCTGCATGGAAGGCAGTATTAATATCTCAAGTTGGGCCCCTGCATGGAAGGCAGTGTTAATATCTCAAGTTGGGCCCCTGCATGGAAGTGTGGAAGTGTAATTCAGTGTAACTTATTAATTGGCACTGGTAACTTATTGGTTGACCTAGTAACAAAGCAGATGCATTTTACATGCAAACTCTGTGGGGGACGGGTTTGTAAATGAGTTAGGAATGTGCACGAACATGATGGTCTCTTGAAACACCTGGTCACAGCCCCAGGCTGGAGCACCCCCCTATTGTTTGATAAATGGAACTCACAGCAGGGGGGGCTAGCTGGCGCCAGGAAGGCGACCGGTGACGTCGGCGGAGAGGAGATTACGAGTTCAGCGGACAGAGGATTAAGTCGAGTTGGTCCATATAAGCGGGAGCTGCGGCTGGAGTCGAGAGGACTTGCCACGAGAACATCTGCCGGACGGACGAACGAGTATGCAACAGGAAAGCAGCGCCAGGAGAGCACCGGCCAATGAGGAAGAACCAACGACTTGAATTACTAAATTCGTTATGGTATTGTAGTTCCTTATTATATTGAAACAAGTGAACTAGTAGTTAATAAAGTCTTGATCTTTTGTAAACCTGTTTCCGGTCATTGGAGTCTCGAGTCCCAAACACACTTCCACGACAACTTGGTGGCTACCGTACGTGGATCGAGTGGACATCGCCAAGGTAAGCATGGCTTCTTGGGGATTGCCCATTATGAAATACGAACCTGTGTTTAGTTTTTGTACATACATGGTGGAGGAGGTGGTGTTGGACTTCCCTACGCACCGATACCACGATATAGGTAACGTAACGATAATCCGAGGAGTGTAACGTATTTTTGCGCTGTGTAAATAGATGCGCCAGTTCGACGCTGGTTATTAGAAGCCTTACCATGAACTAGGAGCAAGATCGTGCCATGAGTGCACCATGGGACGATCTGCTTCCAAGTCGTGTAAGGCCGGTACACTCGTTTGCACTTACAAACGTTTGCACTTACAAGGGTGAAAAAAAAAAAAAAAAAAAAATTTTTTTTCAATTTTTTCCCGCCATTTTTATAACACCGAAAAATCGTTCGATCAACATACAAATTAATGACAGACAACGCCATCCCATGCCGGTCCAGAATTATTGTGAAAGATGGCGATTGGATGAAAATTGCATACTGACACTCCCTCACTGTCCCTCATTGTCCCTCATTTCCATTCCGGCTACCTGTCTCTTGCCCCCGCTCCTTCTCCCTCCCTCTAGTTCCCATTGTTTTTTGTGTATTTTCTCTGCTCCCTGTGCTCGCAGATTTGGTTGGTACATATATTTTTATTGAAGGGTAAAAGATTTATCTGCGATTAAGCTTCAAAATATAAAAAAATCTGTCTATCAAATTTTGTCCAGGTCCATCACTAAGCTTTTGAGATATGCTTCACGGTTTAATGAAAGACAATAATTAAGCGCTTTGGGGAAAGGCAATGGCAAACCACCCAATGTCACCACTTTCATGAGCTCAGAGAAATTTAAAAATTCCAAATTCCACTCTGCTGGCTCAATTGAAATCGGCAGCAGAGTGAGAATCAACAGACAATGGAACAGCTAGCGACGAGTGTTTGTGAGTAACAACCACCCTCTGGTCGAGGCTCATAGAAAAATTGATACTTATTGATTCGGCACGCTTACAATAGAAATTAATGGCGAGGGTTGTGGTTGGGTCGATTTTGCGAAATGAACGTTCTTTGAACAAATTAAATGGTAAAATTATGAAAAAGTATATAATTGTTTACTCTCTGAAACTGGGTATAGTATGGAACTCTGGGTGTAGTTCTCAAGTCACACTGGGTTGTGACTTGAAGAATGAGTTGGAGTTGTGATGGGATGTAAGGATGTGAGGTGAGATTGAGTTATGGAATTGATTGCTTTCAACAATGCAAAGGGTGACAATATATGGGATTTTAATGGGATTTTTTAATGGGATATTGGTTTCGGAATGTTTAGAGGTCATTGCAATGTGATAAGAACTTGCTGTTGGAACTTGCTGTTGGAACTTGTTGTTGGAACTTGTTGTTGGAACTTGCTGTTGGAACTTGTTGTTGGAACTTGTTGGAACTTGCTGTTGGAACTTGTTGGAACTTGTTGTTGGAACTTGCTGTTGGAACTTGCTGTTGGAACTTGTTGGAACTTGTTGTTGGAACTTGCTGTTGGAACTTGTTGGAACTTGTTGTTGGAACTTGTTGTTGGAACTTGCTGTTGGAACTTGTTGTTGGAACTTGTTGGAACTTGTTGGAACTTGCTGTTGGAACTTGTTGGAACTTGTTGTCGGAGCTTGTTGTTGGAACTTGTTGTTGGAACTTGCTGTTGGAACTTGCTGTTGGAACTTGTTGGAACTTGTTGTTGGAACTTGCTGTTGGAACTTGTTGGAACTTGTTGTTGGAACTTGTTGTTGGAACTTGCTGTTGGCACTTGTTGGAACTTGTTGGAACTTGTTGTTGGAACTTGTTGTTGGAACTTGCTGTTGGAACTTGTTGTTGGAACTTGTTGTTGGAACTTGTTGTTGGAACTTGCTGTTGGAACTTGCTGTTGGAACTTGTTGTTGGAACTTGTTGTTGGAACTTGCTGTTGGAACTTGCTGTTGGAACTTGTTGTTGGAACTTGTTGTTGGAACTTGCTGTTGGAACTTGCTGTTGGAACTTGTTGTTGGAACTTGTTGTTGGAACTTGTTGTTGGAACTTGCTGTTGGAACTTGTTGTTGGAACTTGTTGGAACTTGTTGTTGGAACTTGCTGTTGGAACTTGTTGGAACTTGTTGTTGGAACTTGTTGTTGGAACTTGCTGTTGGCACTTGTTGGAACTTGTTGGAACTTGTTGTTGGAACTTGCTGTTGGAACTTGCTGTTGGAACTTGTTGGAACTTGTTGTTGGAACTTGCTGTTGGAACTTGTTGTTGGAACTTGTTGTTGGAACTTGTTGTTGGAACCCGTACTTATTTAATTAATTACATTTCTTATTACATTACAGTAATTACATTACAGTAATTACCTGAGGTAATTACAGTAATTACAGTTCCGGTAATTACAGTAATTACAGTAATCATTACAGTAATTGCAGTAATCTTATTACAGTAATTACATTACATTAACTCAGGCACCTTTTGAGTAAGGAAGCTGATATTTGGACATGACACTGACCAAGTGATGTGGCTGTCAAGGAAAATATTGATTTATTGATTAATCATTTAATAAATTAACTCGTTGATTTATAAATGACTTATTTAATTAAAATTCCTGAGAGATACATCTTCGGATGAAATACTTGCAGATTGGTTATGCTACGAGCCAATTGATTAAGGAAAATATTTTGTGATGGCCATATTGGCAATTTCGTGGCCATATTCGTGGCAACTCAGTTAGTGCCACTGCACCTTTAAAATGCATCCCTGCGTTCATTTTTCGATCGATTGAGTTGAAATTTTGAACAATCGGATCTGGACTGTCGTTGTTAACGACTCTAGCACGCACTCGTCCAATCAGGATGGAGCGGTATGGTCCCCGGATAATCACTGCCCGCAGTTTTAATTAATTTTACTTTTCTCTTGGTCATATAATTTTGAAGACATGCGTGTCATGATAGAGGAAATGTTTGTTCTGTTGAACGGAATAAATGTTGTTTATTTGTGTGGGAGTGTATTTTTGTGTATTTCTTGTGTATTTTGGATATATTTTCACGACTAATTCCAGTTAACATCCTGCAAAATTTGCTCGTTTGCTGGCCGAGTCGAAATTGCGTTGAGTTTCTATGGCATGCGCCATTAAAAGCGCTGTGTAATGGTTGAGCTCCTTTTATTTCGGTTTGGTCATGCGGATGAGCAAACAAAGTGACAAATGCTGCGGCTGGAGCAGTAGAAGCGATGTTTTTTTTAATGGAAACGATGTAATGAGTAATTAAAAGTGGGAGGGGGCAACACCACGCATACCTCTTTTAAGGTGTGTATAAACCCTGGAATATTTCAGCAATCAATACAATGCTGAAACTATGTAAGTTAAGTTAATGAGTAATTTACTGAGTAATTTAATGAGTAATTTAATGAGTAATTTAATGAGTAATTTAACGAATAAGTTAATGAGTAATTTAATGAGTAATTTAATGAGTAATTTAATGAGTAATTTAATGAGTAATTTAACGAATAAGTTAATGAGTAATTTAATGAGTAATTTAATGAGTAATTTAACTAATAATTTAATGAGTAATTTAATAAGTAATTTAATGAGGAATTAAAAGTGGGAGGGGGCAACACCACGCATACCTCTTTTAAGGTGTGTATAAACCCTGGAATAAACGTGGGAGGGGGCAACACCACGCATACCTCTTTTAAGGTATGTATAAACCCTGGAATATTTCAGCAATCAATACGATGCTGAAATGATGTAATTTACTGTGTAAGAGGGTCGACCTTGGGTTTGTTTGGGTTTGTTGTTTATTTTGTGGATGTGTATTTTTGGGTATTTGGATATATTTTCACGACTAATTCCAGTTATCGTCCTGCAAAAGGTCTGCTCGTTCTTTTCCTTTGAGTCGTAAATTCCTGTTGAACTCTCATTAAAAAGCGGAATTAAGTACGCTGTGTGATGATGGAGATCCTTGATGACGAATCAGGAATAGTGAATGAGCAGACAAATATCACGGATGGTACACCAGATAGGGAAAATGTAGATGAAACCCCTTTTGCTCAGGTGCTGTGTAGCGCTGCACAAAGATCCGATGAGCGGGGCCTGGGTGCTGTGTAATTAGTACACAAAGAACCAATTACTAGGGTGCTGAATAAACACAAAGATCCATTTTTGGAGCTGGTTCTCCCGGTGCTGTGATTTATTCAAAGAACCAAATCTTGCAAGAATTAAGATATGATTTGTCGACATTAGAAATACTTTAATATATGTAACGATTTTGTAACGATCATCCTGCAAAAGGTCTGCTCGTTCTTTTTCCTTTGAGTCGTAAATTCCTGTTGAATTCTCATTAAAATGCGGAATTAAGTACGCTGTGTGATGATGGAGATCCTTGATGACGAATCAGGAATAGGGAATGAGCAAACAAATATCACGGATGCTGCGGCTAGAGCAGTGGAAGCGATTTTTGAATTGTTCAATGATTATTCGATATTGTTATGACTTTTTGTCAATAGGTATACTAAGTGGCCATGAGGTAGCCTGTTGCTATGTACAGTTTTATTCTATTGTTGATTATACCACATAGCTGTGGTGATAAAGGAAATGTTCGTTTAAATAGATGATTATGATAGGACCATGACTATAAAATCATGATGATTATTATGAATGATATCATAGGGTTCAAATGCAGAATGATTGCATGAACTTGGGAAAGAACTTTCAAGGCTTATGGGATAAATTGGGTATTACAAGCGATGGAGTTTCAAAATTTAGCATGATTGAAGGAATTTGACAGTCCCATTTCAGGAGTTTTACGAAATTTATATTGCCAAGAGATTTTGGGTACTATTAAAAGGAAAATGATGAGATATTTTTCCCAAAGAACTTTAATATCTGGCATCCATTTTGGCTGTCTCACGAATGAAGGATGAGTTGCCTTTAGTGGTTGCAAAGAAAAATTTGTGGAGACCAGGCAAAATGGGAAAATATGTCAGATATGACCCTAGGACAGGACGGCGATTCATCAATTGACATGAGGTACGAATCCGAGGTGACGACCGATGAAATTCGATCTCAGTCAATGGATGGACCTGTCCTGACATCATTGGGGAAAGGGCTTATGCAAGGAGTCATTCAAAATAATTAATTTGATTTATTGATGAATATTGATGAATTAATTGAAATTGAATAATTGATTGAATTGTTAATTGATTGAATCTAATTGATTGAATTTAATTGCATAAATTGAACTGAATAAATTGAATTGAATATATTGATTGTTTGATTGATGAAAATGCGGTCTCAAGAAAGAAGCTTTGATATCTTTGCGAGATATTATCAATGTGGAGACAACCTGGGAAAATTGAGCAAGGTGGTGAGTTTATATACAGATATATATGTGCGGTTACCATTGTGTGATTTCCCCGTCAAACAGAGCGGACACCTGAGGATTCACCCACTTCATACTGACCCTCCGGCTCATCTGCAAATACTGATCTGTGAGATTGGATTGTGCAAAAGCCACAGCTGAGGGAGATTCTCTGGAAATCACCGTGCGAACAGGTGGAGAGATCCTTCCTGGAGGTACGAGTGAAGCTTTAGAGGAACCTGGAACAAGCTACAACACATCCAACGCTACTTTGATAAAAGGCAGAATGGGAAATGGAGCCTGCAAGAACACACAAGGACAACCAGAGATTCCACAAAAAGGTACTTGTACACATCATATGTACGACCGTTATGGTGCCAAAGCTATAAGGCAGGTCGAGAATTGGTATTTGTGGACAAAGGGACATGATGAGGAGTTTCCAAGAGATGGTACATTTGAGCGAAGTCGATTGGAAAGATTGGAACAAAGATTGAAAGCCAGGAAGAGACAGAATCTAACGGTAGACTGGCTTGCATTCCATCTTTGGGATGGTGAATCCAGACAACGGGAACAGCAAGAACGGATAACGGAACTAGAACTTAAAATAAAAAGGATACAGGATACAGTGGAGGAGACAAATGCACAACTGCCCTCGAAATTAGGAATGAAAGTCACAGTTGTCCCATCTGATTTCCAGTTGTCTCCCCAAAAAGGACGGTACAGAGAATTTTTTCGTGTTTCAGGAGATAACGAGAGATTGCAGTGGCAACTCAGGGATGTAGAGATGCAGCCCAGCAATACAAGTGCACAGGCGCACAGATCAGACAACGACAGAAACCGGTGTTTCGAGTGTGGAAAGATGGGACATTGGAGAAGAAGATGTCCGTATGTCAACAGGAAGACAAGGTCATGGGGCAAACCAAGATCAAGGGTACCAGTGCTTACCGGTACCTCAGACAATGATTAGGCCTTCATTGCTGCAAATCCCAAATGATGATTGGCCTCAACAGATTCGATTACTGGACAAACATGAACAACTGTCAATGATTCTTGTGTCTGAAAAGTTTTCAGAGCAAGAATGATTCATTTTTCTTTTTGCTTGTTAACAAATTAATAATTAATTGATCAAATGCCAAAATTGGATCTTCTATTTTGGGCACAGCAATTTTAAATTTACAAAGTTTGGAACAATTGCGTTGCAATTTTTGGCAAACCAAGTAACAAGAGTCACATGATGATCAGGTGGGAATTTCGGACTATTGTTCCGCACGATTGATAGGTCAATGGTCGACTGACATGCAAATGGGTGTGTAGTCAAAATTTGGATAGATTATTGTGAAGGCAGAAGGGTAATTTCAATTTGACATCATAAGGGTTTTCTAAGAATGGACTTTTGGTTTATTTGTCTATAAGCATTTTGAATTTGATTGACAAATTTTATGAAATTGAAATAAAATTGACACCCATCTGATCTGTAAATAATGGTTCCAACGCAAACAAATATGCATAATGCATGTGTGTGTGTGTTTTTGTGTATCAATCTTACAAGATTGTTGACACCGACAGTGTGCCTGTCTGGAAATGGATAGTTATATGTGGATGGGATTGGGATATGTGGATGGGATTGAATATCCAGAGAATCCGTAAAATAAAATAGAAATATAATTTGATTATGAACATTATCTCTTTTGTCAAGGGAAATGGAATATAAAAAAATTTTTTTTTGATGTGCTGGGTTATGAGCAGCCATTAATTAATAGTAAAATTGTGAGTAATTTTGGGATTCCATTTTTGATAGAATGTATATGAGAATAACATCTATTTATGGATATGAGCTTCATAAAAGGAAATGAGGAAGTACAAAATCATCCAAATTTGGGAGAGGTCTTACACTGACTTCCCAGAATACTCGGCTCATGGATATATATATATATAAACTTGAATTTTATCAGCATATAAATTGTGCTGTATGTATGGATGTGTTTTAGGCATAGATGATATGGGAAAAGAGTAAAGAAAATTTTGCTGGTTTGAACTATTGTGGGTTTTTCAGTTCTGGAGTTTAAACAAAGTCACTGGTTAACAGATGAGAAAGGATAGTAAATAAATTATTCTCTGCTGGGCAAATTAAGTACGATATTACTAAGACTTATGAGAGCTATTGTTCCGCCTTACAGCAGTGGAAAATTATTGGAAAAAATTAGATCCAACATAATGAATCTATAAAAGAATGTGATAGGGATAATATCCTCAATTTGTACTAATTATTTGATTGTGGGTAAAGGAATTAAGTCATCGTAGTGGATTGTTAACAGCAGCCTGAAAATGTCCTGAGAGTGTGCATCCATGTAATCAGAAATCCCAGATTTGTTTTTACAAACAACATTTTGGTAGAGGTCTTGTGTGGAACACTTCCTTGGTAGATAAAAACGGTACTGCATGCTGGCAGCCACTTTTGCGGCCAGTTAGGCCAAACAAATTGAGAGGAAATTGTAGTTAAATACGTAAGTTACACATGGCTATTTGTAAAAAGGAAATTTGTTGAGATGGGAAACATTTTTTCGAAGGTTTATTAAGGTGTTATAATATGACATGTGGCAAGGCAAACTATTGGATGGGAAAATTAGATCTGGCTATAGAATAAATTTATTGACCCCTTGAAGTTAATCCTTCGAATCATTGTTTCACTGGCATTTTTGTTCACATTGGAAATAGTTTGGTAGAGCTTTGGTTAAAACCTTTGGTTGCGGTATCTTGGAACGAATTGATAAACCATAGGAGATTGATAAGAATAGAAACAAATATGGACCTAAAATAGAAAGTTGGATTCATGCCTCTCATTGCAAGCAAGCACATGGGGCTAAGGTGGACGATCCCACAGAAAATGAGGCTGCACCTAGCAGCCCAGCAGAACATTCAGTGGTAGAAAAATGATAGTCATGATTTACAGTCATTTGAATTACATTTTAACACCCCTTGCATTGATAAACATTACATTTTCAACATGTGATATTCCTACTTGGGATAGTGACATTTATTTGCCTACATGACATACAATTACCTGCTGATATTAATACAGCATGAGTGAAAAAATGTATCACAACTACACTCATGATCAGGGGATTGAGTTCAACCCCGGGAGATAGGGGGATCAGGGTAAGACAAATAATCTGATTATGTTACATATTAAGGGATTTTCTTTATTTACCTTTTAGGAAGCTTGTTAGTTTGGTATATAATGTTAAATGTCATCGACATATAACTATGTCATAGATATGAATATATACAAGGAGTAGCAGACTTGTTTGTTGGTTTAGTAGTTATATTGGCAATTGTTTTAGTGGTGGCTTGCTTGAAAGCCTTAGTGACGGTGTGTTTGAATAAGGTAACCAACAACACGATGATAACACATGAAGTGACAAATGAGGAAAGAAATGTGGAACCAGAAAAGGAAGACTTTTATGGCGACATAAACAGTAGAATTAAGATAATGGCATAACGACAATGTTATGAGTTGTGTCAATTACAATATCAGTGAACTCATATCACCACGAGTGACACACTGTTAGAAAAAAAAAAAGAAAAAAAGAGGGAAAAGAAAAAGTGGAGAGGAATTATGGTAATAATACATTATGCTTAATTTGTTGGTTTGGGAAAATTGTTGTTGGGAATTAGGTATTCCCGTTTGTGATTGTAATCATATACAATGCTATTCTTAGTTTAGTAATAAAATACATACCTGATTGAATATTATTTGTGTGACGCATATAAATGAATATAACTTTTTGAGTTAAGGAAAAACAACAAATTGTTGAATGTGAAACTGTCGGAAGATATACATGATTATGCTGATTTCATGGTAAGATGTACCCTATCTGATTCAGTGTGTGCGGAAAGCAGATTCAGATATGACTGAGCATAAGGATAAGACGAGATCACATTTTGGAGGGATTGCTAACGGAATTGGGAAGAAGAAAGAAAGAAAATTTGTGGCTAAAAAATGAAGTTAATCGTGGCATACACCCTCTTTCTCAAAGAATGATGAAGACATTCTCCCGTGTAATTTGGAGATGAATGCTTACCTTCACCAAGGAAATTTATGTGACCATTTGCCTGGATCACACTGCAACATATGAAAGAAAGGCGATCACTTACTCTTGTTCGAAGACTTCGAACATTCACCACATCAGAAGTTGCAGGACAACGACATTTTACCTGCAACCTCTGTGAAATGCGGGGACATATGTTATTACTTCACCAACGTCCGGGGAACCAGCATGGAGCTGCAAAAAACGGCTGTGCCCTTGTCACAACAGCTGTGCACGATTCTGCTGGATTGCTCCTGGTAAGGACCATGAATGACCTGAACACCATGGTCCCAACATCATTGTGGATGCATCCGGCATCCCTGTTCCACATCTTGCTGGCCAATCAATGTCACACCAATACTTGCTGCCCACTCACAATAAGGGAGGAGGCAAGTCGACTACAACTGGGTGAAGGCCTTGTTCAGGAATTACTATGGTTTACAGCAAAAAGTGGCAAGAATGCTACAAGGAGAGCAGGGTCAGTCTATGACTCCGCAATGTTACCACAACAGCGAAATCCTACACGAAGTAGTGCAGGAGCTATGAAGACATTAGGAGAAAATGTTTCATACCTGGATTCAAACACAAGTGATCAGCCCTTCCTTTCAAACAAAGTCAACATTTGTGTGGAGGCAAACGTTTTTGCCAGATGGTGCAGATGCTTTACAAAACTTGAAAATGAAGTGTTGTTTTGAAAATATATTTGTGATGCAAATGCAATAGATTGAACAATATGGAAGGAGTCAATGACCAACGAAATGTTTTGTGATTCTTGCAGGATGACGGTGTATGCCTAAGGGAATTTGATTACCAAAGTTATGATTATTTACTTATACTTGTAATGATGTTTACTTGTAGTCATTGATTGTTTACTTATATTGATGTTTAGATTAATGGTTAATATAAACAAAAACAAAAAGATGAGGGAATTGTGGAAGTGTAATTCAGTGTAACTTATTAATTGGCACTGGTAACTTATTGGTTGACCTAGTAACAAAGCAGATGCATTTTACATGCAAACTCTGTGGGGGACGGGTTTGTAAATGAGTTAGGAATGTGCACGAACATGATGGTCTCTTGAAACACCTGGTCACAGCCCCAGGCTGGAGCACCCCCCTATTGTTTGATAAATGGAACTCACAGCAGGGGGGGCTAGCTGGCGCCAGGAAGGCGACCGGTGACGTCGGCGGAGAGGAGATTACGAGTTCAGCGGACAGAGGATTAAGTCGAGTTGGTCCATATAAGCGGGAGCTGCGGCTGGAGTCGAGAGGACTTGCCACGAGAACATCTGCCGGACGGACGAACGAGTATGCAACGGGAAAGCAGCGCCAGGAGAGCACCGGCCAATGAGGAAGAACCAACGACTTGAATTACTAAATTCGTTATGGTATTGTAGTTCCTTATTATATTGAAACAAGTGAACTAGTAGTTAATAAAGTCTTGATCTTTTGTAAACCTGTTTCCGGTCATTGGAGTCTCGAGTCCCAAACACACTTCCACGACAGAAGGCAGTATTAATATCTCAAGTTGGGCCCCTGCATGGAAGGCAGTATTAATATCTCAAGTTGGGCCTCTGGTGGAAGGCAGTGTTAATATCTCAAGTTGGGCCCCTGCATGGAAGGCAGTGTTAATATCTCAAGTTGGGCCCCTGCATGGAAGGCAGTATTAATATCTCAAGTTGGGCCCTTGCATGGAAGGCAGTATTAATATCTCAAGTTGGGCGCTTGCATGGAAGGCAGTGTTAATATCTCAAGTTGGGCCCCTGCATGGAAGGCAGTGTTAATATCTCAAGTTGGGCCCCTGCATGGAAGGCAGTATTAATATCTCAAGTTGGGCCCCTGCATGGAAGGCAGTGTTAATATCTCAAGTTGGGCCCCTGCATGGAAGGCAGTGTTAATATCTCAAGTTGGGCCCTTGCATGGAAGGCAGTGTTAATATCTCAAGTTGGGCCCCTGGTGGAAGGCAGTATTAATATCTCAAGTTGGGCCCCTGGTGGAAGGCAGTATTAATATCTCAAGTTGGGCCCCTGGTGGAAGGTAGTGTTAATATCTCAGGTTGGGCCTCTGGTGGAAGGCAGTATTAATATCTCAAGTTGGGCCCCTGGTGGAAGGCAGTGTTAATATCTCAGGTTGGGCCCCTGGTGGAAGGCAGTATTAATATCTCAAGTTGGGCCCCTGGTGGAAGGCAGTGTTAATATCTCAGGTTGGGCCCCTGGTGGAAGGCAGTATTAATATCTCAAGTTGGGCCCCTGGTGGAAGGCAGTATTAATATCTCAAGTTGGGCCCCTGGTGGAAGGCAGTGTTAATATCTCAGGTTGGCCCCTGGTGGAAGGCAGTATTAATATCTCAAGTTGGGCCCCTGCATGGAAGGCAGTGTTAATATCTCAAGTTGGGCCCCCTGCATGGAAGGCAGTATTAATATCTCAAGTTGGGCCCCTGCATGGAAGGCAGTGTTAATATCTCAAGTTGGGCCCCTGCATGGAAGGCAGTATTAATATCTCAAGTTGGGCCCCTGCATGGAAGGCAGTATTAATATCTCAAGTTGGGCCCTTGCATGGAAGGCAGTGTTAATATCTCAAGTTGGGCCCTTGCATGGAAGGCAGTGTTCATATCTCAAGTTGGGCCCTTGCATGGAATGCAGTATTAATATCTCAAGTTGGGCCCCTGCATGGAAGGCAGTATTAATATCTCAAGTTGGGCCCTTGCATGGAAGGCAGTGTTAATATCTCAAGTTGGCCCCTGGTGGAAGGCAGTATTAATATCTCAAGTTGGGCCCCTGCATGGAAGGCAGTGTTCATATCTCAAGTTGGGCCCTTGCATGGAAGGCAGTGTTCATATCTCAAGTTGGGCCCTTGCATGGAATGCAGTATTAATATCTCAAGTTGGGCCCCTGCATGGAAGGCAGTGTTAATATCTCAAGTTGGGCCCTTGCATGGAATGCAGTATTAATATCTCAAGTTGGGCCCTTGCATGGAAGGCAGTGTTCATATCTCAAGTTGGGCCCTTGCATGGAATGCAGTATTAATATCTCAAGTTGGGCCCCTGCATGGAAGGCAGTGTTAATATCTCAAGTTGGGCCCTTGCATGGAAGGCAGTGTTAATATCTCAAGTTGGCCCCTGGTGGAAGGCAGTATTAATATCTCAAGTTGGGCCCCTGCATGGAAGGCAGTGTTCATATCTCAAGTTGGGCCCTTGCATGGAATGCAGTATTAATATCTCAAGTTGGGCCCCTGCATGGAAGGCAGTATTAATATCTCAAGTTGGGCCCTTGCATGGAAGGCAGTGTTAATATCTCAAGTTGGGCCCCTGGTGGAAGGCAGTATTAATATCTCAAGTTGGGCCCCTGGTGGAAGGCAGCGTTAATATCTCAGGTTGGGCCCCTGGTGGAAGGCAGTATTAATATCTCAAGTTGGGCCCCTGGTGGAAGGTAGTGTTAATATCTCAGGTTGGCCCCTGGTGGAAGGCAGTATTAATATCTCAAGTTGGGCCCCTGGTGGAAGGCAGTGTTAATATCTCAGGTTGGGCCCCTGCATGGAAGGCAGTGTTAATATCTCAAGTTGGGCCCCTGCTTGGAAGGCAGTGTTAATATCTCAAGTTGGGCCCCTGCATGGAAGGCAGTGTTAATATCTCAAGTTGAGCCCCTGCATGGAAGGCAGTGTTAATATCTCAAGTTGGGCCCCTGCTTGGAAGGCAGTGTTAATATCTCAAGTTGGGCCCCTGCATGGAAGGCAGTGTTAATATCTCAAGTTGGGCCCTTGCTTGGAAGGCAGTGTTAATATCTCAAGTTGGGCCCCTGGTGGAAGGCAGTGTTGATATCTCAAGTTGGGCCCCTGCATGGAAGGCAGTATTAATATCTCAAGTTGGGCCTCTGGTGGAAGGCAGTGTTAATATCTCAAGTTGGGCCCCTGGTGGAAGGCAGTGTTAATATCTCAAGTTGGGCCCCTGGTGGTGCCCTTGCTTGGAAGGCAGTGTTGATATCTCAAGTTGGGCCTCTGCTTGGAAGGCAGTGTTAATATCTCAGGTTGGGCCCCTGCATGGAAGGCAGTATTAATATCTCAAGTTGGGCCCCTGCATGGAAGGCAGTGTTAATATCTCAAGTTGGGCCCCTGCATGGAAGGCAGTGTTAATATCTCAAGTTGGGCCCGTGCATGGAAGGCAGTATTAATATCTCAAGTTGGGCCCCTGCATGGAAGGCAGTGTTAATATCTCAATTTGGGCCCCTGCATGGAAGGCAGTGTTAATATCTCAAGTTGGGCCCCTGGTGGAAGGCAGTGTTAATATCTCAAGTTGGGCCCCTGCATGGAAGGCAGTGTTAATATCTCAAGTTGGGCCTCTGCTTGGAAGGCAGTGTTAATATCTCAAGTTGGGCCCCTGCATGGAAGGCAGTGTTAATATCTCAAGTTGGGCCCCTGCATGGAAGGCAGTGTTAATATCTCAAGTTGGGCCCCTGCATGGAAGGCAGTGTTAATATCTCAAGTTGGGCCCCTGCATGGAAGGCAGTGTTAATATCTCAAGTTGGGCCCCTGCATGGAAGGCAGTGTTAATATCTCAAGTTGGGCCCCTGCATGGAAGGCAGTGTTAATATCTCAAGTTGGGCCCCTGCATGGAAGGCAGTGTTAATATCTCAAGTTGGGCCCCTGCATGGAAGGCAGTGTTAATATCTCAAGTTGGGCCCCTGCTTGGAAGGCAGTGTTGATATCTCAAATTGGGCCCCTGGTGGAAGGCAGTGTTAATATCTCAAGTTGGGCCCTTGCTTGGAAGGCAGTGTTAATATCTCAAGTTGGGCCCTTGCTTGGAAGGCAGTGTTGATATCTCAAGTTGGGCCCCTGGTGGAAGGCAGTGTTAATATCTCAAGTTGGGCCCCTGGTGGAAGGCAGTATTAATATCTCAAGTTGGGCCCCTGCATGGAAGGCAGTGTTGATATCTCAAGTTGGGCCCCTGGTGGAAGGCAGTATTAATATCTCAAGTTGGGCCCCTGCATGGAAGGCAGTGTTAATATCTCAAGTTGGGCCCTTGCTTGGAAGGCAGTGTTGATATCTCAAGTTGGGCCCCTGGTGGAAGGCAGTGTTAATATCTCAAGTTGGGCCCCTGCATGGAAGGCAGTGTTGATATCTCAAGTTGGGCCCCTGCATGGAAGGCAGTATTAATATCTCAAGTTGGGCCTCTGGTGGAAGGCAGTGTTAATATCTCAAGTTGGGCCCCAGGTGGAAGGCAGTGTTAATATCTCAAGTTGGGCCCCTGGTGGTGCCCTTGCTTGGAAGGCAGTGTTGATATCTCAAGTTGGGCCTCTGCTTGGAAGGCAGTGTTAATATCTCAAGTTGGGCCCCTGGTGGAAGGCAGTATTAATATCTCAAGTTGGGCCCCTGCATGGAAGGCAGTGTTAATATCTCAAGTTGGGCCCCTGGTGGAAGGCAGTATTAATATCTCAAGTTGGGCCCCTGCATGGAAGGCAGTATTAATATCTCAAGTTGGGCCCCTGCATGGAAGGCAGTATTAATATCTCAAGTTGGGCCCCTGCATGGAAGGCAGTGTTAATATCTCAAGTTGGGCCCCTGCATGGAAGGCAGTATTAATATCTCAAGTTGGGCCCCTGCATGGAAGGCAGTATTAATATCTCAAGTTGGGCCCCTGCATGGAAGGCAGTGTTAATATCTCAAGTTGGGCCCCTGCATGGAAGGCAGTATTAATATCTCAAGTTGGGCCCCTGCATGGAAGGCAGTGTTAATATCTCAAGTTGGGCCCCTGCATGGAAGGCAGTGTTAATATCTCAAGTTGGGCCCCTGCATGGAAGGCAGTGTTAATATCTCAAGTTGGGCCCCTGCATGGAAGGCAGTATTAATATTTCAAGTTGGGCCCCTGCATGGAAGGCAGTGTTAATATCTCAAGTTGGGCCCCTGCGTGGAAGGCAGTGTTAATATCTCAAGTTGGGCCCCTGGTGGAAGGCAGTGTTAATATCTCAAGTTGGGCCCCTGCATGGAAGGCAGTGTTAATATCTCAAGTTGGGCCTCTGCTTGGAAGGCAGTGTTAATATCTCAAGTTGGGCCCCTGGTGGAAGGCAGTGTTAATATCTCAAGTTGGGCCCCTGCATGGAAGGCAGTGTTAATATCTCAAGTTGGGCCCCTGCATGGAAGGCAGTATTAATATCTCAAGTTGGGCCCCTGCATGGAAGGCAGTGTTAATATCTCAAGTTGGGCCCCTGGTGGAAGGCAGTATTAATATCTCAAGTTGGGTCCCTGCATGGAAGGCAGTGTTAATATCTCAAGTTGGGCCCCTGCATGGAAGGCAGTATTAATATCTCAAGTTGGGCACCTGCATGGAAGGCAGTGTTAATATCTCAAGTTGGGCCCCTGCATGGAAGGCAGTGTTAATATCTCAAGTTGGGCCCCTGCATGGAAGGCAGTGTTAATATCTCAAGTTGGGCCCCTGCATGGAAGGCAGTGTTAATATCTCAAGTTGGGCCCCTGCATGGAAGGCAGTGTTAATATCTCAAGTTGGGCCCCTGCATGGAAGGCAGTGTTAATATCTCAAGTTGGGCCCCTGCTTGGAAGGCAGTGTTGATATCTCAAATTGGGCCCCTGGTGGAAGGCAGTGTTAATATCTCAAGTTGGGCCCTTGCTTGGAAGGCAGTGTTAATATCTCAAGTTGGGCCCTTGCTTGGAAGGCAGTGTTGATATCTCAAGTTGGGCCCCTGGTGGAAGGCAGTGTTAATATCTCAAGTTGGGCCCCTGGTGGAAGGCAGTATTAATATCTCAAGTTGGGCCCCTGCATGGAAGGCAGTGTTGATATCTCAAGTTGGGCCCCTGGTGGAAGGCAGTATTAATATCTCAAGTTGGGCCCCTGCATGGAAGGCAGTGTTAATATCTCAAGTTGGGCCCTTGCTTGGAAGGCAGTGTTGATATCTCAAGTTGGGCCCCTGGTGGAAGGCAGTGTTAATATCTCAAGTTGGGCCCCTGCATGGAAGGCAGTGTTGATATCTCAAGTTGGGCCCCTGCATGGAAGGCAGTATTAATATCTCAAGTTGGGCCTCTGGTGGAAGGCAGTGTTAATATCTCAAGTTGGGCCCCAGGTGGAAGGCAGTGTTAATATCTCAAGTTGGGCCCCTGGTGGTGCCCTTGCTTGGAAGGCAGTGTTGATATCTCAAGTTGGGCCTCTGCTTGGAAGGCAGTGTTAATATCTCAAGTTGGGCCCCTGCATGGAAGGCAGTGTTAATATCTCAAGTTGGGCCTCTGGTGGAAGGCAGTGTTAATATCTCAAGTTGGGCCCCAGGTGGAAGGCAGTGTTAATATCTCAAGTTGGGCCCCTGGTGGTGCCCTTGCTTGGAAGGCAGTGTTGATATCTCAAGTTGGGCCTCTGCTTGGAAGGCAGTGTTAATATCTCAGGTTGGGCCCCTGCATGGAAGGCAGTATTAATATCTCAAGTTGGGCCCCTGCATGGAAGGCAGTGTTAATATCTCAAGTTGGGCCCCTGCATGGAAGGCAGTGTTAATATCTCAAGTTGGGCCCCTGCATGGAAGGCAGTATTAATATCTCAAGTTGGGCCCGTGCATGGAAGGCAGTGTTAATATCTCAAGTTGGGCCCGTGCATGGAAGGCAGTATTAATATCTCAAGTTGGGCCCCTGCATGGAAGGCAGTGTTAATATCTCAAGTTGGGCCCCTGCATGGAAGGCAGTGTTAATATCTCAAGTTGGGCCCCTGCATGGAAGGCAGTGTTAATATCTCAAGTTGGGCCCGTGCATGGAAGGCAGTATTAATATCTCAAGTTGGGCCCCTGCATGGAAGGCAGTGTTAATATCTCAAGTTGGGCCCCTGCATGGAAGGCAGTGTTAATATCTCAAGTTGGGCCCCTGGTGGAAGGCAGTGTTAATATCTCAAGTTGGGCCCCTGCATGGAAGGCAGTGTTAATATCTCAAGTTGGGCCTCTGCTTGGAAGGCAGTGTTAATATCTCAAGTTGGGCCCCTGCATGGAAGGCAGTGTTAATATCTCAAGTTGGGCCCCTGCATGGAAGGCAGTGTTAATATCTCAAGTTGGGCCCCTGCATGGAAGGCAGTGTTAATATCTCAAGTTGGGCCCCTGCATGGAAGGCAGTGTTAATATCTCAAGTTGGGCCCCTGCATGGAAGGCAGTGTTAATATCTCAAGTTGGGCCCCTGCATGGAAGGCAGTGTTAATATCTCAAGTTGGGCCCCTGCATGGAAGGCAGTGTTAATATCTCAAGTTGGGCCCCTGCATGGAAGGCAGTGTTAATATCTCAAGTTGGGCCCCTGCTTGGAAGGCAGTGTTGATATCTCAAATTGGGCCCCTGGTGGAAGGCAGTGTTAATATCTCAAGTTGGGCCCTTGCTTGGAAGGCAGTGTTGATATCTCAAGTTGGGCCCCTGGTGGAAGGCAGTGTTAATATCTCAAGTTGGGCCCCTGGTGGAAGGCAGTATTAATATCTCAAGTTGGGCCCCTGCATGGAAGGCAGTGTTGATATCTCAAGTTGGGCCCCTGGTGGAAGGCAGTATTAATATCTCAAGTTGGGCCCCTGCATGGAAGGCAGTGTTAATATCTCAAGTTGGGCCCTTGCTTGGAAGGCAGTGTTGATATCTCAAGTTGGGCCCCTGGTGGAAGGCAGTGTTAATATCTCAAGTTGGGCCCCTGCATGGAAGGCAGTGTTGATATCTCAAGTTGGGCCCCTGCATGGAAGGCAGTATTAATATCTCAAGTTGGGCCTCTGGTGGAAGGCAGTGTTAATATCTCAAGTTGGGCCCCAGGTGGAAGGCAGTGTTAATATCTCAAGTTGGGCCCCTGGTGGTGCCCTTGCTTGGAAGGCAGTGTTGATATCTCAAGTTGGGCCTCTGCTTGGAAGGCAGTGTTAATATCTCAAGTTGGGCCCCTGGTGGAAGGCAGTATTAATATCTCAAGTTGGGCCCCTGCATGGAAGGCAGTGTTAATATCTCAAGTTGGGCCCCTGGTGGAAGGCAGTATTAATATCTCAAGTTGGGCCCCTGCATGGAAGGCAGTATTAATATCTCAAGTTGGGCCCCTGCATGGAAGGCAGTATTAATATCTCAAGTTGGGCCCCTGCATGGAAGGCAGTGTTAATATCTCAAGTTGGGCCCCTGCATGGAAGGCAGTATTAATATCTCAAGTTGGGCCCCTGCATGGAAGGCAGTATTAATATCTCAAGTTGGGCCCCTGCATGGAAGGCAGTGTTAATATCTCAAGTTGGGCCCCTGCATGGAAGGCAGTATTAATATCTCAAGTTGGGCCCCTGCATGGAAGGCAGTATTAATATCTCAAGTTGGGCCCCTGCATGGAAGGCAGTGTTAATATCTCAAGTTGGGCCCCTGCATGGAAGGCAGTGTTAATATCTCAAGTTGGGCCCCTGCATGGAAGGCAGTGTTAATATCTCAAGTTGGGCCCCTGCGTGGAAGGCAGTGTTAATATCTCAAGTTGGGCCCCTGGTGGAAGGCAGTGTTAATATCTCAAGTTGGGCCCCTGCATGGAAGGCAGTGTTAATATCTCAAGTTGGGCCTCTGCTTGGAAGGCAGTGTTAATATCTCAAGTTGGGCCCCTGGTGGAAGGCAGTGTTAATATCTCAAGTTGGGCCCCTGCATGGAAGGCAGTGTTAATATCTCAAGTTGGGCCCCTGCATGGAAGGCAGTATTAATATCTCAAGTTGGGCCCCTGCATGGAAGGCAGTGTTAATATCTCAAGTTGGGCCCCTGGTGGAAGGCAGTATTAATATCTCAAGTTGGGCCCCTGCATGGAAGGCAGTGTTAATATCTCAAGTTGGGCCCCTGCATGGAAGGCAGTATTAATATCTCAAGTTGGGCACCTGCATGGAAGGCAGTGTTAATATCTCAAGTTGGGCCCCTGCATGGAAGGCAGTGTTAATATCTCAAGTTGGGCCCCTGCATGGAAGGCAGTGTTAATATCTCAAGTTGGGCCCCTGCATGGAAGGCAGTGTTAATATCTCAAGTTGGGCCCCTGCTTGGAAGGCAGTGTTGATATCTCAAATTGGGCCCCTGGTGGAAGGCAGTGTTAATATCTCAAGTTGGGCCCTTGCTTGGAAGGCAGTGTTAATATCTCAAGTTGGGCCCTTGCTTGGAAGGCAGTGTTGATATCTCAAGTTGGGCCCCTGGTGGAAGGCAGTGTTAATATCTCAAGTTGGGCCCCTGGTGGAAGGCAGTATTAATATCTCAAGTTGGGCCCCTGCATGGAAGGCAGTGTTGATATCTCAAGTTGGGCCCCTGGTGGAAGGCAGTATTAATATCTCAAGTTGGGCCCCTGCATGGAAGGCAGTGTTAATATCTCAAGTTGGGCCCTTGCTTGGAAGGCAGTGTTGATATCTCAAGTTGGGCCCCTGGTGGAAGGCAGTGTTAATATCTCAAGTTGGGCCCCTGCAAGGAAGGCAGTGTTGATATCTCAAGTTGGGCCCCTGCAAGGAAGGCAGTGTTAATATCTCAAGTTGGGCCCCAGGTGGAAGGCAGTGTTAATATCTCAAGTTGGGCCCCTGGTGGTGCCCTTGCTTGGAAGGCAGTGTTGATATCTCAAGTTGGGCCTCTGCTTGGAAGGCAGTGTTAATATCTCAAGTTGGGCCCCTGGTGGAAGGCAGTATTAATATCTCAAGTTGGGCCCCTGCATGGAAGGCAGTGTTAATATCTCAAGTTGGGCCCCTGGTGGAAGGCAGTATTAATATCTCAAGTTGGGCCCCTGCATGGAAGGCAGTATTAATATCTCAAGTTGGGCCCCTGCATGGAAGGCAGTATTAATATCTCAAGTTGGGCCCCTGCATGGAAGGCAGTGTTAATATCTCAAGTTGGGCCCCTGCATGGAAGGCAGTATTAATATCTCAAGTTGGGCCCCTGCATGGAAGGCAGTATTAATATCTCAAGTTGGGCCCCTGCATGGAAGGCAGTGTTAATATCTCAAGTTGGGCCCCTGCATGGAAGGCAGTATTAATATCTCAAGTTGGGCCCCTGCATGGAAGGCAGTGTTAATATCTCAAGTTGGGCCCCTGCATGGAAGGCAGTGTTAATATCTCAAGTTGGGCCCCTGCATGGAAGGCAGTGTTAATATCTCAAGTTGGGCCCCTGCATGGAAGGCAGTATTAATATTTCAAGTTGGGCCCCTGCATGGAAGGCAGTGTTAATATCTCAAGTTGGGCCCCTGCGTGGAAGGCAGTGTTAATATCTCAAGTTGGGCCCCTGGTGGAAGGCAGTGTTAATATCTCAAGTTGGGCCCCTGCATGGAAGGCAGTGTTAATATCTCAAGTTGGGCCTCTGCTTGGAAGGCAGTGTTAATATCTCAAGTTGGGCCCCTGGTGGAAGGCAGTGTTAATATCTCAAGTTGGGCCCCTGCATGGAAGGCAGTGTTAATATCTCAAGTTGGGCCCCTGCATGGAAGGCAGTATTAATATCTCAAGTTGGGCCCCTGCATGGAAGGCAGTGTTAATATCTCAAGTTGGGCCCCTGGTGGAAGGCAGTATTAATATCTCAAGTTGGGCCCCTGCATGGAAGGCAGTGTTAATATCTCAAGTTGGGCCCCTGCATGGAAGGCAGTATTAATATCTCAAGTTGGGCACCTGCATGGAAGGCAGTGTTAATATCTCAAGTTGGGCCCCTGCATGGAAGGCAGTGTTAATATCTCAAGTTGGGCCCCTGCATGGAAGGCAGTATTAATATCTCAAGTTGGGCCCCTGCATGGAAGGCAGTGTTAATATCTCAAGTTGGGCCCCTGCATAGAAGGCAGTGTTAATATCTCAAGTTGGGCCCCTGCATGGAAGGCAGTGTTAATATCTCAAGTTGGGCCCCTGGTGGAAGGCAGTGTTAATATCTCAATTTGGACCCCTGCATGGAAGGCAGTGTTAATATCTCAAGTTGGGCCTCTGCTTGGAAGGCAGTGTTAATATCTCAAGTTGGGCCCCTGGTGGAGGGCAGTGTTAATATCTCAAGTTGGGCCCCTGCATGGAAGGCAGTGTTGATATCTCAAGTTGGGCCCCTGCATGGAAGGCAGTATTAATATCTCAAGTTGGGCCCCTGCATGGAAGGCAGTGTTAATATCTCAAGTTGGGCCCCTGCATGGAAGGCAGTGTTAATATCTCAAGTTGGGCCCCTGGTGGAAGGCAGTGTTAATATCTCAAGTTGGGCCCCTGGTGGAAGGCAGTATTAATATCTCAAGTTGGGCCCCTGCATGGAAGGCAGTGTTAATATCTCAAGTTGGGCCCCTGCATGGAAGGCAGTATTAATATCTCAAGTTGGGCCCTTGCATGGAAGGCAGTGTTAATATCTCAAGTTGGGCCCCTGCATGGAAGGCAGTGTTAATATCTCAAGTTGGGCCCCTGCATGGAAGGCAGTATTAATATCTCAAGTTGGGCCCCTGCATGGAAGGCAGTGTTAATATCTCAATTTGGGCCCCTGCATGGAAGGCAGTGTTAATATCTCAAGTTGGGCCCCTGCATGGAAGGCAGTATTAATATCTCAAGTTGGGCCCTTGCATGGAAGGCAGTGTTAATATCTCAAGTTGGGCCCCTGGTGGAAGGCAGTATTAATATCTCAAGTTGGGCCCCTGGTGGAAGGCAGTGTTAATATCTCAGGTTGGGCCCCTGGTGGAAGGCAGTATTAATATCTCAAGTTGGGCCCCTGGTGGAAGGTAGTGTTAATATCTCAGGTTGGGCCTCTGGTGGAAGGCAGTGTTAATATCTCAAGTTGGGCCCCTGGTGGAAGGCAGTGTTAATATCTCAGGTTGGGCCCCTGGTGGAAGGCAGTGTTAATATCTCAAGTTGGGCCCCTGGTGGAAGGCAGTATTAATATCTCAAGTTGGGCCCCTGGTCGAAGGCAGTGTTAATATCTCAGGTTGGCCCCTGGTGGAAGGCAGTATTAATATCTCAAGTTGGGCCCCTGCATGGAAGGCGGTGTTAATATCTCAAGTTGGGCCCCTGCATGGAAGGCAGTATTAATATCTCAAGTTGGGCCCCTGCATGGAAGGCAGTGTTAATATCTCAAGTTGGGCCCCTGCATGGAAGGCAGTATTAATATCTCAAGTTGGGCCCCTGCATGGAAGGCAGTATTAATATCTCAAGTTGGGCCCTTGCATGGAAGGCAGTGTTAATATCTCAAGTTGGGCCCCTGCATGGAAGGCAGTATTAATATCTCAAGTTGGGCCCCTGCATGGAAGGCAGTATTAATATCTCAAGTTGGGCCCTTGCATGGAAGGCAGTGTTAATATCTCAAGTTGGGCCCCTGGTGGAAGGCAGTATTAATATCTCAAGTTGGGCCCCTGCATGGAAGGCAGTGTTCATATCTCAAGTTGGGCCCTTGCATGGAAGGCAGTATTAATATCTCAAGTTGGGCCCCTGCATGGAAGGCAGTATTAATATCTCAAGTTGGGCCCTTGCATGGAAGGCAGTGTTAATATCTCAAGTTGGGCCCCTGGTGGAAGGCAGTATTAATATCTCAAGTTGGGCCCCTGGTGGAAGGCAGCGTTAATATCTCAAGTTGGGCCCTTGCATGGAAGGCAGTGTTAATATCTCAGGTTGGGCCCCTGGTGGAAGGCAGTATTAATATCTCAAGTTGGGCCCCTGGTGGAAGGTAGTGTTAATATCTCAGGTTGGCCCCTGGTGGAAGGCAGTATTAATATCTCAAGTTGGGCCCCTGGTGGAAGGCAGTGTTAATATCTCAGGTTGGGCCCCTGGTGGAAGGCAGTATTAATATCTCAAGTTGGGCCCCTGGTGGAAGGCAGTGTTAATATCTCAGGTTGGGCCCCTGGTGGAAGGCAGTGTTAATATCTCAAGTTGGGCCCCTGGTGGAAGGCAGTATTAATATCTCAAGTTGGGCCCCTGGTGGAAGGCAGTGTTAATATCTCAGGTTGGGCCCCTGGTGGAAGGCAGTATTAATATCTCAAGTTGGGCCCCTGGTGGAAGGCAGTGTTAATATCTCAGGTTGGGCCCCTGGTGGAAGGCAGTATTAATATCTCAAGTTGGGCCCCTGGTGGAAGGCAGTATTAATATCTCAAGTTGGGCCCCTGGTGGAAGGCAGTGTTAATATCTCAGGTTGGGCCCCTGGTGGAAGGCAGTGTTAATATCTCAGGTTGGGCCCCTGGTGGAAGGCAGTGTTAATATCTCAGGTTGGGCCCCTGGTGGAAGGCAGTATTAATATCTCAAGTTGGGCCCCTGGTGGAAGGCAGTGTTAATATCTCAAGTTGGGCCCCTGGTGGAAGGCAGTGTTAATATCTCAGGTTGGGCCCCTGGTGGAAGGTAGTGTTAATATCTCAGGTTGGCCCCTGGTGGAAGGCAGTATTAATATCTCAAGTTGGGCCCCTGGTGGAAGGCAGTGTTAATATCTCAGGTTGGGCCCCTGGTGGAAGGCAGTATTAATATCTCAAGTTGGGCCCCTGGTGGAAGGCAGTGTTAATATCTCAGGTTGGGCCCCTGGTGGAAGGCAGTGTTAATATCTCAAGTTGGGCCCCTGGTGGAAGGCAGTATTAATATCTCAAGTTGGGCCCCTGGTGGAAGGCAGTGTTAATATCTCAGGTTGGGCCCCTGGTGGAAGGCAGTGTTAATATCTCAGGTTGGGCCCCTGGTGGAAGGCAGTGTTAATATCTCAAGTTGGGCCCCTGGTGGAAGGCAGTATTAATATCTCAAGTTGGGCCCCTGGTGGAAGGCAGTGTTAATATCTCAGGTTGGGCCCCTGGTGGAAGGCAGTGTTAATATCTCAGGTTGGGCCCCTGGTGTAAGGCAGTATTAATATCTCAAGTTGGGCCCCTGGTGGAAGGCAGTGTTAATATCTCAAGTTGGGCCCCTGGTGGAAGGCAGTATTAATATCTCAGGTTGGGCCCCTGGTGGAAGGCAGTATTAATATCTCAAGTTGGGCCCCTGGTGGAAGGCAGCGTTAATATCTCAGGTTGGGCCCCTGGTGGAAGGCAGTGTTAATATCTCAAGTTGAGCCCCTGCATGGAAGGCAGTGTTAATATCTCAAGTTGGGCCCCTGCTTGGAAGGCAGTGTTAATATCTCAAGTTGGGCCCCTGCATGGAAGGCAGTATTAATATCTCAAGTTGGGCCCCTGCATGGAAGGCAGTGTTAATATCTCAAGTTGGGCCTCTGCTTGGAAGGCAGTGTTAATATCTCAGGTTGGGCCCCTGCATGGAAGGCAGTATTAATATCTCAAGTTGGGCCCCTGCATGGAAGGCAGTGTTAATATCTCAAGTTGGGCCCCTGCATGGAAGGCAGTATTAATATCTCAAGTTGGGCCCCTGCATGGAAGGCAGTGTTAATATCTCAAGTTGGGCCCCTGCATGGAAGGCAGTGTTAATATCTCAAGTTGGCCCCTGCATGGAAGGCAGTGTTAATATCTCAAGTTGGGCCCCTGCATGGAAGGCAGTGTTAATATCTCAAGTTGGGCCCCTGCATGGAAGGCAGTGTTAATATCTCAAGTTGGGCCCCTGCATGGAAGGCAGTGTTAATATCTCAAGTTGGGCCCCTGGTGGAAGGCAGTGTTAATATCTCAAGTTGGGCCCCTGCATGGAAGGCAGTGTTAATATCTCAAGTTGGGCCTCTGCTTGGAAGGCAGTGTTAATATCTCAAGTTGGGCCCCTGCATGGAAGGCAGTGTTAATATCTCAAGTTGGGCCCCTGCATGGAAGGCAGTGTTAATATCTCAAGTTGGGCCCCTGCATGGAAGGCAGTGTTAATATCTCAAGTTGGGCCCCTGCATGGAAGGCAGTGTTAATATCTCAAGTTGGGCCCCTGGTGGAAGGCAGTGTTAATATCTCAAGTTGGGCCCCTGCATGGAAGGCAGTGTTAATATCTCAAGTTGGGCCCCTGCATGGAAGGCAGTGTTAATATCTCAAGTTGGGCCCCTGAATGGAAGGCAGTATTAATATCTCAAGTTGGGCCCCTGCATGGAAGGCAGTATTAATATCTCAAGTTGGGCCCTTGCATGGAAGGCAGTGTTAATATCTCAAGTTGGGCCCCTGGTGGAAGGCAGTATTAATATCTCAAGTTGGGCCCCTGGTGGAAGGCAGTATTAATATCTCAAGTTGGGCCCCTGGTGGAAGGCAGTGTTCATATCTCAAGTTGGGCCCTTGCATGGAAGGCAGTGTTCATATCTCAAGTTGGGCCCCTGCATGGAAGGCAGTGTTAATATCTCAAGTTGGGCCCCTGGTGGAAGGCAGTGTTAATATCTCAGGTTGGGCCCCTGGTGGAAGGCAGTATTAATATCTCAAGTTGGGCCCCTGGTGGAAGGTAGTGTTAATATCTCAGGTTGGGCCCCTGGTGGAAGGTAGTGTTAATATCTCAGGTTGGGCCCCTGGTGGAAGGCAGTATTAATATCTCAAGTTGGGCCCCTGGTGGAAGGCAGTGTTAATATCTCAGGTTGGGCCCCTGGTGGAAGGCAGTGTTAATATCTCAGGTTGGGCCCCTGGTGGAAGGCAGTATTAATATCTCAAGTTGGGCCCCTGGTGGAAGGCAGTGTTAATATATCAGGTTGGGCCCCTGGTGGAAGGCAGTATTAATATCTCAAGTTGGGCCCCTGGTGGAAGGCAGTGTTAATATCTCAAGTTGGGCCCCTGGTGGAAGGCAGTATTAATATCTCAAGTTGGGCCCCTGGTGGAAGGCAGTGTTAATATCTCAGGTTGGGCCCCTGGTGGAAGGCAGTGTTAATATCTCAGGTTAGGCCCCTGGTGTAAGGCAGTATTAATATCTCAAGTTGGACCCCTGGTGGAAGGCAGTATTAATATCTCAGGTTGGGCCCCTGGTGGAAGGCAGTATTAATATCTCAAGTTGGGCCCCTGGTGGAAGGCAGTATTAATATCTCAAGTTGGGCCCCTGGTGGAAGGCTGTATTAATATCTCAGGTTGGGCCCCTGGTGGAAGGCAGTGTTAATATCTCAAGTTGGGCCCCTGGTGGAAGGCAGTATTAATATCTCAAGTTGGGCCCCTGGTCGAAGGCAGTGTTAATATCTCAGGTTGGCCCCTGGTGGAAGGCAGTATTAATATCTCAAGTTGGGCCCCTGCATGGAAGGCGGTGTTAATATCTCAAGTTGGGCCCCTGCATGGAAGGCAGTATTAATATCTCAAGTTGGGCCCCTGCATGGAAGGCAGTGTTAATATCTCAAGTTGGGCCCCTGCATGGAAGGCAGTATTAATATCTCAAGTTGGGCCCCTGCATGGAAGGCAGTATTAATATCTCAAGTTGGGCCCTTGCATGGAAGGCAGTGTTAATATCTCAAGTTGGGCCCCTGCATGGAAGGCAGTATTAATATCTCAAGTTGGGCCCCTGCATGGAAGGCAGTATTAATATCTCAAGTTGGGCCCCTGCATGGAAGGCAGTGTTCATATCTCAAGTTGGGCCCTTGCATGGAAGGCAGTATTAATATCTCAAGTTGGGCCCCTGGTGGAAGGCAGTATTAATATCTCAAGTTGGGCCCCTGCATGGAAGGCAGTGTTCATATCTCAAGTTGGGCCCCTGGTGGAAGGCAGTATTAATATCTCAAGTTGGGCCCCTGCATGGAAGGCAGTGTTCATATCTCAAGTTGGGCCCTTGCATGGAAGGCAGTATTAATATCTCAAGTTGGGCCCCTGCATGGAAGGCAGTATTAATATCTCAAGTTGGGCCCTTGCATGGAAGGCAGTGTTAATATCTCAAGTTGGGCCCCTGGTGGAAGGCAGTATTAATATCTCAAGTTGGGCCCCTGGTGGAAGGCAGCGTTAATATCTCAAGTTGGGCCCTTGCATGGAAGGCAGTGTTAATATCTCAGGTTGGGCCCCTGGTGGAAGGCAGTATTAATATCTCAAGTTGGGCCCCTGGTGGAAGGTAGTGTTAATATCTCAGGTTGGCCCCTGGTGGAAGGCAGTATTAATATCTCAAGTTGGGCCCCTGGTGGAAGGCAGTGTTAATATCTCAGGTTGGGCCCCTGGTGGAAGGCAGTATTAATATCTCAAGTTGGGCCCCTGGTGGAAGGCAGTGTTAATATCTCAGGTTGGGCCCCTGGTGGAAGGCAGTGTTAATATCTCAAGTTGGGCCCCTGGTGGAAGGCAGTATTAATATCTCAAGTTGGGCCCCTGGTGGAAGGCAGTGTTAATATCTCAGGTTGGGCCCCTGGTGGAAGGCAGTATTAATATCTCAAGTTGGGCCCCTGGTGGAAGGCAGTGTTAATATCTCAGGTTGGGCCCCTGGTGGAAGGCAGTATTAATATCTCAAGTTGGGCCCCTGGTGGAAGGCAGTATTAATATCTCAAGTTGGGCCCCTGGTGGAAGGCAGTGTTAATATCTCAGGTTGGGCCCCTGGTGGAAGGCAGTGTTAATATCTCAGGTTGGGCCCCTGGTGGAAGGCAGTGTTAATATCTCAGGTTGGGCCCCTGGTGGAAGGCAGTATTAATATCTCAAGTTGGGCCCCTGGTGGAAGGCAGTGTTAATATCTCAAGTTGGGCCCCTGGTGGAAGGCAGTGTTAATATCTCAGGTTGGGCCCCTGGTGGAAGGTAGTGTTAATATCTCAGGTTGGCCCCTGGTGGAAGGCAGTATTAATATCTCAAGTTGGGCCCCTGGTGGAAGGCAGTGTTAATATCTCAGGTTGGGCCCCTGGTGGAAGGCAGTATTAATATCTCAAGTTGGGCCCCTGGTGGAAGGCAGTGTTAATATCTCAGGTTGGGCCCCTGGTGGAAGGCAGTGTTAATATCTCAAGTTGGGCCCCTGGTGGAAGGCAGTATTAATATCTCAAGTTGGGCCCCTGGTGGAAGGCAGTGTTAATATCTCAGGTTGGGCCCCTGGTGGAAGGCAGTGTTAATATCTCAGGTTGGGCCCCTGGTGGAAGGCAGTGTTAATATCTCAAGTTGGGCCCCTGGTGGAAGGCAGTATTAATATCTCAAGTTGGGCCCCTGGTGGAAGGCAGTGTTAATATCTCAGGTTGGGCCCCTGGTGGAAGGCAGTGTTAATATCTCAGGTTGGGCCCCTGGTGTAAGGCAGTATTAATATCTCAAGTTGGGCCCCTGGTGGAAGGCAGTGTTAATATCTCAAGTTGGGCCCCTGGTGGAAGGCAGTATTAATATCTCAGGTTGGGCCCCTGGTGGAAGGCAGTATTAATATCTCAAGTTGGGCCCCTGGTGGAAGGCAGCGTTAATATCTCAGGTTGGGCCCCTGGTGGAAGGCAGTGTTAATATCTCAAGTTGAGCCCCTGCATGGAAGGCAGTGTTAATATCTCAAGTTGGGCCCCTGCTTGGAAGGCAGTGTTAATATCTCAAGTTGGGCCCCTGCATGGAAGGCAGTGTTAATATCTCAAGTTGGGCCCTTGCTTGGAAGGCAGTGTTAATATCTCAAGTTGGGCCCCTGGTGGAAGGCAGTGTTGATATCTCAAGTTGGGCCCCTGCATGGAAGGCAGTATTAATATCTCAAGTTGGGCCTCTGGTGGAAGGCAGTGTTAATATCTCAAGTTGGGCCCCTGGTGGAAGGCAGTGTTAATAGCTCAAGTTGGGCCCCTGGTGGTGCCCTTGCTTGGAAGGCAGTGTTGATATCTCAAGTTGGGCCTCTGCTTGGAAGGCAGTGTTAATATCTCAGGTTGGGCCCCTGCATGGAAGGCAGTATTAATATCTCAAGTTGGGCCCCTGCATGGAAGGCAGTGTTAATATCTCAAGTTGGGCCCCTGCATGGAAGGCAGTATTAATATCTCAAGTTGGGCCCCTGCATGGAAGGCAGTGTTAATATCTCAAGTTGGGCCCCTGCATGGAAGGCAGTGTTAATATCTCAAGTTGGCCCCTGCATGGAAGGCAGTGTTAATATCTCAAGTTGGGCCCCTGCATGGAAGGCAGTGTTAATATCTCAAGTTGGGCCCCTGCATGGAAGGCAGTGTTAATATCTCAAGTTGGGCCCCTGCATGGAAGGCAGTGTTAATATCTCAAGTTGGGCCCCTGGTGGAAGGCAGTGTTAATATCTCAAGTTGGGCCCCTGCATGGAAGGCAGTGTTAATATCTCAAGTTGGGCCTCTGCTTGGAAGGCAGTGTTAATATCTCAAGTTGGGCCCCTGCATGGAAGGCAGTGTTAATATCTCAAGTTGGGCCCCTGCATGGAAGGCAGTGTTAATATCTCAAGTTGGGCCCCTGCATGGAAGGCAGTGTTAATATCTCAAGTTGGGCCCCTGCATGGAAGGCAGTGTTAATATCTCAAGTTGGGCCCCTGGTGGAAGGCAGTGTTAATATCTCAAGTTGGGCCCCTGCATGGAAGGCAGTGTTAATATCTCAAGTTGGGCCCCTGCATGGAAGGCAGTGTTAATATCTCAAGTTGGGCCCCTGAATGGAAGGCAGTATTAATATCTCAAGTTGGGCCCCTGCATGGAAGGCAGTATTAATATCTCAAGTTGGGCCCTTGCATGGAAGGCAGTGTTAATATCTCAAGTTGGGCCCCTGGTGGAAGGCAGTATTAATATCTCAAGTTGGGCCCCTGGTGGAAGGCAGTATTAATATCTCAAGTTGGGCCCCTGGTGGAAGGCAGTGTTCATATCTCAAGTTGGGCCCTTGCATGGAAGGCAGTGTTCATATCTCAAGTTGGGCCCCTGCATGGAAGGCAGTGTTAATATCTCAAGTTGGGCCCCTGGTGGAAGGCAGTGTTAATATCTCAGGTTGGGCCCCTGGTGGAAGGCAGTATTAATATCTCAAGTTGGGCCCCTGGTGGAAGGTAGTGTTAATATCTCAGGTTGGGCCCCTGGTGGAAGGTAGTGTTAATATCTCAGGTTGGGCCCCTGGTGGAAGGCAGTATTAATATCTCAAGTTGGGCCCCTGGTGGAAGGCAGTGTTAATATCTCAGGTTGGGCCCCTGGTGGAAGGCAGTGTTAATATCTCAGGTTGGGCCCCTGGTGGAAGGCAGTATTAATATCTCAAGTTGGGCCCCTGGTGGAAGGCAGTGTTAATATATCAGGTTGGGCCCCTGGTGGAAGGCAGTATTAATATCTCAAGTTGGGCCCCTGGTGGAAGGCAGTGTTAATATCTCAAGTTGGGCCCCTGGTGGAAGGCAGTATTAATATCTCAAGTTGGGCCCCTGGTGGAAGGCAGTGTTAATATCTCAGGTTGGGCCCCTGGTGGAAGGCAGTGTTAATATCTCAGGTTAGGCCCCTGGTGTAAGGCAGTATTAATATCTCAAGTTGGACCCCTGGTGGAAGGCAGTATTAATATCTCAGGTTGGGCCCCTGGTGGAAGGCAGTATTAATATCTCAAGTTGGGCCCCTGGTGGAAGGCAGTATTAATATCTCAAGTTGGGCCCCTGGTGGAAGGCTGTATTAATATCTCAGGTTGGGCCCCTGGTGGAAGGCAGTGTTAATATCTCAGGTTGGGCCCCTGGTGGAAGGCTGTATTAATATCTCAGGTTGGGCCCCTGCATGGAAGGCAGTGTTAATATCTCAAGTTGGGCCCCTGGTGGAAGGCAGTATTAATATCTCAAGTTGGGCCCCTGCATGGAAGGCAGTGTTCATATCTCAAGTTGGGCTCTTGCATGGAAGGTAGTGTTAATATCTCAAGTTGGGCCCCTGGTGGAAGGCTGTATTAATATCTCAAGTTGGGCCCTTGCATGGAAGGCAGTGTTAATATCTCAAGTTGGGCCCCTGGTGGAAGGCAGTATTAATATCTCAAGTTGGGCCCCTGCATGGAAGGCAGTGTTCATATCTCAAGTTGGGCTCTTGCATGGAAGGTAGTGTTAATATCTCAAGTTGGGCCCCTGGTGGAAGGCAGTATTAATATCTCAAGTTGGGCCCCTGCATGGAAGGTAGTGTTCATATCTCAAGTTGGGCCCTTGCATGGAAGGCAGTGTTCATATCTCAAGTTGGGCCCCTGCATGGAAGGCAGTATTAATATCTCAAGTTGGGCCTCTGGTGGAAGGCAGTGTTAATATCTCAAGTTGGGCCCCTGCATGGAAGGTAGTGTTCATATCTCAAGTTGGGCCCTTGCATGGAAGGCAGTGTTCATATCTCAAGTTGGGCCCCTGCATGGAAGGCAGTATTAATATCTCAAGTTGGGCCCCTGGTGGAAGGCAGTGTTAATATATCAGGTTGGGCCCCTGGTGGAAGGCAGTGTTATTATCTCAGGTTGGGCCCCTGGTGGAAGGCAGTATTAATATCTCAAGTTGGGCACCTGGTGGAAGGCAGTGTTAATATCTCAAGTTGGGCCCCTGGTGGAAGGCAGTATTAATATCTCAAGTTGGGCCCCTGGTGGAAGGCAGTGTTAATATCTCAGGTTGGGCCCCTGGTGGAAGGCAGTGTTAATATCTCAAGTTGGGCCCCTGGTGGAAGGCAGTATTAATATCTCAGGTTGGGCCCCTGGTGGAAGGCAGTGTTAATATCTCAGGTTGGGCCCCTGGTGGAAGGCAGTATTAATATCTCAAGTTGGGCCCCTGGTGGAAGGCAGTATTAATATCTCAAGTTGGGCCCCTGGTGGAAGGTAGTGTTAATATCTCAAGTTGGGCCCCTGCATGGAAGGCAGTATTAATATCTCAAGTTGGGCCCCTGGTGGAAGGCAGTATTAATATCTCAAGTTGGGCCCCTGGTGGAAGGCAGTATTAATATCTCAGGTTGGGCCCCTGGTGGAAGGCAGTGTTAATATCTCAAGTTGGGCCCCTGGTGGAAGGCAGTATTAATATCTCAAGTTGGGCCCCTGGTGGAAGGCAGTGTTAATATCTCAGGTTGGGCCCCTGGTGGAAGGCAGTGTTAATATCTCAGGTTAGGCCCCTGGTGTAAGGCAGTATTAATATCTCAAGTTGGACCCCTGGTGGAAGGCAGTGTTAATATCTCAGGTTGGGCCCCTGGTGGAAGGCAGTATTAATATCTCAGGTTGGGCCCCTGGTGGAAGGCAGTATTAATATCTCAAGTTGGGCCCCTGGTGGAAGGCAGTGTTAATATCTCAGGTTGGGCCCCTGGTGGAAGGCAGTATTAATATCTCAAGTTGGGCCCCTGGTGGAAGGCAGTGTTAATATCTCAGGTTGGGCCCCTGGTGGAAGGCAGTATTAATATCTCAAGTTGGGCCCCTGGTGGAAGGCAGTGTTAATATCTCAGGTTGGGCCCCTGGTGGAAGGCAGTATTAATATCTCAAGTTGGGCCCCTGGTGGAAGGCAGTGTTAATATCTCAGGTTGGGCCCCTGGTGGAAGGCAGTATTAATATCTCAAGTTGGGCCCCTGGTGGAAGGCTGTATTAATATCTCAGGTTGGGCCCTTGCATGGAAGGCAGTATTAATATCTCAAGTTGGGCCCTTGCATGGAAGGCAGTGTTAATATCTCAAGTTGGGCCCCTGGTGGAAGGCTGTATTAATATCTCAGGTTGGGCCCTTGCATGGAAGGCAGTATTAATATCTCAAGTTGGGCCCTTGCATGGAAGGCAGTGTTAATATCTCAAGTTGGGCCCCTGCATGGAAGGCAGTGTTAATATCTCAAGTTGGGCCCCTGCATGGAAGGCAGTGTTAATATCTCAAGTTGGGCCCCTGCATGGAAGGCAGTATTAATATCTCAAGTTGGGCCCCTGCATGGAAGGCAGTGTTAATATCTCAAGTTGGGCCCCTGCATGGAAGGCAGTGTTAATATCTCAAGTTGGGCCCCTGGTGGAAGGCAGTGTTAATATCTCAAGTTGGGCCCCTGGTGGAAGGCAGTATTAATATCTCAGGTTGGGCCCCTGGTGGAAGGCAGTGTTAATATCTCAAGTTGGGCCCCTGCATGGAAGGCAGTGTTAATATCTCAAGTTGGGCCCCTGCATGGAAGGCAGTATTAATATCTCAAGTTGGGCCCTTGCATGGAAGGCAGTGTTAATATCTCAAGTTGGGCCCCTGCATGGAAGGCAGTGTTAATATCTCAAGTTGGGCCCCTGCATGGAAGGCAGTGTTAATATCTCAAGTTGGGCCCCTGGTGGAAGGCAGTATTAATATCTCAGGTTGGGCCCCTGGTGGAAGGCAGTGTTAATATCTCAAGTTGGGCCCCTGCATGGAAGGCAGTGTTAATATCTCAAGTTGGGCCCCTGGTGGAAGGCAGTATTAATATCTCAAGTTGGGCCCCTGGTGGAAGGCAGTATTAATATCTCAGGTTGGGCCCCTGGTGGAAGGCAGTGTTAATATCTCAAGTTGGGCCCCTGGTGGAAGGCAGTATTAATATCTCAGGTTGGGCCCCTGGTGGAAGGCAGTGTTATTATCTCAAGTTGGGCCCCTGGTGGAAGGCAGTGTTAATATCTCAAGTTGGGCCCCTGCATGGAAGGCAGTGTTAATATCTCAAGTTGGGCCCCTGCATGGAAGGCAGTATTAATATCTCAAGTTGGGCCCCTGCATGGAAGGCAGTGTTAATATCTCAAGTTGGGCCCCTGCATGGAAGGCAGTGTTAATATCTCAAGTTGGGCCCCTGGTGGAAGGCAGTGTTAATATCTCAAGTTGGGCCCCTGGTGGAAGGCAGTGTTAATATCTCAAGTTGGGCCCCTGGTGGAAGGCAGTGTTAATATCTCAAGTTGGGCCCCTGGTGGAAGGCAG
Source organism: Myxine glutinosa (assembly GCF_964187855.1). Taxonomy (NCBI): domain Eukaryota; kingdom Metazoa; phylum Chordata; class Myxini; order Myxiniformes; family Myxinidae; genus Myxine; species Myxine glutinosa. Next base: position 154,749,460 of record NC_136268.1, read on the forward strand.
TGTTAATATCTCAAGTTGGGCCCCTGGTGGAAGGCAGTGTTAATATCTCAAGTTGGGCCCCTGGTGGAAGGCAGTATTAATATCTCAAGTTGGGCCCCTGCATGGAAGGCAGTGTTAATATCTCAAGTTGGGCCCCTGCATGGAAGGCAGTATTAATATCTCAAGTTGGGCCCTTGCATGGAAGGCAGTGTTAATATCTCAAGTTGGGCCCCTGCATGGAAGGCAGTGTTAATATCTCAAGTTGGGCCCCTGCATGGAAGGCAGTATTAATATCTCAAGTTGGGCCCCTGCATGGAAGGCAGTGTTAATATCTCAAGTTGGGCCCCTGCATGGAAGGCAGTGTTAATATCTCAAGTTGGGCCCCTGCATGGAAGGCAGTATTAATATCTCAAGTTGGGCCCTTGCATGGAAGGCAGTGTTAATATCTCAAGTTGGGCCCCTGGTGGAAGGCAGTATTAATATCTCAAGTTGGGCCCCTGGTGGAAGGTAGTGTTAATATCTCAGGTTGGGCCTCTGGTGGAAGGCAGTATTAATATCTCAAGTTGGGCCCCTGGTGGAAGGCAGTGTTAATATCTCAGGTTGGGCCCCTGGTGGAAGGCAGTATTAATATCTCAAGTTGGGCCCCTGGTGGAAGGCAGTGTTAATATCTCAGGTTGGGCCCCTGGTGGAAGGCAGTGTTAATATCTCAAGTTGGGCCCCTGGTGGAAGGCAGTGTTAATATCTCAGGTTGGCCCCTGGTGGAAGGCAGTATTAATATCTCAAGTTGGGCCCCTGGTGGAAGGCAGTATTAATATCTCAAGTTGGGCCCCTGGTGGAAGGCAGTGTTAATATCTCAGGTTGGCCCCTGGTGGAAGGCAGTATTAGTATCTCAAGTTGGGCCCCTGCATGGAAGGCAGTGTTAATATCTCAAGTTGGGCCCCCTGCATGGAAGGCAGTATTAATATCTCAAGTTGGGCCCCTGCATGGAAGGCAGTGTTAATATCTCAAGTTGGGCCCCTGCATGGAAGGCAGTATTAATATCTCAAGTTGGGCCCCTGCATGGAAGGCAGTATTAATATCTCAAGTTGGGCCCTTGCATGGAAGGCAGTGTTAATATCTCAAGTTGGGCCCCTGGTGGAAGGCAGTATTAATATCTCAAGTTGGGCCCCTGCATGGAAGGCAGTGTTCATATCTCAAGTTGGGCCCTTGCATGGAAGGCAGTATTAATATCTCAAGTTGGGCCCCTGCATGGAAGGCAGTATTAATATCTCAAGTTGGGCCCTTGCATGGAAGGCAGTGTTAATATCTCAAGTTGGGCCCCTGGTGGAAGGCAGTATTAATATCTCAAGTTGGGCCCCTGGTGGAAGGCAGTGTTAATATCTCAGGTTGGGCCCCTGGTGGAAGGCAGTATTAATATCTCAAGTTGGGCCCCTGGTGGAAGGCAGTGTTAATATCTCAGGTTGGGCCCCTGGTGGAAGGCAGTATTAATATCTCAAGTTGGGCCCCTGGTGGAAGGCAGTATTAATATCTCAAGTTGGGCCCCTGGTGGAAGGCAGTGTTAATATCTCAGGTTGGGCCCCTGGTGGAAGGCAGTATTAATATCTCAAGTTGGGCCCCTGGTGGAAGGCAGTGTTAATATCTCAGGTTGGGCCCCTGGTGGAAGGCAGTATTAATATCTCAAGTTGGGCCCCTGGTGGAAGGCAGTGTTAATATCTCAGGTTGGGCCCCTGGTGGAAGGCAGTATTAATATCTCAAGTTGGGCCCCTGGTGGAAGGCAGTGTTAATATCTCAAGTTGGGCCCCTGCATGGAAGGCAGTATTAATATCTCAGGTTGGGCCCGTGGTGGAAGGCAGTATTAATATCTCAAGTTGGGCCCTTGCATGGAAGGCAGTATTAATATCTCAGGTTGGGCCCCTGCATGGAAGGCAGTATTAATATCTCAGGTTGGGCCCCTGCATGGAAGGCAGTATTAATATCTCAGGTTGGGCCCCTGGTGGAAGGCAGTATTAATATCTCAAGTTGGGCCCCTGGTGGAAGGCAGTGTTAATATCTCAAGTTGGGCCCCTGGTGGAAGGCAGTATTAATATCTCAGGTTGGGCCCCTGGTGGAAGGCAGTATTAATATCTCAAGTTGGGCCCCTGGTGGAAGGCAGCGTTAATATCTCAGGTTGGGCCCCTGGTGGAAGGCAGTGTTAATATCTCAAGTTGAGCCCCTGCATGGAAGGCAGTGTTAATATCTCAAGTTGGGCCCCTGCTTGGAAGGCAGTGTTAATATCTCAAGTTGGGCCCCTGCATGGAAGGCAGTGTTAATATCTCAAGTTGGGCCCTTGCTTGGAAGTGTCAGGGAATTTGTACTGGGGGACTCACAGGACTCCAACGACCGGACACAGGTTACAAAAGGTCTAGTTTATTAAACTGTATTCACTTCATCCAATTACCAAAATGATACCGCATAATATAATGGATCAGGTTAACTCTTTTCGCTGGTCCTTCTCGTTCATCCGACACTCCCGTTCGGTCAGCGCTTCACGTAGCAAGTCCTGTCGACTCCACGTTTGCTCTAGTTTATATGGACGAACTGGACTTAATCCTCTGTCCGCTGAAACGTTAATCCTTCTTCCGCTGATGCCCCGAGGTCATGTATTGCACCAAGCCCTGGCATCAACTCGCTCCCCTCCTGCTGTGATTTCCATTTACACAGTAGGAGGGTGCTCCAGCCTGGGGCTGTGACCAGGTGGACAAGAGATTACCATGTTCGGGCACATTCCTGACACTCATTTACGAACTCGGCTTTCACAGAGGTTGCAGGTAAAATGTATCAGCTTCGTTACCAGTCTTAATCAATAAGTTACCAGTGCCAATCAATAAGTTACACTGAATTACACTTCCACAATTCCCTCATCTTTTTGTTTTTGTTTATATTAACCATTAATCTAAACATCAATATAAGTAAACAATCAATCACTACAAGTAAACATCATTACAAGTATAAGTAAATAATCAATCACTTTGGTAATCAAATTCCCTTAGGCATACACCGTCATCCTGCAAGAATCACAAAACATTTCGTTGGTCATTGACTCCTTCCATATTGTTCAATCTATTGCATTTGCATCACAAATATATTTTCAAAACAACACTTCACCATCACCAAGATACAACAATTTCACTTCATTTTCAAGTTTTGTAAGGAAATCTCATTTCCTTTCACAAAGCCCGAAACAAGTGTGTGTCCACCCTCAGGAGAGCCAGGAAACAATATCTCACCATTCTCAAGACTGAACTCTCTTATCTGTCTCCCTCTTCCAAATCCTGGTGGCGTCTGGTCAAATCTGTTTCTGGTGTTTGTTCCCCCTCCATCCCCTCCCTCACCTCAAACGGCTTAACGGCTGACTCCGCACGTGAAAAAGCTGAATGCCTCAACTCTGTGTTTGCCTCTAAATCTTGTGTCCCAAACCCATCCCTCTCTGTACCCACCGTACCCAGTCGTACCCAGCTGCTCCTGGATTCTGTGTCCTTTCCTCCTGACAAGGTGGAAAAGTTTCTGTCAACCCTCGACTCTGATTCTGCAACTGGTCCTGACGGCTTCAGCCCACGGGTCCTAAAATCATGTTCTTCTGCTCTTTCACTCCCTCTTTCTGTTCTCTTCACCCTCTCTTTTGCTCAAGGTCAACTGCCATCTGCTTGGAAATCAGCCAACATCACCGGTTTGCACAAAAAAGGTGCAAAAACAGACCCCAGCAACTACAGACCAATCGGCCTTCTCCCAATTATCAGCAAAGTCATGGAATCCATCATTGCTTCAGATATTAAATCTTTCCTCTTCTCCAATGGCTTGATCTCTGATCATCAATTTGGTTTCAGACCTGGTCACTCTACTCTGGACATGCTGCTTCTGCTTTCTCAACAATGGATGGAGGTCCTCAACGCCAAACAGGAAATTAGAGCTGTCTCCCTTGACATTTCACGTGCCTTCGATACGGACTGGCACCCTGCTCTGCTCACCAAACTCTCCTCCTTTGGTATCCATGGAAATCTCCACGCATGGCTGGCGGACTTCCTCTCTGGTCGTAGTCAACGTGTGGCCCTGAATGGGTTTCTCTCATCTCCTCTTCCTGTTCAGGCTGGAGTTCCCCAAGGTAGTGTTCTGGGCCCTGTGCTTTTTCTGGTCTTCATCAATGATCTCTCTGACTCTCTTGAAAATCCTCTCTATCTCTTTGCTGACGACTCTACTCTCTGTCGCTCCATTCCTCATTCCTCATCCCTCAGATCGGCAGTCTGCAGCCTCCTCACTCTCTGCAGACCTGGACAAAATCACAGACTGGTCAAACAAGTGGAACATGTCTTTCAATCCTGACAAATCTCACACTCTTACAATGTCTCTCCGAAAGGACCGACTGGACATCTACTTTCTCAACAATCCTCTCCAAGAAGTTCTGTCGCTCAAGCTTTTGGGTCTCACTTTCTGCCATGATCTTTCTTGGGAAAACCACATTTCCAAGCTGGCCCCCAAAGCCAGTCGCCGACTGGGCATCCTCCGTCGTGCGAAGTCCTTCCTTGACACACCTGAGCTCCTCACCACATACAAGGCTTTCATCCGCAGCTCAATGGAATACTGTTCCCCCCTCTGGGCTGGTGCTCCTGCCTCACACCTTGCTCGGCTTCACGCTGTTGAGGCCAAAGCTTTCAGAATCATTGGAATCTCCTGCGATGTAGTCAACACCGAGGGCCTTTCACTCACTCACCGCAGGCAGGTTGGTGGTCTTTCTGTCTTCTACCGACTCCTCTCCGGCCTTGCTCCCCCAGCTCTCTCTGTGCTCTGTCCCCCCAATATTCCTTCAGGTCGCACAAGATCTGCCTGCAACCCTCTTATGGTTAAACTGCCAAAGTCTAGGCTCTCTGCTCACCTTCACTCTTTCATTCCCCTTTTCTCCCGCCTCTGGAACAAACTCCCCCACTCCCTTCAATCCCACTCCTCCCTCCAGGTCTTTAAAACAGCTGTTCACCACCATCTCTTATCTTCCCCCATCGAAAACCTTGATCTTTTCTACCCCCGGTATTTCACCCCAGAGTCCTTGCAGTGTTCATATGTTTTATTCCTCTCCCACCTCCCCCCAAGTCCTCCCGATGTCCCTGCTCTCAAATGTTGTGTTTGTGTCCTTCCCCCTCTTCCCCCTCTCTTTTGTGTCCTTCCCCCTCTCTCCCCATCTTGTCTGCCGCTCCCCTTGTTTTTTGTGTTTTGTGTGTCGGTTTGTCTTTTTGTGTGATTAATGTTAGCTCTTTCACGAGCCTCGATCTTGTATACAAAAAAAAAAAAAAAAAAAAAAAAAAAAAAATCTGCACCATCTGGCAAAAACGTTTGCCTCCACACAAATGTTGACTTTGTTTGAAAGGAAGGGCTGATCACTTGTGTTTGAATCCAGGTATGAAACATTTTCTCCTAATGTCTTCATAGCTCCTGCACTACTTCGTGTAGGATTTCGCTGTTGTGGTAACATTGCGGAGTCATAGACTGACCCTGCTCTCCTTGTAGCATTCTTGCCACTTTTTGCTGTGAACCATAATGATTCCTTGAACAAGGCCTTCGCCCAGTTGTAGTCGACTTGCCTCCTCCCTCATTATGAGTGGGCAGCCAGTATTGGTGTGACGTTGATTGGCCAGCAAGATGTGGAACAGGGATGCCGGATGCATCCACAATGATGTTGGGACCATGGTGTTCAGGTCATTCATGGTCCTTACCAGGAGCAACCAGCAGAATCGTGCACAGCTGTTGTGACAAGGGCACAGCCGTTTTTTTGCAGCTCCATGCTGGTTCCCCGGGCGTTGGTGAAGTAATAACATATGTCCCCGCATTTCACAGAGGTTGCAGGTAAAATGTCGTTGTCCTGCAACTTCTGATGTGATGAATGTTCGAAGCCTTCGAACAAGAGTAAGTGATCGCCTTTCTTTCATATGTTGCAGTGTGATCCAGGCAAATGGTCACATAAATTTCCTTGGTGAAGGTAAGCATTCATCTCCAAGTTACACGGGAGAATGTCTTCATCATTCTTTGAGAAAGAGGGTGTATGCCATGATTAACTTCATTTTTAGCCACAAATTTTCTTTCTCGAACTTCTTCCCAATTCCGTTAGCACTCCCTTCAAAATGTGATCTCGTCTTATCCTTATGCTCAGTCACATCTGAATCTGCTTTCCGCACACACTGAATCAGATAGGGTACATCTTACCATGAAATCAGCATAATCATGTATATCTTCCGATAGTTTCACATTCAACAATTTGCTGTTTTTCCTTAACACAAAAGTTATATTCATTTATATGCGTCACACAAATAATATTCAATCAGGTATGTATTTTATTACTAAACTAAGAATAGCATCCACAATTGCTTTCAGGTTAATATAGTTCAAAAATTAACTCATGCAGGTATTTTAGCACTACTCTAAGAAAATCAATTGTATATGATTACAATCACAAACGGGAATACCTAATTCCCAACAACAATTTTCCCAAACCAACAAATTAAGCATAATGTATTATTACCATAATTCCTCTCCACTTTTTCTTTTCCCTCTTTTTCCCTTAACAGTGTGGCACTTGTGGTGATATGAGTTCACTGATATTGTAATTGACACAACTCATAACATTGTCGTTATGCCATTATCTTAATTCTACTGTTTATGTCGCCATAAAAGTCTTCCTTTTCTGGATCCACATTTCTTTCCTCATTTGTCACTTCATGCGTTATCATCGTGTTGTTGGTTACCTTATTCAAACACACCGTCACTAAGGCTTTCAAGCAAGCCACCACTAAAACAATTGCCAATATAACTACTAAACCAACAAACAAGTCTGCTACTCTTTGTAGACATTATATACCAAACTAACAAGCTTCCTAAAAGGTAAATAAAGAAAATCCCTTAATATGTAACATAATCAGATTATTTGTCTTACAAATGATCCCCCTATCTCCCGGGGTTGAACTCAATCCCCTGATCATGAGTGTAGTTGTGATACATTTTTCACTCATGTTGTATTAATATCAGCAGGTAATTGTATGTCATGTAGGCAAATAAATGTCACTATCCCAAGTAGGAATATCACATGTTGAAAATGTAGTGTTTATCAATGCAAGGGGTGTTAAAATGTAATTCAAATGACTGTAAATCACTACTATCATTTATCTACCACTGAATGTTCTGCTGGGCTGCTAGGTGCAGCCTCATTTTCTGTGGGATCGTCCACCTTAGCCCCATGTGCTTGTTTGCAATGAGGGGCATGAATCCAACTTTCTATTTTGGGTCCATCTTTGTTTCTATTCTTATCAATCTCCTATGGTTTATCAATTCGTTCCAAGATACCGCAACCAAAGGTTTTAACCAAAGCTCTACCAAACTATTTCCAATTTGAACAAAAATGCCAGTGAAACAATGATTCGAAGGATTAACTTCAAGGGGTCAATAAATTTATTCTATAGCCAGATCTAATTTTCCCATCCAATAGTTTGCCTTGCCACATGTCATATTATAACACCTTAATAAACCTTCGAAAAAATGTTTCCCATCTCAACAAATTTCCTTTTTTACAAATAGCCATGTGTAACTTACGTATTTAACTACAATTTCCTCTCAATTTGTTTGGCCTAACTGGCCGCAAAAGTGGCTGCCAGCATGCAGTACCGTTTTTATCTACCAAGGAAGTGTTCCACACAAGACCTCTACCAAAATGTTGTTTGTAAAAACAAATCTGGGATTTCTGATTACATGGATGCACACTCTCAGGACATTTTCAGGCTGCTGTTAACAATCCACTACGATGACTTAATTCCTTTACCCACAATCAAATAATTAGTACAAATTGAGGATATTATCCCTATCACATTCTTTTATAGATTCATTATGTTGGATCTAATTTTTTCCAATAATTTTCCACTGCTGTAAGGCGGAACAATAGCTCTCATAAGTCTTAGTAATATCGTACTTAATTTGCCCAGCAGAGAATAATTTATTTACTATCCTTTCTCATCTGTTAACCAGTGACTTTGTTTAAACTCCAGAACTGAAAACCCACAATAGTTCAAACCAGCAAAATTTTCTTTACTCTTTTCCCATATCATCTATGCCTAAAACACATCCATACATACAGCACAATTTATATGCTGATAAAATTCAAGTTTATATATATAAAATCCATGAGCAGAGTATTCTGGGAAGTCAGTGTAAGACCTCTCCCAAATTTGGATGATTTTGTACTTCCTCATTTCCTTTTATGAAGCTCATATCCATAAATAGATGTTATTCTCATATACATTCTATCAAAAAATGGAATCCCAAAATTACTCACAATTTTACTATGAATTAATGGCTGCTCATAACCCAGCACATCAAATTTTTTTATATTCCATTTCCCTTGACAAAAGAGATAATGTTCATAATCAAATTATATTTCTATTTTATTTTACGGATTCTCTGGATATTCAATCCCATCCACATATCCCAATCCCATCCACATAAAACTATCCATTTCCAGACAGGCACACTGTCGGTGTCAACAATCTTGTAAGATTGATACACAAAAACACACACACACATGCATTATGCATATTTGCTTGCGTTGGAACCATTATTTACAGATCAGATGGGTGTCAATTTTATTTCAATTTCATAAAATTTGTCAATCAAATTCAAAATGCTTATAGACAAATAAACCAAAAGTCCATTCTTAAAAAACCCTCATGATGTCACATTGAAATTACCCTTTCAGCCTTCACAATAATCTATCCAAATTTTGACTACACACCCATTTGCATGTCAGTCGACCATTGACCTATCAATCGTGCGGAACAATAGTCCGAAATTCCCACCTGATCATCATGTGACTCTTGTCACTTGGTTTGCCAAAAAATTGCAACGCAATTGTTCCAAACTTTGTAAATTTAAAATTGCTGTGCCCAAAATAGAAGATCCAATTTTGGCATTTGATCAATTAATTATTAATTTGTTAACAAGCAAAAAAAGAAAAAATGAATCATTCTTGCTCTGAAAACTTTTCAGACACAAGAATCATCGACAGTTATTCATGTTTGTCCAGTAATCGAATCTGTTGAGGCCAATCATCATTTGGGATTTGCAGCAATGAAGGCCTAATCATTGTCTGAGGTACCGGTAAGCACTGGTACCCTTGATCTTGGTTTGCCCCATGACCTTGTCTTCCTGTTGACATACGGACATCTTCTTCTCCAATGTCCCATCTTTCCACACTCGAAACACCGGTTTCTGTCGTTGTCTGATCTGTGCACCTGTGCACTTGTATTGCTGGGCTGCATCTCTACATCCCTGAGTTGCCACTGCAATCTCTCGTTATCTCCTGAAACACGAAAAAATTCTCTGTACCGTCCTTTTTGGGGAGACAACTGGAAATCAGATGGGACAACTGTCACTTTCATTCCTAATTTCGAGGGCAGTTGTGCATTTGTCTCCTCCACTGTATCCTGTATCCTTTTTATTTTAAGTTCTAGTTCCGTTATCCGTTCTTGCTGTTCCCGTTGTCTGGATTCACCATCCCAAAGATGGAATGCAAGCCAGTCTACCGTTAGATTCTGTCTCTTCCTGGCTTTCAATCTTTGTTCCAATCTTTCCAATCGACTTCGCTCAAATGTACCATCTCTTGGAAACTCCTCATCATGTCCCTTTGTCCACAAATACCAATTCTCGACCTGCCTTATAGCTTCTGCACCATAACGGTCGTACATATGATGTGTACAAGTACCTTTTTGTGGAATCTCTTGTTGTCCTTGTGTATTCTTGCAGGCTCCATTTCCCATTCTGCCTTTTATCAAAGTAGCGTTGGATGTGTTGTAGTTTGTTCCTCTAAAGCTTCACTCGTACCTCCAGGAAGGGTCTCTCCACCTGTTCACACGGTGATTTCCAGAGAATCTCCCTCAGCCGTGGCTTTTGCACAATCCAATCTCACAGATCAGTATTTGCAGATGAGCCGGAGGGTCAGTATGAAATGGGTGAATCCTCAGGTGTCCGCTCTGTTGACGGGGAAATCACACAATGGTAACCGCACATATATATCTGTATATAAACTCACCACCTTGCTCAATATTCCCAGGTTGTCTCCACATTGTTAATATCACGCAAAGATATCAAAGCTTCTTTCTTGAGACCGCATTTTCATCAATCAAACAATCAATATATTCAATTCAATTTATTCAGTTCAATTTATGCAATTAAATTCAATCAATTAGATTCAATCAATTAACAATTCAATCAATTATTCAATTTCAATTAATTCATCAATATTCATCAATAAATCAAATTAATCATTTTGAATGACTCCTTGCATAAGCCCTTTCCCCAATGATGTCAGGACAGGTCCATCCATTGACTGAGATCGACTCATCGGTCGTCACCTCTGGTTCGTACCTCATGTCAATTGATGAATCACCGTCCTGTCCTAGGGTCATATCTGACATATTTCCCCATTTTGCCTGGTCTCCACAAATTTTCTTTGCAACCACTAAAGGCAACTCATCCTTCATTCGTGAGACAGCCAAAATGGATGGCAGATATTAAAGTTCATTGGGAAAAATATCTCATCATTTTTCTTTTAATAGTATCCAAAATCTCTTGGCAATATAAATTTCGTAAAACTCCTGAAATAAGACTGTAAAATTTCTTCAATCATGCTAAATTTTGAAACTCCATCGCTTGTAATACCCAATTTATCCCATAGGGCTTGAAAGTTCTTTCCCAAGTTCATGCAGCATTCTGCATTTGAACCCTATGATATCATTCATAATAATCATCATGATTTTATAGTCATGGTCCTATCATAATCATCTATTTAAAACGAACATTTCCTTTATCACCACAGCTATGTGGTATAATCAACAATAGAATAAAACTGTACATAGCAACAGGCTACCTCATGGCCACTTAGTATACCTATTGACAATAAGTCATAACAATATCGAATAATCACTGAACAATTCAAAAATCGCTTCCCCTGCTCCAGCCGCAGCATCCGTGATATTTGTTTGCTCATTCACTATTCCTGATTCGTCATCAAGGATCTCCATCATCACACAGCGTACTTAATTCCGCATTCTAATGAGAATTCAACAGGATTTTACGACTCAAAGGAAAAGAACGAGCAGACCTTTTGCAGGATGATCGTTACAAAAATCGTTACATATATTAAAGTATTTATGATGTCGACAAATCATATCTTAATTCTTACAAGATTTTGGTTCTTTGAATAAATCACAGCACCGGGAGAACCAGCTCCAAAAATGGATCTTTGTGTTTATTCAGCACCCTAGTAATTGGTTCTTTGTGTACTAATTACACAGCACCCAGGCCCCGCTCATATGGATCTTTGTGCAGCGCTACACAGCACCTGAGCAAAAGGGGTTTCATCTACATTTTCCCTATCTGGTGTACCATCCGTGATATTTGTCTGCTCATTCACTATTCCTGATTCGTCATCAAGGATCTTCATCATCACACAGCGTACTTAATTCCGCTTTTTAATGAGAATTCAACAGGAATTTACGACTCAAAGGAAAAGAACGAGCAGACCTTTTGCAGGACGATAACTGGAATTAGTCGTGAAAATATATCCAAATACACAAAAATACACACCCACACAAATAAACAACATTTATTCCGTTTAACAGAACAAACATTTCCTCTATCATGACATGCATGTCTTCAAAATTATATGCCCAAGAGAAAAAGTAAAATTAATTAAAACTGCGGGCAGTGATGATCCGGGGACCATACCGCTCCATCCTGATTGGACGAGTGCGTGCTAGAGTCGTTAACAACGACAGTCCAGATCCGATTGTTCAAAATTTCAACTCAATCGATCGAAAAATGAACGCAGGGATGCATTTTAAAGGTGCAGTGGCACTAACTGAGTTGCCACGAATATGGCCACGAAATTGCCAATATGGCCATCACAAAATATTTTCCTTAATCAATTGGCTCATAGCATAACCAATCTGCAAGTATCTCATCCGAAGATGTATCTCTGAGGAATTTTAATTAAATAAGTCATTTATAAATCAACGAGTTAATTTATTAAATGATTAATCAATAAATCAATATTTCCTTGACAGCCACATCACTTGGTCAGTGTCATGTCCAAATATCAGCTTCCTTACTCAAAAGGTGCCTGAGTTAATGTAATGTAATTACTGTAATAAGATTACTGCAATTACTGTAATGATTACTGTAATTACTGTAATTACCGGAACTGTAATTACTGTAATTACCTCAGGTAATTACCCTAATGTAATTACTGTAATGTAATAAGAAATGTAATTAATTAAATAAGTACTTCATTAATCGTTAATAATGAAATAATTCCTGAATTCTCATTCGATTCACTTGACATTCGAATGTCCCCAAAACGTTGGAGCAAAACGTTGCAACAACGAAAGTGAAACGTTGTAGCGACGTTGTGGAAACGTTAGCAAAACCCAACATTTGAATGTTCCCATTCATTCCAACAACAAGTTCCAACAACAAGTTCCAACAACAAGTTCCAACAACAAGTTCCAACAACAAGTTCCAACAAGTTCCAACAGCAAGTTCCAACAGCAAGTTGCAACAACAAGTTCCAACAAGTTCCAACAACAAGTTCCAACAACAAGTTCCAACAACAAGTTCCAACAGCAAGTTCCAACAGCAAGTTCCAACAACAAGTTCCAACAGCAAGTTCCAACAACAAGTTCCAACAGCAAGTTCCAACAACAAGTTCCAACAACAAGTTCCAACAACAAGTTCCAACAGCAAGTTCCAACAACAAGTTCCAACAAGTTCCAACAACAAGTTCCAACAGCAAGTTCCAACAACAAGTTCCAACAACAAGTTCCAACAACAAGTTCCAACAAGTTCCAACAGCAAGTTCCAACAGCAAGTTCCAACAAGTTCCAACAACAAGTTCCAACAGCAAGTTCCAACAACAAGTTCCAACAACAAGTTCCAACAACAAGTTCCAACAAGTTCCAACAACAAGTTCCAACAGCAAGTTCCAACAAGTTCCAACAACAAGTTCCAACAGCAAGTTCCAACAACAAGTTCCAACAACAAGTTCCAACAACAAGTTCCAACAAGTTCCAACAGCAAGTTCCAACAACAAGTTCCAACAGCAAGTTCCAACAACAAGTTCCAACAAGTTCCAACAACAAGTTCCAACAGCAAGTTCCAACAACAAGTTCCAACAACAAGTTCCAACAACAAGTTCCAACAGCAAGTTATTATCACATTGCAATGACCTCTAAACATTCCGAAACCAATATCCCATTAAAAAATCCCATTAAAATCCCATATTTTATCACCCTTTGCATTGTTGAAAGCAATTAATTCCATAACTTAATATTACCTCAATTTATATATACTAGGGCGTGCCCGCACGTACGTGCTCGCCCGTACGTGCTTGCAAAAACATGCGTGCAAACAACAACAACAAAACTTTGAAACCACGTGGCAGTAACGACCACAGAACCACCCTCCTATTTGCATGGAATGGTTTGGTCCATTCGCAAAGCCAAAACGAACGACCACAGAACCACCCTCCTATTTGCATGGAATGGTTTGGTCCATCCGCAGAGCCAAAACGAACGGCTTGCGAGTACGGTGACCATACCTTGGGACCCCCTTGTCCGATTAATTTCAAACCTTGACAAATTTTCCATTCCTTCCCTTCCTGATCTTTCGATGTAGGGCTGGGTTCTTTTTTTTTTTAGGATCATGTTGCATCGAGCATTATTTTCCAAAACAGTGTGAACATTAACCCACACCAAAACCTCTGACATCCCACCATTAACACCTATTGTAAGCGTGCCGAATCAGTAAGCATCACCCCTTCTATGAGCCTCGACCAGAGGGTGGTTGTTACTCACAAACACCATTTCCTGTAATTATCTCTCACTAGGGCATGCCCGTACTATATATATATCTAAAATTATATCCCCCGCCGAGCAAGTCGCTGGCTCCAAGTCGAGTGCTTTGAACAAAAAAAGAAGTACTCTAAACGGTGGTTTTTTATTCAACCGTGAAGCATGTCTCAAAGGCTTCTTGATGGACCTGGACAAAATTTGATGCAATTTTTTTTTTTTTTCTCAATCGCCATCTTTCATCATAATTCTGGACCGGCATGAGGGGGGGTTGTCTGTCATGAATTTATAGGCATGGCGGGAAAACTGAAAAAAATTATTTATTTAAAACGGGTGTACACGATTGTACACGTGTACGGACGGACCTTACCGAACCGGCAAACAAGTCGCTTCATGCACATCAGTGGTGCGTTTCTTCGTGGCGCGTGTCAGAAGAATTACACAGCGCAGGAAAAATACGTATTTACAGAAATCGTTAAAAAAAAAACTCGGATAATCGCTAAAATCGTTGTGGCCGGTGTACCATATTGGATATATATATATATATAAATATAATTCCGTTTCCCGGTTCCCTGTCGCTCGCCGAGCGCCGATCAAGTCAAGTGCTTCGAACAAGTGCAAAAAAAAAAGTAGTACTTTATCCGTGTGCGGGTGGGTAAACGAGTGTACCGGCCTTACACGTCCTGGAAGCAAGCGGTCGCAAGGTGCACACTTGCTCCGCCCGCTTCCAGGTCACAGTAAGGCCCTTTAATAACCAGCGCAAAAATACGTATTTACAGAAATCATTTAGAAAAAAAACGAATAAATTGCTACAGTCGTTTATCGAAATCCCATTCGTGATGGCTCACGCCACCTATATCGCGGCATCGGTGCGCAAAGAAGCCCCAGTCCACCTTCTCCCCCATGTATGTACCCATAACTTCCAAGTTCGTAAATCATATTGGACCAAACAAGACACACTCACCTTTTAAAGAAGACTTGTTTGTGTGTACAATTGATGTCAGCGGTGCCTCCAAGATTGTCAGGGAATTTGTACTGGGGGACTCACAGGACTCCAACGACCGGACACAGGTTACAAAAGGTCTAGTTTATTAAACTGTATTCACTTCATCCAATTACCAAAATGATACCGCATAATATAATGGATCAGGTTAACTCTTTTCGCTGGTCCTTCTCGTTCATCCGACACTCCCGTTCGGTCAGCGCTTCACGTAGCAAGTCCTGTCGACTCCACGTTTGCTCTAGTTTATATGGACGAACTGGACTTAATCCTCTGTCCGCTGAAACGTTAATCCTTCTTCCGCTGATGCCCCGAGGTCATGTATTGCACCAAGCCCTGGCATCAACTCGCTCCCCTCCTGCTGTGATTTCCATTTACACAGTAGGAGGGTGCTCCAGCCTGGGGCTGTGACCAGGTGGACAAGAGATTACCATGTTCGGGCACATTCCTGACACTCATTTACGAACTCGGCTTTCACAGAGGTTGCAGGTAAAATGTATCAGCTTCGTTACCAGTCTTAATCAATAAGTTACCAGTGCCAATCAATAAGTTACACTGAATTACACTTCCACAGAAGGCAGTGTTAATATCTCAAGTTGGGCCCCTGGTGGAAGGCAGTGTTGATATCTCAAGTTGGGCCCCTGCATGGAAGGCAGTATTAATATCTCAAGTTGGGCCTCTGGTGGAAGGCAGTGTTAATATCTCAAGTTGGGCCCCTGGTGGAAGGCAGTGTTAATATCTCAAGTTGGGCCCCTGGTGGTGCCCTTGCTTGGAAGGCAGTGTTGATATCTCAAGTTGGGCCTCTGCTTGGACGGCAGTGTTAATATCTCAGGTTGGGCCCCTGCATGGAAGGCAGTATTAATATCTCAAGTTGGGCCCCTGCATGGAAGGCAGTGTTAATATCTCAAGTTGGGCCCCTGCATGGAAGGCAGTGTTAATATCTCAAGTTGGGCCCCTGCATGGAAGGCAGTGTTAATATCTCAAGTTGGGCCCCTGCATGGAAGGCAGTATTAATATCTCAAGTTGGGCCCCTGCATGGAAGGCAGTGTTAATATCTCAAGTTGGGCCCCTGCATGGAAGGCAGTGTTAATATCTCAAGTTGGGCCCCTGGTGGAAGGCAGTGTTAATATCTCAAGTTGGGCCCCTGCATGGAAGGCAGTGTTAATATCTCAAGTTGGGCCCCTGCATGGAAGGCAGTGTTAATATCTCAAGTTGGGCCCCTGCATGGAAGGCAGTGTTAATATCTCAAGTTGGGCCCCTGCATGGAAGGCAGTGTTGATATCTCAAGTTGGGCCCCTGCATGGAAGGCAGTGTTAATATCTCAAGTTGGGCCCCTGCATGGAAGGCAGTGTTAATATCTCAAGTTGGGCCCCTGGTGGAAGGCAGTGTTAATATCTCAAGTTGGGCCCCTGCATGGAAGGCAGTGTTAATATCTCAAGTTGGGCCTCTGCTTGGAAGGCAGTGTTAATATCTCAAGTTGGGCCCCTGCATGGAAGGCAGTGTTAATATCTCAAGTTGGGCCCCTGCATGGAAGGCAGTGTTAATATCTCAAGTTGGGCCCCTGCATGGAAGGCAGTGTTAATATCTCAAGTTGGGCCCCTGCATGGAAGGCAGTGTTAATATCTCAAGTTGGGCCCCTGCATGGAAGGCAGTGTTAATATCTCAAGTTGGGCCCCTGCATGGAAGGCAGTGTTAATATCTCAAGTTGGGCCCCTGCATGGAAGGCAGTGTTAATATCTCAAGTTGGGCCCCTGCATGGAAGGCAGTGTTAATATCTCAAGTTGGGCCCCTGCTTGGAAGGCAGTGTTGATATCTCAAATTGGGCCCCTGGTGGAAGGCAGTGTTAATATCTCAAGTTGGGCCCTTGCTTGGAAGGCAGTGTTAATATCTCAAGTTGGGCCCTTGCTTGGAAGGCAGTGTTGATATCTCAAGTTGGGCCCCTGGTGGAAGGCAGTGTTAATATCTCAAGTTGGGCCCCTGGTGGAAGGCAGTATTAATATCTCAAGTTGGGCCCCTGCATGGAAGGCAGTGTTGATATCTCAAGTTGGGCCCCTGGTGGAAGGCAGTATTAATATCTCAAGTTGGGCCCCTGCATGGAAGGCAGTGTTAATATCTCAAGTTGGGCCCTTGCTTGGAAGGCAGTGTTGATATCTCAAGTTGGGCCCCTGGTGGAAGGCAGTGTTAATATCTCAAGTTGGGCCCCTGCATGGAAGGCAGTGTTGATATCTCAAGTTGGGCCCCTGCATGGAAGGCAGTATTAATATCTCAAGTTGGGCCTCTGGTGGAAGGCAGTGTTAATATCTCAAGTTGGGCCCCAGGTGGAAGGCAGTGTTAATATCTCAAGTTGGGCCCCTGGTGGTGCCCTTGCTTGGAAGGCAGTGTTGATATCTCAAGTTGGGCCTCTGCTTGGAAGGCAGTGTTAATATCTCAAGTTGGGCCCCTGGTGGAAGGCAGTATTAATATCTCAAGTTGGGCCCCTGCATGGAAGGCAGTATTAATATCTCAAGTTGGGCCCCTGCATGGAAGGCAGTATTAATATCTCAGGTTGGGCCCCTGCATGGAAGGCAGTATTAATATCTCAAGTTGGGCCCCTGCATGGAAGGCAGTATTAATATCTCAAGTTGGGCCCCTGCATGGAAGGCAGTATTAATATCTCAAGTTGGGCCCCTGCATGGAAGGCAGTGTTAATATCTCAAGTTGGGCCCCTGCATGGAAGGCAGTATTAATATCTCAAGTTGGGCCCCTGCATGGAAGGCAGTATTAATATCTCAAGTTGGGCCCCTGCATGGAAGGCAGTGTTAATATCTCAAGTTGGGCCCCTGCATGGAAGGCAGTATTAATATCTCAAGTTGGGCCCCTGCATGGAAGGCAGTGTTAATATCTCAAGTTGGGCCCCTGCATGGAAGGCAGTGTTAATATCTCAAGTTGGGCCCCTGCATGGAAGGCAGTGTTAATATCTCAAGTTGGGCCCCTGCATGGAAGGCAGTATTAATATTTCAAGTTGGGCCCCTGCATGGAAGGCAGTGTTAATATCTCAAGTTGGGCCCCTGCGTGGAAGGCAGTGTTAATATCTCAAGTTGGGCCCATGGTGGAAGGCAGTGTTAATATCTCAAGTTGGGCCCCTGCATGGAAGGCAGTGTTAATATCTCAAGTTGGGCCTCTGCTTGGAAGGCAGTGTTAATATCTCAAGTTGGGCCCCTGGTGGAAGGCAGTGTTAATATCTCAAGTTGGGCCCCTGCATGGAAGGCAGTGTTAATATCTCAAGTTGGGCCCCTGCATGGAAGGCAGTATTAATATCTCAAGTTGGGCCCCTGCATGGAAGGCAGTGTTAATATCTCAAGTTGGGCCCCTGGTGGAAGGCAGTATTAATATCTCAAGTTGGGCCCCTGCATGGAAGGCAGTGTTAATATCTCAAGTTGGGCCCCTGCATGGAAGGCAGTATTAATATCTCAAGTTGGGCACCTGCATGGAAGGCAGTGTTAATATCTCAAGTTGGGCCCCTGCATGGAAGGCAGTGTTAATATCTCAAGTTGGGCCCCTCCATGGAAGGCAGTATTAATATCTCAAGTTGGGCCCCTGCATGGAAGGCAGTGTTAATATCTCAAGTTGGGCCCCTGCATAGAAGGCAGTGTTAATATCTCAAGTTGGGCCCCTGCATGGAAGGCAGTGTTAATATCTCAAGTTGGGCCCCTGGTGGAAGGCAGTGTTAATATCTCAATTTGGACCCCTGCATGGAAGGCAGTGTTAATATCTCAAGTTGGGCCTCTGCTTGGAAGGCAGTGTTAATATCTCAAGTTGGGCCCCTGGTGGAAGGCAGTGTTAATATCTCAAGTTGGGCCCCTGCATGGAAGGCAGTGTTAATATCTCAAGTTGGGCCCCTGCATGGAAGGCAGTGTTAATATCTCAAGTTGGGCCCCTGGTGGAAGGCAGTGTTAATATCTCAAGTTGGGCCCCTGGTGGAAGGCAGTATTAATATCTCAAGTTGGGCCCCTGCATGGAAGGCAGTGTTAATATCTCAAGTTGGGCCCCTGCATGGAAGGCAGTATTAATATCCCAAGTTGGGCCCTTGCATGGAAGGCAGTGTTAATATCTCAAGTTGGGCCCCTGCATGGAAGGCAGTGTTAATATCTCAAGTTGGGCCCCTGCATGGAAGGCAGTATTAATATCTCAAGTTGGGCCCCTGCATGGAAGGCAGTGTTAATATCTCAATTTGGGCCCCTGCATGGAAGGCAGTGTTAATATCTCAAGTTGGGCCCCTGCATGGAAGGCAGTATTAATATCTCAAGTTGGGCCCTTGCATGGAAGGCAGTGTTAATATCTCAAGTTGGGCCCCTGGTGGAAGGCAGTATTAATATCTCAAGTTGGGCCCCTGGTGGAAGGTAGTGTTAATATCTCAGGTTGGGCCTCTGGTGGAAGGCAGTATTAATATCTCAAGTTGGGCCCCTGGTGGAAGGCAGTGTTAATATCTCAGGTTGGGCCCCTGGTGGAAGGCAGTATTAATATCTCAAGTTGGGCCCCTGGTGGAAGGCAGTATTAATATCTCAAGTTGGGCCCCTGGTGGAAGGCAGTATTAATATCTCAAGTTGGGCCCCTGCATGGAAGGCAGTGTTAATATCTCAAGTTGGGCCCCCTGCATGGAAGGCAGTATTAATATCTCAAGTTGGGCCCCTGCATGGAAGGCAGTGTTAATATCTCAAGTTGGGCCCCTGCATGGAAGGCAGTATTAATATCTCAAGTTGGGCCCCTGCATGGAAGGCAGTATTAATATCTCAAGTTGGGCCCCTGCATGGAAGGCAGTATTAATATCTCAAGTTGGGCCCCTGCATGGAAGGCAGTATTAATATCTCAAGTTGGGCCCCTGCATGGAAGGCAGTGTTAATATCTCAAGTTGGGCCCCCTGCATGGAAGGCAGTATTAATATCTCAAGTTGGGCCCCTGCATGGAAGGCAGTGTTAATATCTCAAGTTGGGCCCCTGCATGGAAGGCAGTATTAATATCTCAAGTTGGGCCCCTGCATGGAAGGCAGTATTAATATCTCAAGTTGGGCCCTTGCATGGAAGGCAGTGTTAATATCTCAAGTTGGGCCCCTGGTGGAAGGCAGTGTTCATATCTCAAGTTGGGCCCTTGCATGGAAGGCAGTATTAATATCTCAAGTTGGGCCCCTGCATGGAAGGCAGTGTTCATATCTCAAGTTGGGCCCTTGCATGGAAGGCAGTATTAATATCTCAAGTTGGGCCCCTGCATGGAAGGCAGTATTAATATCTCAAGTTGGGCCCTTGCATGGAAGGCAGTGTTAATATCTCAGGTTGGGCCCCTGGTGGAAGGCAGTATTAATATCTCAAGTTGGGCCCCTGGTGGAAGGCAGTATTAATATCTCAAGTTGGGCCCCTGGTGGAAGGCAGTGTTAATATCTCAGGTTGGGCCCCTGGTGGAAGGCAGTATTAATATCTCAAGTTGGGCCCCTGGTGGAAGGCAGTGTTAATATCTCAGGTTGGGCCCCTGGTGGAAGGCAGTGTTAATATCTCAAGTTGGGCCCCTGGTGGAAGGCAGTATTAATATCTCAAGTTGGGCCCCTGGTGGAAGGCAGTGTTAATATCTCAGGTTGGGCCCCTGGTGGAAGGCAGTGTTAATATCTCAGGTTGGGCCCTTGCATGGAAGGCAGTGTTAATATCTCAGGTTGGGCCCCTGGTGGAAGGTAGTGTTAATATCTCAGGTTGGCCCCTGGTGGAAGGCAGTATTAATATCTCAAGTTGGGCCCCTGGTGGAAGGCAGTGTTAATATCTCAGGTTGGGCCCCTGGTGGAAGGCAGTATTAATATCTCAAGTTGGGCCCCTGGTGGAAGGCAGTGTTAATATCTCAGGTTGGGCCCCTGGTGGAAGGCAGTGTTAATATCTCAAGTTGGGCCCCTGGTGGAAGGCAGTATTAATATCTCAAGTTGGGCCCCTGGTGGAAGGCAGTGTTAATATCTCAGGTTGGGCCCCTGGTGGAAGGCAGTGTTAATATCTCAGGTTGGGCCCCTGGTGGAAGGCAGTGTTAATATCTCAAGTTGGGCCCCTGGTGGAAGGCAGTATTAATATCTCAAGTTGGGCCCCTGGTGGAAGGCAGTGTTAATATCTCAGGTTGGGCCCCTGGTGGAAGGCAGTATTAATATCTCAAGTTGGGCCCCTGGTGGAAGGCAGTGTTAATATCTCAAGTTGGGCCCCTGGTGGAAGGCAGTATTAATATCTCAGGTTGGGCCCCTGGTGGAAGGCAGTATTAATATCTCAAGTTGGGCCCCTGGTGGAAGGCAGCGTTAATATCTCAAGTTGGGCCCCTGGTGGAAGGCAGCGTTAATATCTCAGGTTGGGCCCCTGGTGGAAGGCAGTGTTAATATCTCAAGTTGAGCCCCTGCATGGAAGGCAGTGTTAATATCTCAAGTTGGGCCCCTGCTTGGAAGGCAGTGTTAATATCTCAAGTTGGGCCCCTGCATGGAAGGCAGTGTTAATATCTCAAGTTGGGCCCTTGCTTGGAAGGCAGTGTTAATATCTCAAGTTGGGCCCCTGGTGGAAGGCAGTGTTGATATCTCAAGTTGGGCCCCTGCATGGAAGGCAGTATTAATATCTCAAGTTGGGCCTCTGGTGGAAGGCAGTGTTAATATCTCAAGTTGGGCCCCTGGTGGAAGGCAGTGTTAATAGCTCAAGTTGGGCCCCTGGTGGTGCCCTTGCTTGGAAGGCAGTGTTGATATCTCAAGTTGGGCCTCTGCTTGGAAGGCAGTGTTAATATCTCAGGTTGGGCCCCTGCATGGAAGGCAGTATTAATATCTCAAGTTGGGCCCCTGCATGGAAGGCAGTGTTAATATCTCAAGTTGGGCCCCTGCATGGAAGGCAGTATTAATATCTCAAGTTGGGCCCCTGCATGGAAGGCAGTGTTAATATCTCAAGTTGGGCCCCTGCATGGAAGGCAGTGTTAATATCTCAAGTTGGGCCCCTGCATGGAAGGCAGTGTTAATATCTCAAGTTGGGCCCCTGCATGGAAGGCAGTGTTAATATCTCAAGTTGGGCCCCTGCATGGAAGGCAGTGTTAATATCTCAAGTTGGGCCCCTGCATGGAAGGCAGTGTTAATATCTCAAGTTGGGCCCCTGGTGGAAGGCAGTGTTAATATCTCAAGTTGGGCCCCTGCATGGAAGGCAGTGTTAATATCTCAAGTTGGGCCTCTGCTTGGAAGGCAGTGTTAATATCTCAAGTTGGGCCCCTGCATGGAAGGCAGTGTTAATATCTCAAGTTGGGCCCCTGCATGGAAGGCAGTGTTAATATCTCAAGTTGGGCCCCTGCATGGAAGGCAGTGTTAATATCTCAAGTTGGGCCCCTGCATGGAAGGCAGTGTTAATATCTCAAGTTGGGCCCCTGGTGGAAGGCAGTGTTAATATCTCAAGTTGGGCCCCTGCATGGAAGGCAGTGTTAATATCTCAAGTTGGGCCCCTGCATGGAAGGCAGTGTTAATATCTCAAGTTGGGCCCCTGAATGGAAGGCAGTATTAATATCTCAAGTTGGGCCCCTGCATGGAAGGCAGTATTAATATCTCAAGTTGGGCCCTTGCATGGAAGGCAGTGTTAATATCTCAAGTTGGGCCCCTGGTGGAAGGCAGTATTAATATCTCAAGTTGGGCCCCTGGTGGAAGGCAGTATTAATATCTCAAGTTGGGCCCTTGCATGGAAGGCAGTGTTCATATCTCAAGTTGGGCCCCTGGTGGAAGGCAGTGTTCATATCTCAAGTTGGGCCCTTGCATGGAAGGCAGTGTTCATATCTCAAGTTGGGCCCCTGCATGGAAGGCAGTATTAATATCTCAAGTTGGGCCCTTGCATGGAAGGCAGTGTTAATATCTCAAGTTGGGCCCCTGGTAGAAGGCAGTGTTAATATCTCAAGTTGGGCCCCTGGTGGAAGGCAGTGTTAATATCTCAAGTTGGGCCCCTGGTGGAAGGCAGTGTTAATATCTCAGGTTGGGCCCCTGGTGGAAGGCAGTATTAATATCTCAAGTTGGGCCCCTGGTGGAAGGTAGTGTTAATATCTCAGGTTGGGCCCCTGGTGGAAGGTAGTGTTAATATCTCAGGTTGGGCCCCTGGTGGAAGGCAGTATTAATATCTCAAGTTGGGCCCCTGGTGGAAGGCAGTGTTAATATCTCAGGTTGGGCCCCTGTTGGAAGGCAGGGATAATATCTCAGGTTGGGCCCCTGGTGGAAGGCAGTATTAATATCTCAAGTTGGGCCCCTGGTGGAAGGCAGTGTTAATATCTCAGGTTGGGCCCCTGGTGTAAGGCAGTATTAATATCTCAAGTTGGGCCCCTGGTGGAAGGCAGTGTTAATATCTCAGGTTGGGCCCCTGGTGGAAGGCAGTATTAATATCTCAAGTTGGGCCCCTGGTGGAAGGCAGTGTTAATATATCAGGTTGGGCCCCTGGTGGAAGGCAGTGTTAATATCTCAGGTTGGGCCCCTGGTGGAAGGCAGTATTAATATCTCAAGTTGGGCCCCTGGTGGAAGGCAGTGTTAATATCTCAAGTTGGGCCCCTGGTGGAAGGCAGTATTAATATCTCAAGTTGGGCCCCTGGTGGAAGGCAGTGTTAATATCTCAGGTTGGGCCCCTGGTGGAAGGCAGTGTTAATATCTCAGGTTAGGCCCCTGGTGTAAGGCAGTATTAATATCTCAAGTTGGACCCCTGGTGGAAGGCAGTATTAATATCTCAAGTTGGGCCCCTGGTGGAAGGCAGTGTTAATATCTCAGGTTGGGCCCCTGGTGGAAGGCAGTATTAATATCTCAAGTTGGGCCCCTGGTGGAAGGCAGTATTAATATCTCAGGTTGGGCCCCTGCATGGAAGGCAGTATTAATATCTCAAGTTGGGCCCCTGGTGGAAGGCTGTATTAATATCTCAGGTTGGGCCCCTGCATGGAAGGCAGTATTAATATCTCAAGTTGGGCCCTTGCATGGAAGGCAGTGTTAATATCTCAAGTTGGGCCCCTGGTGGAAGGCAGTATTAATATCTCAAGTTGGGCCCCTGCATGGAAGGCAGTGTTCATATCTCAAGTTGGGCTCTTGCATGGAAGGCAGTGTTAATATCTCAAGTTGGGCCCCTGGTGGAAGGCAGTATTAATATCTCAAGTTGGGCCCCTGCATGGAAGGTAGTGTTCATATCTCAAGTTGGGCCCTTGCATGGAAGGCAGTGTTCATATCTCAAGTTGGGCCCCTGCATGGAAGGCAGTATTAATATCTCAAGTTGGGCCCTTGCATGGAAGGCAGTGTTAATATCTCAAGTTGGGCCCCTGGTGGAAGGCAGTGTTAATATCTCAAGTTGGGCCCCTGGTGGAAGGCAGTATTAATATCTCAAGTTGGGCCCCTGGTGGAAGGCAGTGTTAATATCTCAGGTTGGGCCTGTCGCGGAAGTGGAGGGTGAGACTCAAGACGCCAATGGTCGGAAACAGGTTTTACAAAAGGTCACAACTTTATTAACTGGTTATTCACTTGATTCCATTTGCCAAATAATACCGCATTATTCAATGGCTGAGATTAACTCTTTTCCATGGTCCTTTTCGTTCGGCTGATGTTCCTCCGCCATGGTCCCGTTCGTCAGAGCTCCTCGCAGCAAGTCCTCTCGACTCCAGCCGCAGCTCCCGCTTATATGGACCAACTCGACTTAATCCTCTGTCCGCTGAACTCGTAATCTCCTCTCCGCCGACGTCACCGGTCGCCTTCCTGGCGCCAGCTAGCCCCCCCCTGCTGTGAGTTCCTTTTATCAAACAATAGGGGGGTGCTCCAGCCTGGGGCTGTGACCAGGTGTTTCAAGAGACCATCATGTTCGTGCACATTCCTAACTCATTTACAAACCCGTCCCCCACAGAGTTTGCATGTAAAATGCATCTGCTTTGTTACTAGGTCAACCAATAAGTTACCAGTGCCAATTAATAAGTTACACTGAATTACACTTCCACAATTCCCTCATCTTTTTGTTTTTGTTTATATTAACCATTAATCTAAACATCAATATAAGTAAACAATCAATCACTACAAGTAAACATCATTACAAGTATAAGTAAATAATCATAACTTTGGTAATCAAATTCCCTTAGGCATACACCGTCATCCTGCAAGAATCACAAAACATTTCGTTGGTCATTGACTCCTTCCATATTGTTCAATCTATTGCATTTGCATCACAAATATATTTTCAAAACAACACTTCACCATCACCAAGATACAACAATTTCACTTCATTTTCAAGTTTTGTAAAGCATCTGCACCATCTGGCAAAAACGTTTGCCTCCACACAAATGTTGACTTTGTTTGAAAGGAAGGGCTGATCACTTGTGTTTGAATCCAGGTATGAAACATTTTCTCCTAATGTCTTCATAGCTCCTGCACTACTTCGTGTAGGATTTCGCTGTTGTGGTAACATTGCGGAGTCATAGACTGACCCTGCTCTCCTTGTAGCATTCTTGCCACTTTTTGCTGTAAACCATAGTAATTCCTGAACAAGGCCTTCACCCAGTTGTAGTTGACTTGCCTCCTCCCTTATTGTGAGTGGGCAGCAAGTATTGGTGTGACATTGATTGGCCAGCAAGATGTGGAACAGGGATGCCGGATGCATCCACAATGATGTTGGGACCATGGTGTTCAGGTCATTCATGGTCCTTACCAGGAGCAATCCAGCAGAATCGTGCACAGCTGTTGTGACAAGGGCACAGCCGTTTTTTGCAGCTCCATGCTGGTTCCCCGGACGTTGGTGAAGTAATAACATATGTCCCCGCATTTCACAGAGGTTGCAGGTAAAATGTCGTTGTCCTGCAACTTCTGATGTGGTGAATGTTCGAAGTCTTCGAACAAGAGTAAGTGATCGCCTTTCTTTCATATGTTGCAGTGTGATCCAGGCAAATGGTCACATAAATTTCCTTGGTGAAGGTAAGCATTCATCTCCAAGTTACACGGGAGAATGTCTTCATCATTCTTTGAGAAAGAGGGTGTATGCCACGATTAACTTCATTTTTTAGCCACAAATTTTCTTTCTTTCTTCTTCCCAATTCCGTTAGCAATCCCTCCAAAATGTGATCTCGTCTTATCCTTATGCTCAGTCATATCTGAATCTGCTTTCCGCACACACTGAATCAGATAGGGTACATCTTACCATGAAATCAGCATAATCATGTATATCTTCCGACAGTTTCACATTCAACAATTTGTTGTTTTTCCTTAACACAAAAAGTTATATTCATTTATATGCGTCACACAAATAATATTCAATCAGGTATGTATTTTATTACTAAACTAAGAATAGCATTGTATATGATTACAATCACACACGGGAATACCTAATTCCCAACAACAATTTTCCCAAACCAACAAATTAAGCATAATGTATTATTACCATAATTCCTCTCCACTTTTTCTTTTCCCTCTTTTTTTTTTTTTTTTTTTTTCCTAACAGTGTGTCACTCGTGGTGATATGAGTTCATTGATATTGTAATTGACACAACTCATAACATTGTCGTTATGCCATTATCTTAATTCTACTGTATTCATTTGCAACATCACTTGATTTAGTCTTTTAATCTCAGTATTTATGTCGCCATAAAAGTCTTCCTTTTCTGGTTCCACATTTCTTTCCTCATTTGTCACTTCATGCGTTATCATCGTGTTGTTGGTTACCTTATTCAAACACACCGTCACTAAGGCTTTCAAGCAAGCCACCACTAAAACAATTGCCAATATAACTACTAAACCAACAAACAAGTCTGCTACTCCTTGTATATATTCATATCTATGACATAGTTATATGTCGATGACATTTAACATTATATACCAAACTAACAAGCTTCCTAAAAGGTAAATAAAGAAAATCCCTTAATATGTAACATAATCAGATTATTTGTCTTACCCTGATCCCCCTATCTCCCGGGGTTGAACTCAATCCCCTGATCATGAGTGTAGTTGTGATACATTTTTTCACTCATGCTGTATTAATATCAGCAGGTAATTGTATGTCATGTAGGCAAATAAATGTCACTATCCCAAGTAGGAATATCACATGTTGAAAATGTAATGTTTATCAATGCAAGGGGTGTTAAAATGTAATTCAAATGACTGTAAATCATGACTATCATTTTTCTACCACTGAATGTTCTGCTGGGCTGCTAGGTGCAGCCTCATTTTCTGTGGGATCGTCCACCTTAGCCCCATGTGCTTGCTTGCAATGAGAGGCATGAATCCAACTTTCTATTTTGGGTCCATATTTGTTTCTATTCTTATCAATCTCCTATGGTTTATCAATTCGTTCCAAGATACCGCAACCAAAGGTTTTAACCAAAGCTCTACCAAACTATTTCCAATTTGAACAAAAATGCCAGTGAAACAATGATTCGAAGGATTAACTTCAAGGGGTCAATAAATTTATTCTATAGCCAGATCTAATTTTCCCATCCAATAGTTTGCCTTGCCACATGTCATATTATAACACCTTAATAAACCTTCGAAAAAATGTTTCCCATCTCAACAAATTTCCTTTTTTACAAATAGCCATGTGTAACTTACGTATTTAACTACAATTTCCTCCCAATTTGTTTGGCCTAACTGGCCGCAAAAGTGGCTGCCAGCATGCAGTACCGTTTTTTATCTACCAAGGAAGTGTTCCACACAAGACCTCTACCAAAATGTTGTTTGTAAAAACAAATCTGGGATTTCTGATTACATGGATGCACACTCTCAGGACATTTTCAGGCTGCTGTTAACAATCCACTACGATGACTTAATTCCTTTACCCACAATCAAATAATTAGTACAAATTGAGGATATTATCCCTATCACATTCTTTTATAGATTCATTATGTTGGATCTAATTTTTTCCAATAATTTTCCACTGCTGTAAGGCGGAACAATAGCTCTCATAAGTCTTAGTAATATCGTACTTAATTTGCCCAGCAGAGAATAATTTATTTACTATCCTTTCTCATCTGTTAACCAGTGACTTTGTTTAAACTCCAGAACTGAAAAACCCACAATAGTTCAAACCAGCAAAATTTTCTTTACTCTTTTCCCATATCATCTATGCCTAAAACACATCCATACATACAGCACAATTTATATGCTGATAAAATTCAAGTTTATATATATAAAATCCATGAGCAGAGTATTCTGGGAAGTCAGTGTAAGACCTCTCCCAAATTTGGATGATTTTGTACTTCCTCATTTCCTTTTATGAAGCTCATATCCATAAATAGATGTTATTCTCATATACATTCTATCAAAAATGGAATCCCAAAATTACTCACAATTTTACTATTAATTAATGGCTGCTCATAACCCAGCACATCAAATTTTTTTTTATATTCCATTTCCCTTGACAAAAGAGATAATGTTCATAATCAAATTATATTTCTATTTTATTTTACGGATTCTCTGGATATTCAATCCCATCCACATATCCCAATCCCATCCACATATAACTATCCATTTCCAGACAGGCACACTGTCGGTGTCAACAATCTTGTAAGATTGATACACAAAAACACACACACACATGCATTATGCATATTTGTTTGCGTTGGAACCATTATTTACAGATCAGATGGGTGTCAATTTTATTTCAATTTCATAAAATTTGTCAATCAAATTCAAAATGCTTATAGACAAATAAACCAGAAGTCCATTCTTAGAAAACCCTTATGATGTCATATTGAAATTACCCTTTCTGCCTTCACAATAATCTATCCAAATTTTGACTACACACCCATTTGCATGTCAGTCGACCATTTTATTGACCTATCAATCGTGCGGAACAATAGTCCGAAATTCCCACCTGATCATCATGTGACTCTTGTTACTTGGTTTGCCAACAATTGCAACGCAATTGTTCCAAACTTTGTAAATTTAAAATTGCTGTGCCCAAAATAGAAGATCCAATTTTGGCATTTTATCAATTAATTATTAATTTGTTAACAAGCAAAAAGAAAAATGAATCATTCTTGCTCTGAAAACTTTTCAGACACAAGAATCATTGACAGTTGTTCATGTTTGTCCAGTAATCGAATCTGTTGAGGCCAATCATCATTTGGGATTTGCAGCAATGAAGGCCTAATCATTGTCTGAGGTACCGGTAAGCACTGGTACCCTTGATCTTGGTTTGCCCCATGACCTTGTCTTCCTGTTGACATACGGACATCTTCTTCTCCAATGTCCCATCTTTCCACACTCGAAACACCGGTTTCTGTCGTTGTCTGATCTGTGCGCCTGTGCACTTGTATTGCTGGGCTGCATCTCTACATCCCTGAGTTGCCACTGCAATCTCTCGTTATCTCCTGAAACACGAAAAAATTCTCTGTACCGTCCTTTTTGGGGAGACAACTGGAAATCAGATGGGACAACTGTGACTTTCATTCCTAATTTCGAGGGCAGTTGTGCATTTGTCTCCTCCACTGTATCCTGTATCCTTTTTATTTTAAGTTCTAGTTCCGTTATCCGTTCTTGCTGTTCCCGTTGTCTGGATTCACCATCCCAAAGATGGAATGCAAGCCAGTCTACCGTTAGATTCTGTCTCTTCCTGGCTTTCAATCTTTGTTCCAATCTTTCCAATCGACTTCGCTCAAATGTACCATCTCTTGGAAACTCCTCATCATGTCCCTTTGTCCACAAATACCAATTCTCGACCTGCCTTATAGCTTCGGCACCATAACGGTCGTACATATGATGTGTACAAGTACCTTTTTGTGGAATCTCTGGTTGTCCTTGTGTGTTCTTGCAGGCTCCATTTCCCATTCTGCCTTTTATCAAAGTAGCGTTGGATGTGTTGTAGCTTGTTCCAGGTTCCTCTAAAGCTTCACTCGTACCTCCAGGAAGGATCTCTCCACCTGTTCGCACGGTGATTTCCAGAGAATCTCCCTCAGCTGTGGCTTTTGCACAATCCAATCTCACAGATCAGTATTTGCAGATGAGCCGGAGGGTCAGTATGAAGTGGGTGAATCCTCAGGTGTCCGCTCTGTTTGACGGGGAAATCACACAATGGTAACCGCACATATATATCTGTATATAAACTCACCACCTTGCTCAATTTTCCCAGGTTGTCTCCACATTGATAATATCTCGCAAAGATATCAAAGCTTCTTTCTTGAGACCGCATTTTCATCAATCAAACAATCAATATATTCAATTCAATTTATTCAGTTCAATTTATGCAATTAAATTCAATCAATTAGATTCAATCAATTAACAATTCAATCAATTATTCAATTTCAATTAATTCATCAATATTCATCAATAAATCAAATTAATCATTTTGAATGACTCCTTGCATAAGCCCTTTCCCCAATGATGTCAGGACAGGTCCATCCATTGACTGAGATCGAATTTCATCGGTCGTCACCTCGGATTCGTACCTCATGTCAATTGATGAATCGCCGTCCTGTCCTAGGGTCATATCTGACATATTTTCCCATTTTGCCTGGTCTCCACAAATTTTTCTTTGCAACCACTAAAGGCAACTCATCCTTCATTCGTGAGACAGCCAAAATGGATGCCAGATATTAAAGTTCTTTAGGAAAAATATCTCATCATTTTCCTTTTAATAGTACCCAAAATCTCTTGGCAATATAAATTTCGTAAAACTCCTGTAATGGGACTGTCAAATTCCTTCAATCATGCTAAATTTTGAAACTCCATCGCTTGTAATACCCAATTTATCCCATAGGGCTTGAAAGTTCTTTCCCAAGTTCATGCAATCATTCTGCATTTGAACCCTATGATATCATTCATAATAATCATCATGATTTTATAGTCATGGTCCTATCATAATCATCTATTTAAACGAACATTTCCTTTATCACCACAGCTATGTGGTATAATCAAAAATAGAATAAAACTGTACATAGCAACAGGCTACCTCATGGCCACTTAGTATACCTATTGACAAAAAGTCATAACAATATCGAATAATCATTGAACAATTCAAAAATCGCTTCCACTGCTCTAGCCGCAGCATCCGTGATATTTGTTTGCTCATTCCCTATTCCTGATTCGTCATCAAGGATCTCCATCATCACACAGCGTACTTAATTCCGCATTTTAATGAGAATTCAACAGGAATTTACGACTCAAAGGAAAAAGAACGAGCAGACCTTTTGCAGGATGATCGTTACAAAATCGTTACATATATTAAAGTATTTCTAATGTCGACAAATCATATCTTAATTCTTGCAAGATTTGGTTCTTTGAATAAATCACAGCACCGGGAGAACCAGCTCCAAAAATGGATCTTTGTGTTTATTCAGCACCCTAGTAATTGGTTCTTTGTGTACTAATTACACAGCACCCAGGCCCCGCTCATATGGATCTTTGTGCAGCGCTACACAGCACCTGAGCAAAAGGGGTTTCATCTACATTTTCCCTATCTGGTGTACCATCCGTGATATTTGTCTGCTCATTCACTATTCCTGATTCGTCATCAAGGATCTCCATCATCACACAGCGTACTTAATTCCGCTTTTTAATGAGAGTTCAACAGGAATTTACGACTCAAAGGAAAAGAACGAGCAGACCTTTTGCAGGACGATAACTGGAATTAGTCGTGAAAATATATCCAAAATACTCAAAATAGACACCCACAAAAATAAACAACAAACCCAAACAAACCCAAGGTCGACCATATTACACAATAAATTACATCATTTCAGCATCGTATTGATTGCTGAAATATTCCAGGGTTTATACACACCTCAAAAGAGGTATGCGTGGTGTTGCCCCCTCCCACGTTTATTCCAGGGTTTATACACACCTTAAAAGAGGTATGCGTGGTGTTGCCCCCTCCCACTTTTAATTCCTCATTAAATCGTTTCCATTTAAAAAACATCGCCTTTACTGCTCCAGTCGCAGCATTTGTCACTTTGTTTGCTCATCCGCATGACCAAAACGAAATAAAGGGAGCTCAACCATTACACTGCGCTTTTAATGGCGCATGCCATAGAAACTCAACGCAATTTCGACTCGGCCAGCAAACGAGCAAATTGTGCAGGATGTTAACTGGAATTAGTCGTGAAAAATATATCCAAATTCACAAAAATACACACCCACACAAATAAACAACATTTATTCCGTTTAACAGAACAAACATTTCCTCTATCATGACATGCATGTCTTCAAAATTATATGCCCAAGAGAAAAAGTAAAATTAATTAAAACTGCGGGCAGTGATGATCCGGGGACCATACCGCTCCATCCTGATTGGACGAGTGCGTGCTAGAGTCGTTAACAACGACAGTCCAGATCCGATTGTTCAAAATTTCAACTCAATCGATCGAAAAATGAACGCAGGGATGCATTTTAAAGGTGCAGTGGCACTAACTGAGTTGCCACGAATATGGCCACGAAATTGCCAATATGGCCATCACAAAATATTTTCCTTAATCAATTGGCTCATAGCATAACCAATCTGCAAGTATTTCATCCGAAGATGTATCTCTCAGGAATTTTAATTAAATAAGTCATTTATAAATCAACGAGTTAATTTATTAAATGATTAATCAATAAATCAATATTTTCCTTGACAGCCACATCCCTTGGTCAGTGTCATGTCCAAATATCAGCTTCCTTACTCAAAAAGGTGCCTGAGTTAATGTAATGTAATTACTGTAATAAGATTACTGCAATTACTGTAATGATTACTGTAATTACTGTAATTACCGGAACTGTAATTACTGTAATTACCTCAGGTAATTACTGTAATGTAATTACTGTAATGTAATAAGAAATGTACTTAATTAAATAAGTACGGGTTCCAACAACAAGTTCCAACAAGTTCCAACAGCAAGTTCCAACAGCAAGTTCCAACAACAAGTTCCAACAAGTTCCAACAAGTGCCAACAGCAAGTTCCAACAACAAGTTCCAACAACAAGTTCCAACAACAAGTTCCAACAACAAGTTCCAACAGCAAGTTCCAACAACAAGTTCCAACAAGTTCCAACAACAAGTTCCAACAGCAAGTTCCAACAACAAGTTCCAACAACAAGTTCCAACAACAAGGTCCAACAAGTTCCAACAGCAAGTTCCAACAGCAAGTTCCAACAACAAGTTCCAACAAGTTCCAACAGCAAGTTCCAACAACAAGTTCCAACAACAAGTTCCAACAAGTTCCAACGGCAAGTTCCAACAGCAAGTTCCAACAGCAAGTTCCAACAACAAGTTCCAACAACAAGTTCCAACAAGTTCCAACAAGTGCCAACAGCAAGTTCCAACAACAAGTTCCAACAACAAGTTCCAACAAGTTCCAACAAGTGCCAACAGCAAGTTCCAACAAGTTATTATCACATTGCAATGACCTCTAAACATTCCTAAACCAATATCCCATTAAAAAATCCCATTAAAATCCCATATTTTGTCACCCTTTGCATTGTTGAAAGCAATTAATTCCATAACTTAATATTACCTCTGGTTTATATATACTAGGGCGTGCCCGCACGTACGTGCTCGCCTGTACGTGCTTGCAAAAAACATGCGTGCAAACAACAACAAAACTTTGAAACCACAATCCAATCTCACTTGGTCATCACTCTGTCTATCTCTTTTTGTCTGTCTCTCTCTATGTGTCTGACTATCATCTTTATCTCTGTTTGTCTCTATGTCTCTCTCTCTTTCTCTCTCTGTCTATCTCTCTCTGTCTGTCTCTCTCTATGTGTCTGACTCTGACTATCATCTTTATCTCTGTTTGTCTCTATGTCTCTCTTTCTTTCTTTTTCTGTCTATCTCTCTCTGTCTGTCTCTCTTTCTCACTTTGTCTCACTCTGTCTATCTCTTTTTGTCTGTCTCTCTCTATGTGTCTGACTATCATCTTTATCTCTGTTTGTCTCTATGTCTCTCTCTCTTTCTCTCTCTGTCTATCTCTCTCTGTCTGTCTCTCTCTATGTGTCTGACTCTGACTATCATCTTTATCTCTGTTTGTCTCTATGTCTCTCTTTCTTTCTTTTTTCTGTCTATCTCTCTCTGTCTGTCTCTCTTTCTCACTTTGTCTCACTCTGTCTATCTCTTTTTGTCTGTCTCTCTCTATGTGTCTGACTATCATCTTTATCTCTGTTTGTCTCTATGTCTCTCTTTCTTTCTTTTTCTGTCTATCTCTCTCTGTCTGTCTCTCTTTCTCACTTTGTCTCACTCTGTCTATCTCTTTTTGTCTGTCTCTCTCTATGTGTCTGACTATCATCTTTATCTCTGTTTGTCTCTATGTCTCTCTTTCTTTCTTTTTCTGTCTATCTCTCTCTGTCTGTCTCTCTTTCTCACTTTGTCTCACTCTGTCTATCTCTTTTTGTCTGTCTCTCTCTATGTGTCTGACTATCATCTTTATCTCTGTTTGTCTCTATGTCTCTCTTTCTTTCTTTTTCTGTCTATCTCTCTCTGTCTGTCTCTCTTTCTCACTTTGTCTCACTCTGTCTATCTCTTTTTGTCTGTCTCTCTCTATGTGTCTGACTCTGACTATCATCTTTATCTCTGTTTGTCTCTATGTCTCTCTTTCTTTCTTTTTTCTGTCTATCTCTCTCTGTCTGTCTCTCTTTCTCACTTTGTCTCACTCTGTCTATCTCTTTTTGTCTGTCTCTCTCTATGTGTCTGACTATCATCTTTATCTCTGTTTGTCTCTATGTCTCTCTTTCTTTCTTTTTTCTGTCTATCTCTCTCTGTCTGTCTCTCTTTCTCACTTTGTCTCACTCTGTCTATCTCTTTTTGTCTGTCTCTCTCTATGTGTCTGACTATCATCTTTATCTCTGTTTGTCTCTATGTCTCTCTTTCTTTCTTTTTCTGTCTATCTCTCTCTGTCTGTCTCTCTTTCTCACTTTGTCTCACTCTGTCTATCTCTTTTTGTCTGTCTCTCTCTATGTGTCTGACTATCATCTTTATCTCTGTTTGTCTCTATGTCTCTCTTTCTTTCTTTTTCTGTCTATCTCTCTCTGTCTGTCTCTCTTTCTCACTTTGTCTCACTCTGTCTATCTCTTTTTGTCTGTCTCTCTCTATGTGTCTGACTATCATCTTTATCTCTGTTTGTCTCTATGTCTCTCTTTCTTTCTTTTTCTGTCTATCTCTCTCTGTCTGTCTCTCTTTCTCACTTTGTCTCACTCTGTCTATCTCTTTTTGTCTGTCTCTCTCTATGTGTCTGACTATCATCTTTATCTCTGTTTGTCTCTATGTCTCTCTTTCTTTCTTTTTCTGTCTATCTCTCTCTGTCTGTCTCTCTTTCTCACTTTGTCTCACTCTGTCTATCTCTTTTTGTCTGTCTCTCTCTATGTGTCTGACTCTGACTATCATCTTTATCTCTGTTTGTCTCTATGTCTCTCTTTCTTTCTTTTTTCTGTCTATCTCTCTCTGTCTGTCTCTCTTTCTCACTTTGTCTCACTCTGTCTATCTCTTTTTGTCTGTCTCTCTCTATGTGTCTGACTATCATCTTTATCTCTGTTTGTCTCTATGTCTCTCTTTCTTTCTTTTTCTGTCTATCTCTCTCTGTCTGTCTCTCTTTCTCACTTTGTCTCACTCTGTCTATCTCTTTTTGTCTGTCTCTCTCTATGTGTCTGACTATCATCTTTATCTCTGTTTGTCTCTATGTCTCTCTTTCTTTCTTTTTCTGTCTATCTCTCTCTGTCTGTCTCTCTTTCTCACTTTGTCTCACTCTGTCTATCTCTTTTTGTCTGTCTCTGGGGTAGATGTAGGGATGGGTTCTTTTTAGGATCATGTTGCATCGAGCATTATTTTCCAAAACAGTGTGAACATTAACCCACACCAAAACCTCTGACATCCCACCATTAACACCTATTGTAAGCGTGCCGAATCAGTAAGCATCACCCCTTCTATGAGCCTCGACCAGAGGGTGGTTGTCACCCACAAACACTCGTCGCGAGCTGTTCCATTGTCTGTTGATTCCCATTCTGCTGTTTTTGTCTCATAATCAAGATAAATTTGGAACAGCCCTTAAACTAACACCAAGCAGATCAATTTTTATATTTAAATATAAAATCATTTTCTCATTAATTCATAATCATAAAATCATTTAATCCGTGTCACCCATGCTATTTATCTAGCAAATTTCGTCAAAAAAAAACAACAAGTTTTAGTTATGGCGGGAAAACTGAAAAAAAATTCTCTATTTAAAACGGGTGTACACGATTGTACACGTGTACGGACCTTACCGACCCGGCAAACAAATCGCCTCATGGTGCACTTCATGAGCCGACTTGCCCGCAGACCAGAGTAAGGCTCTTAACACCCAGCGTATACCGTACGCATATGCAAGCACACGAATAATAGAATCATTTAAACCGTTCCATCCGTGACTTTTACCTTGGACGGTCGTGACAAAAATACTTTTACACTCCTTGGATTACCTACGGAATGCAAGTCCCACACACCAAATCCTCCATCTTCAGAATTCATATTTCATAATGGACACATCCCCAAGACGTCATGCTTACATGCTCACCTTGGCGACGTCCACTCGAAATTTCAGCGGTGCCTCCATATTGTCGCGGAAGTGGAGGGTGAGACTCAAGACGCCAATGGTCGGAAACAGGTTTTACAAAAGGTCACAACTTTATTAACTGGTTATTCACTTGATTCCATTTGCCAAATAATACCGCATTATTCAATGGCTGAGATTAACTCTTTTCCATGGTCCTTTTCGTTCGGCTGATGTTCCTCCGCCATGGTCCCGTTCGTCAGAGCTCCTCGCAGCAAGTCCTCTCGACTCCAGCCGCAGCTCCCGCTTATATGGACCAACTCGACTTAATCCTCTGTCCGCTGAACTCGTAATCTCCTCTCCGCCGACGTCACCGGTCGCCTTCCTGGCGCCAGCTAGCCCCCCCTGCTGTGAGTTCCTTTTATCAAACAATAGGGGGGTGCTCCAGCCTGGGGCTGTGACCAGGTGTTTCAAGAGACCATCATGTTCGTGCACATTCCTAACTCATTTACAAACCCGTCCCCCACAGAGTTTGCATGTAAAATGCATCTGCTTTGTTACTAGGTCAACCAATAAGTTACCAGTGCCAATTAATAAGTTACACTGAATTACACTTCCACAGGCCCCTGGTGGAAGGCAGTATTAATATCTCAAGTTGGGCCCCTGGTGGAAGGTAGTGTTAATATCTCAGGTTGGGCCCCTGGTGGAAGGCAGTATTAATATCTCAAGTTGGGCCCCTGGTGGAAGGCAGTGTTAATATCTCAGGTTGGGCCCCTGGTGGAAGGCAGTGTTAATATCTCAGGTTGGGCCCCTGGTGGAAGGCAGTGTTAATATCTCAAGTTGGGCCCCTGGTGGAAGGCAGTGTTAATATCTCAGGTTGGGCCCCTGGTGGAAGGCAGTATTAATATCTCAAGTTGGGCCCCTGGTGGAAGGCAGTGTTAATATCTCAGGTTGGGCCCCTGGTGGAAGGCAGTGTTAATATCTCAGGTTGGGCCCCTGGTGTAAGGCAGTATTAATATCTCAGGTTGGACCCCTGGTGGAAGGTAGTGTTAATATCTCAGGTTGGGCCCCTGGTGGAAGGCAGTATTAATATCTCAAGTTGGGCCCCTGGTGGAAGGTAGTGTTAATATCTCAGGTTGGGCCCCTGGTGGAAGGCAGTATTAATATCTCAAGTTGGGCCCCTGGTGGAAGGCAGTGTTAATATCTCAGGTTGGGCCCCTGGTGGAAGGCAGTGTTAATATCTCAGGTTGGGCCCCTGGTGGAAGGCAGTGTTAATATCTCAAGTTGGGCCCCTGGTGGAAGGCAGTATTAATATCTCAAGTTTGGCCCCTGGTGGAAGGCAGTGTTAATATCTCAGGTTGGGCCCCTGGTGGAAGGCAGTATTAATATCTCAAGTTGGGCCCCTGGTGGAAGGCAGTGTTAATATCTCAGGTTGGGCCCCTGGTGGAAGGCAGTGTTAATATCTCAGGTTGGGCCCCTGGTGTAAGGCAGTATTAATATCTCAGGTTGGACCCCTGGTGGAAGGCAGTGTTAATATCTCAGGTTGGGCCCCTGGTGTAAGGCAGTATTAATATCTCAGGTTGGGCCCCTGGTGGAAGGCAGTGTTAATATCTCAGGTTGGGCCCCTGGTGGAAGGCAGTATTAATATCTCAAGTTGGGCCCCTGGTGGAAGGCAGTGTTAATATCTCAAGTTGGGCCCCTGGTGGAAGGCAGTGTTAATATCTCAAGTTGGGCCCCTGCATGGAAGGCAGTGTTAATATCTCAAGTTGGGCCCCTGCATGGAAGGCAGTATTAATATCTCAAGTTGGGCCCCTGCATGGAAGGCAGTGTTAATATCTCAAGTTGGGCCCCTGGTGGAAGGCAGTGTTAATATCTCAAGTTGGGCCCCTGGTGGAAGGCAGTATTAATATCTCAAGTTGGGCCCCTGCATGGAAGGCAGTGTTAATATCTCAAGTTGGGCCCCTGCATGGAAGGCAGTATTAATATCTCAAGTTGGGCCCTTGCATGGAAGGCAGTGTTAATATCTCAAGTTGGGCCCCTGCATGGAAGGCAGTGTTAATATCTCAAGTTGGGCCCCTGGTGGAAGGCAGTATTAATATCTCAGGTTGGGCCCCTGGTGGAAGGCAGTGTTAATATCTCAAGTTGGGCCCCTGGTGGAAGGCAGTGTTAATATCTCAAGTTGGGCCCCTGCATGGAAGGCAGTGTTAATATCTCAAGTTGGGCCCCTGCATGGAAGGCAGTGTTAATATCTCAAGTTGGGCCCCTGCATGGAAGGCAGTGTTAATATCTCAAGTTGGGCCCCTGGTGGAAGGCAGTGTTAATATCTCAAGTTGGGCCCCTGGTGGAAGGCAGTATTAATATCTCAGGTTGGGCCCCTGGTGGAAGGCAGTATTAATATCTCAGGTTGGGCCCCTGGTGGAAGGCAGTGTTAATATCTCAAGTTGGGCCCCTGGTGGAAGGCAGTGTTAATATCTCAAGTTGGGCCCCTGCATGGAAGGCAGTGTTAATATCTCAAGTTGGGCCCCTGGTGGAAGGCAGTGTTAATATCTCAAGTTGGGCCCCTGCATGGAAGGCAGTGTTAATATCTCAAGTTGGGCCCCTGGTGGAAGGCAGTGTTAATATCTCAAGTTGGGCCCCTGGTGGAAGGCAGTATTAATATCTCAAGTTGGGCCCCTGGTGGAAGGCAGTGTTAATATCTCAAGTTGGGCCCCTGCATGGAAGGCAGTGTTAATATCTCAAGTTGGGCCCCTGCATGGAAGGCAGTGTTAATATCTCAAGTTGGGCCCCTGGTGGAAGGCAGTATTAATATCTCAGGTTGGGCCCCTGGTGGAAGGCAGTGTTAATATCTCAAGTTGGGCCCCTGGTGGAAGGCAGTGTTAATATCTCAAGTTGGGCCCCTGCATGGAAGGCAGTGTTAATATCTCAAGTTGGGCCCCTGCATGGAAGGCAGTGTTAATATCTCAAGTTGGGCCCCTGCATGGAAGGCAGTGTTAATATCTCAAGTTGGGCCCCTGGTGGAAGGCAGTGTTAATATCTCAAGTTGGGCCCCTGGTGGAAGGCAGTATTAATATCTCAAGTTGGGCCCCTGCATGGAAGGCAGTGTTAATATCTCAAGTTGGGCCCCTGCATGGAAGGCAGTATTAATATCTCAAGTTGGGCCCTTGCATGGAAGGCAGTGTTAATATCTCAAGTTGGGCCCCTGCATGGAAGGCAGTATTAATATCTCAAGTTGGGCCCCTGCATGGAAGGCAGTATTAATATCTCAAGTTGGGCCCTTGCATGGAAGGCAGTGTTAATATCTCAAGTTGGGCCCCTGGTGGAAGGCAGTATTAATATCTCAAGTTGGGCCCCTGGTGGAAGGCAGTATTAATATCTCAAGTTGGGCCCCTGGTGGAAGGTAGTGTTAATATCTCAGGTTGGGCCTCTGGTGGAAGGCAGTATTAATATCTCAAGTTGGGCCCCTGGTGGAAGGCAGTGTTAATATCTCAGGTTGGGCCCCTGGTGGAAGGCAGTATTAATATCTCAAGTTGGGCCCCTGGTGGAAGGCAGTATTAATATCTCAAGTTGGGCCCCTGGTGGAAGGCAGTATTAATATCTCAAGTTGGGCCCCTGGTGGAAGGCAGTGTTAATATCTCAGGTTGGCCCCTGGTGGAAGGCAGTATTAATATCTCAAGTTGGGCCCCTGCATGGAAGGCAGTGTTAATATCTCAAGTTGGGCCCCTGCATGGAAGGCAGTGTTAATATCTCAAGTTGGGCCCCTGCATGGAAGGCAGTATTAATATCTCAAGTTGGGCCCCTGCATGGAAGGCAGTGTTAATATCTCAAGTTGGGCCCCTGCATGGAAGGCAGTATTAATATCTCAAGTTGGGCCCCTGCATGGAAGGCAGTGTTAATATCTCAAGTTGGGCCCCTGGTGGAAGGCAGTATTAATATCTCAAGTTGGGCCCTTGCATGGAAGGCAGTGTTAATATCTCAAGTTGGGCCCCTGCATGGAAGGCAGTGTTAATATCTCAAGTTGGGCCCCTGCATGGAAGGCAGTGTTCATATCTCAAGTTGGGCCCTTGCATGGAAGGCAGTATTAATATCTCAAGTTGGGCCCCTGCATGGAAGGCAGTATTAATATCTCAAGTTGGGCCCTTGCATGGAAGGCAGTGTTAATATCTCAAGTTGGGCCCCTGGTGGAAGGCAGTATTAATATCTCAAGTTGGGCCCCTGGTGGAAGGCAGTGTTAATATCTCAGGTTGGGCCCCTGGTGGAAGGCAGTATTAATATCTCAAGTTGGGCCCCTGGTGGAAGGTAGTGTTAATATCTCAGGTTGGCCCCTGGTGGAAGGCAGTATTAATATCTCAAGTTGGGCCCCTGGTGGAAGGCAGTGTTAATATCTCAGGTTGGGCCCCTGGTGGAAGGCAGTATTAATATCTCAAGTTGGGCCCCTGGTGGAAGGCAGTGTTAATATCTCAGGTTGGGCCCCTGGTGGAAGGCAGTGTTAATATCTCAAGTTGGGCCCCTGGTGGAAGGCAGTATTAATATCTCAAGTTGGGCCCCTGGTGGAAGGCAGTGTTAATATCTCAGGTTGGGCCCCTGGTGGAAGGCAGTGTTAATATCTCAGGTTGGGCCCCTGGTGGAAGGCAGTGTTAATATCTCAAGTTGGGCCCCTGGTGGAAGGCAGTGTTAATATCTCAGGTTGGGCCCCTGGTGGAAGGCAGTGTTAATATCTCAGGTTGGGCCCCTGGTGTAAGGCAGTATTAATATCTCAAGTTGGGCCCCTGGTGGAAGGCAGTGTTAATATCTCAAGTTGGGCCCCTGGTGGAAGGCAGTATTAATATCTCAGGTTGGGCCCCTGGTGGAAGGCAGTATTAATATCTCAAGTTGGGCCCCTGGTGGAAGGCAGCGTTAATATCTCAGGTTGGGCCCCTGGTGGAAGGCAGTGTTAATATCTCAAGTTGAGCCCCTGCATGGAAGGCAGTGTTAATATCTCAAGTTGGGCCCCTGCTTGGAAGGCAGTGTTAATATCTCAAGTTGGGCCCCTGCATGGAAGGCAGTGTTAATATCTCAAGTTGGGCCCTTGCTTGGAAGGCAGTGTTAATATCTCAAGTTGGGCCCCTGGTGGAAGGCAGTGTTGATATCTCAAGTTGGGCCCCTGCATGGAAGGCAGTATTAATATCTCAAGTTGGGCCTCTGGTGGAAGGCAGTGTTAATATCTCAAGTTGGGCCCCTGGTGGAAGGCAGTGTTAATATCTCAAGTTGGGCCCCTGGTGGTGCCCTTGCTTGGAAGGCAGTGTTGATATCTCAAGTTGGGCCTCTGCTTGGACGGCAGTGTTAATATCTCAGGTTGGGCCCCTGCATGGAAGGCAGTGTTAATATCTCAAGTTGGGCCCCTGCATGGAAGGCAGTGTTAATATCTCAAGTTGGGCCCCTGCATGGAAGGCAGTGTTAATATCTCAAGTTGGGCCCCTGCATGGAAGGCAGTATTAATATCTCAAGTTGGGCCCCTGCATGGAAGGCAGTGTTAATATCTCAAGTTGGGCCCCTGCATGGAAGGCAGTGTTAATATCTCAAGTTGGGCCCCTGGTGGAAGGCAGTGTTAATATCTCAAGTTGGGCCCCTGCATGGAAGGCAGTGTTAATATCTCAAGTTGGGCCTCTGCTTGGAAGGCAGTGTTAATATCTCAAGTTGGGCCCCTGCATGGAAGGCAGTGTTAATATCTCAAGTTGGGCCCCTGCATGGAAGGCAGTATTAATATCTCAAGTTGGGCCCCTGCATGGAAGGCAGTGTTAATATCTCAAGTTGGGCCCCTGCATGGAAGGCAGTGTTAATATCTCAAGTTGGGCCCCTGCATGGAAGGCAGTATTAATATCTCAAGTTGGGCCCTTGCATGGAAGGCAGTGTTAATATCTCAAGTTGGGCCCCTGGTGGAAGGCAGTATTAATATCTCAAGTTGGGCCCCTGGTGGAAGGCAGTATTAATATCTCAAGTTGGGCCCCTGGTGGAAGGTAGTGTTAATATCTCAGGTTGGGCCTCTGGTGGAAGGCAGTATTAATATCTCAAGTTGGGCCCCTGGTGGAAGGTAGTGTTAATATCTCAAGTTGGGCCCCTGGTGGAAGGCAGTGTTAATATCTCAGGTTGGGCCCCTGGTGGAAGGCAGTATTAATATCTCAAGTTGGGCCCCTGGTGGAAGGCAGTGTTAATATCTCAGGTTGGGCCCCTGGTGGAAGGCAGTATTAATATCTCAAGTTGGGCCCCTGGTGGAAGGCAGTATTAATATCTCAAGTTGGGCCCCTGGTGGAAGGCAGTGTTAATATCTCAGGTTGGCCCCTGGTGGAAGGCAGTATTAATATCTCAAGTTGGGCCCCTGCATGGAAGGCAGTGTTAATATCTCAAGTTGGGCCCCCTGCATGGAAGGCAGTATTAATATCTCAAGTTGGGCCCCTGCATGGAAGGCAGTGTTAATATCTCAAGTTGGGCCCCTGCATGGAAGGCAGTATTAATATCTCAAGTTGGGCCCCTGCATGGAAGGCAGTATTAATATCTCAAGTTGGGCCCTTGCATGGAAGGCAGTGTTAATATCTCAAGTTGGGCCCCTGGTGGAAGGCAGTATTAATATCTCAAGTTGGGCCCCTGCATGGAAGGCAGTGTTCATATCTCAAGTTGGGCCCTTGCATGGAAGGCAGTATTAATATCTCAAGTTGGGCCCCTGCATGGAAGGCAGTATTAATATCTCAAGTTGGGCCCTTGCATGGAAGGCAGTATTAATATCTCAAGTTGGGCCCCTGGTGGAAGGCAGTGTTAATATCTCAGGTTGGGCCCCTGGTGGAAGGCAGTATTAATATCTCAAGTTGGGCCCCTGGTGGAAGGTAGTGTTAATATCTCAGGTTGGCCCCTGGTGGAAGGCAGTATTAATATCTCAAGTTGGGCCCCTGGTGGAAGGCAGTGTTAATATCTCAGGTTGGGCCCCTGGTGGAAGGCAGTATTAATATCTCAAGTTGGGCCCCTGGTGGAAGGCAGTGTTAATATCTCAGGTTGGGCCCCTGGTGGAAGGCAGTGTTAATATCTCAAGTTGGGCCCCTGGTGGAAGGCAGTATTAATATCTCAAGTTGGGCCCCTGGTGGAAGGCAGTGTTAATATCTCAGGTTGGGCCCCTGGTGGAAGGCAGTGTTAATATCTCAGGTTGGGCCCCTGGTGGAAGGCAGTGTTAATATCTCAAGTTGGGCCCCTGGTGGAAGGCAGTGTTAATATCTCAGGTTGGGCCCCTGGTGGAAGGCAGTGTTAATATCTCAGGTTGGGCCCCTGGTGTAAGGCAGTATTAATATCTCAAGTTGGGCCCCTGGTGGAAGGCAGTGTTAATATCTCAAGTTGGGCCCCTGGTGGAAGGCAGTATTAATATCTCAAGTTGGGCCCCTGGTGGAAGGCAGCGTTAATATCTCAGGTTGGGCCCCTGGTGGAAGGCAGTGTTAATATCTCAAGTTGAGCCCCTGCATGGAAGGCAGTGTTAATATCTCAAGTTGGGCCCCTGCTTGGAAGGCAGTGTTAATATCTCAAGTTGGGCCCCTGCATGGAAGGCAGTGTTAATATCTCAAGTTGGGCCCTTGCTTGGAAGGCAGTGTTAATATCTCAAGTTGGGCCCCTGGTGGAAGGCAGTGTTGATATCTCAAGTTGGGCCCCTGCATGGAAGGCAGTATTAATATCTCAAGTTGGGCCTCTGGTGGAAGGCAGTGTTAATATCTCAAGTTGGGCCCCTGGTGGAAGGCAGTGTTAATATCTCAAGTTGGGCCCCTGGTGGTGCCCTTGCTTGGAAGGCAGTGTTGATATCTCAAGTTGGGCCTCTGCTTGGACGGCAGTGTTAATATCTCAGGTTGGGCCCCTGCATGGAAGGCAGTGTTAATATCTCAAGTTGGGCCCCTGCATGGAAGGCAGTGTTAATATCTCAAGTTGGGCCCCTGCATGGAAGGCAGTGTTAATATCTCAAGTTGGGCCCCTGCATGGAAGGCAGTATTAATATCTCAAGTTGGGCCCCTGCATGGAAGGCAGTGTTAATATCTCAAGTTGGGCCCCTGCATGGAAGGCAGTGTTAATATCTCAAGTTGGGCCCCTGGTGGAAGGCAGTGTTAATATCTCAAGTTGGGCCCCTGCATGGAAGGCAGTGTTAATATCTCAAGTTGGGCCTCTGCTTGGAAGGCAGTGTTAATATCTCAAGTTGGGCCCCTGCATGGAAGGCAGTGTTAATATCTCAAGTTGGGCCCCTGCATGGAAGGCAGTGTTAATATCTCAAGTTGGGCCCCTGCATGGAAGGCAGTGTTAATATCTCAAGTTGGGCCCCTGAATGGAAGGCAGTGTTAATATCTCAAGTTGGGCCCCTGCATGGAAGGCAGTGTTAATATCTCAAGTTGGGCCCCTGCATGGAAGGCAGTGTTAATATCTCAAGTTGGGCCCCTGCATGGAAGGCAGTGTTAATATCTCAAGTTGGGCCCCTGCATGGAAGGCAGTGTTAATATCTCAAGTTGGGCCCCTGCTTGGAAGGCAGTGTTGATATCTCAAATTGGGCCCCTGGTGGAAGGCAGTGTTAATATCTCAAGTTGGGCCCTTGCTTGGAAGGCAGTGTTAATATCTCAAGTTGGGCCCTTGCTTGGAAGGCAGTGTTGATATCTCAAGTTGGGCC
Organism: Myxine glutinosa; assembly: GCF_964187855.1. Lineage (NCBI taxonomy): Eukaryota > Metazoa > Chordata > Myxini > Myxiniformes > Myxinidae > Myxine > Myxine glutinosa. The sequence goes on from NC_136268.1 coordinate 154,794,434, forward strand.
CCTGGTGGAAGGCAGTGTTAATATCTCAAGTTGGGCCCCTGGTGGAAGGCAGTATTAATATCTCAAGTTGGGCCCCTGCATGGAAGGCAGTGTTGATATCTCAAGTTGGGCCCCTGGTGGAAGGCAGTATTAATATCTCAAGTTGGGCCCCTGCATGGAAGGCAGTGTTAATATCTCAAGTTGGGCCCTTGCTTGGAAGGCAGTGTTGATATCTCAAGTTGGGCCCCTGGTGGAAGGCAGTGTTAATATCTCAAGTTGGGCCCCTGCATGGAAGGCAGTGTTGATATCTCAAGTTGGGCCCCTGCATGGAAGGCAGTATTAATATCTCAAGTTGGGCCTCTGGTGGAAGGCAGTGTTAATATCTCAAGTTGTGCCCCAGGTGGAAGGCAGTGTTAATATCTCAAGTTGGGCCCCTGGTGGTGCCCTTGCTTGGAAGGCAGTGTTGATATCTCAAGTTGGGCCTCTGCTTGGAAGGCAGTGTTAATATCTCAAGTTGGGCCCCTGGTGGAAGGCAGTATTAATATCACAAGTTGGGCCCCTGCATGGAAGGCAGTGTTAATATCTCAAGTTGGGCCCCTGGTGGAAGGCAGTATTAATATCTCAAGTTGGGCCCCTGAATGGAAGGCAGTATTAATATCTCAAGTTGGGCCCCTGCATGGAAGGCAGTATTAATATCTCAAGTTGGGCCCCTGCATGGAAGGCAGTGTTAATATCTCAAGTTGGGCCCCTGCATGGAAGGCAGTATTAATATCTCAAGTTGGGCCCCTGCATGGAAGGCAGTATTAATATCTCAAGTTGGGCCCCTGCATGGAAGGCAGTGTTAATATCTCAAGTTGGGCCCCTGCATGGAAGGCAGTATTAATATCTCAAGTTGGGCCCCTGCATGGAAGGCAGTGTTAATATCTCAAGTTGGGCCCCTGCATGGAAGGCAGTGTTAATATCTCAAGTTGGGCCCCTGCATGGAAGGCAGTGTTAATATCTCAAGTTGGGCCCCTGCATGGAAGGCAGTATTAATATTTCAAGTTGGGCCCCTGCATGGAAGGCAGTGTTAATATCTCAAGTTGGGCCCCTGCGTGGAAGGCAGTGTTAATATCTCAAGTTGGGCCCCTGCATGGAAGGCAGTGTTAATATCTCAAGTTGGGCCCCTGGTGGAAGGCAGTGTTAATATCTCAGGTTGGGCCCCTGCATGGAAGGCAGTGTTAATATCTCAAGTTGGGCCTCTGCTTGGAAGGCAGTGTTAATATCTCAGGTTGGGCCCCTGGTGGAAGGCAGTGTTAATATCTCAGGTTGGGCCCCTGGTGGAAGGCAGTGTTAATATCTCAGGTTGGGCCCCTGGTGTAAGGCAGTATTAATATCTCAGGTTGGGCCCCTGGTGGAAGGCAGTGTTAATATCTCAGGTTGGGCCCCTGGTGTAAGGCAGTATTAATATCTCAAGTTGGGCCCCTGGTGGAAGGCAGTGTTAATATCTCAGGTTGGGCCCCTGGTGGAAGGCAGTATTAATATCTCAAGTTAAGGCCCCTGGTGGAAGGCAGTGTTAATATCTCAGGTTGGGCCCCTGGTGGAAGGCAGTATTAATATCTCAAGTTGGGCCCCTGGTGGAAGGCAGTGTTAATATCTCAAGTTGGGCCCCTGGTGGAAGGCAGTGTTAATATCTCAAGTTGGGCCCCTGCATGGAAGGCAGTGTTAATATCTCAAGTTGGGCCCCTGCATGGAAGGCAGTATTAATATCTCAAGTTGGGCCCCTGCATGGAAGGCAGTGTTAATATCTCAAGTTGGGCCCCTGCATGGAAGGCAGTGTTAATATCTCAAGTTGGGCCCCTGGTGGAAGGCAGTGTTAATATCTCAAGTTGGGCCCCTGGTGGAAGGCAGTATTAATATCTCAAGTTGGGCCCCTGCATGGAAGGCAGTGTTAATATCTCAAGTTGGGCCCCTGCATGGAAGGCAGTAATAATATCTCAAGTTGGGCCCTTGCATGGAAGGCAGTGTTAATATCTCAAGTTGGGCCCCTGCATGGAAGGCAGTGTTAATATCTCAAGTTGGGCCCCTGGTGGAAGGCAGTATTAATATCTCAGGTTGGGCCCCTGGTGGAAGGCAGTGTTAATATCTCAAGTTGGGCCCCTGGTGGAAGGCAGTATTAATATCTCAGGTTGGGCCCCTGGTGGAAGGCAGTGTTAATATCTCAAGTTGGGCCCCTGGTGGAAGGCAGTGTTAATATCTCAAGTTGGGCCCCTGCATGGAAGGCAGTGTTAATATCTCAAGTTGGGCCCCTGCATGGAAGGCAGTATTAATATCTCAAGTTGGGCCCCTGCATGGAAGGCAGTGTTAATATCTCAAGTTGGGCCCCTGCATGGAAGGCAGTGTTAATATCTCAAGTTGGGCCCCTGGTGGAAGGCAGTGTTAATATCTCAAGTTGGGCCCCTGGTGGAAGGCAGTATTAATATCTCAAGTTGGGCCCCTGCATGGAAGGCAGTGTTAATATCTCAAGTTGGGCCCCTGCATGGAAGGCAGTATTAATATCTCAAGTTGGGCCCTTGCATGGAAGGCAGTGTTAATATCTCAAGTTGGGCCCCTGCATGGAAGGCAGTGTTAATATCTCAAGTTGGGCCCCTGCATGGAAGGCAGTATTAATATCTCAAGTTGGGCCCCTGCATGGAAGGCAGTGTTAATATCTCAAGTTGGGCCCCTGCATGGAAGGCAGTGTTAATATCTCAAGTTGGGCCCCTGCATGGAAGGCAGTATTAATATCTCAAGTTGGGCCCTTGCATGGAAGGCAGTGTTAATATCTCAAGTTGGGCCCCTGGTGGAAGGCAGTATTAATATCTCAAGTTGGGCCCCTGGTGGAAGGCAGTATTAATATCTCAAGTTGGGCCCCTGGTGGAAGGTAGTGTTAATATCTCAGGTTGGGCCTCTGGTGGAAGGCAGTATTAATATCTCAAGTTGGGCCCCTGGTGGAAGGCAGTGTTAATATCTCAGGTTGGGCCCCTGGTGGAAGGCAGTATTAATATCTCAAGTTGGGCCCCTGGTGGAAGGCAGTATTAATATCTCAAGTTGGGCCCCTGGTGGAAGGCAGTGTTAATATCTCAGGTTGGCCCCTGGTGGAAGGCAGTATTAATATCTCAAGTTGGGCCCCTGCATGGAAGGCAGTGTTAATATCTCAAGTTGGGCCCCCTGCATGGAAGGCAGTATTAATATCTCAAGTTGGGCCCCTGCATGGAAGGCAGTGTTAATATCTCAAGTTGGGCCCCTGCATGGAAGGCAGTATTAATATCTCAAGTTGGGCCCCTGCATGGAAGGCAGTGTTCATATCTCAAGTTGGGCCCTTGCATGGAAGGCAGTATTAATATCTCAAGTTGGGCCCCTGCATGGAAGGCAGTGTTAATATCTCAAGTTGGGCCCTTGCATGGAAGGCAGTGTTAATATCTCAAGTTGGGCCCCTGGTGGAAGGCAGTGTTAATATCTCAAGTTGGGCCCCTGCATGGAAGGCAGTGTTAATATCTCAAGTTGGGCCTCTGCTTGGAAGGCAGTGTTAATATCTCAAGTTGGGCCCCTGCATGGAAGGCAGTGTTAATATCTCAAGTTGGGCCCCTGCATGGAAGGCAGTGTTAATATCTCAAGTTGGGCCCCTGCATGGAAGGCAGTGTTAATATCTCAAGTTGGGCCCCTGAATGGAAGGCAGTGTTAATATCTCAAGTTGGGCCCCTGCATGGAAGGCAGTGTTAATATCTCAAGTTGGGCCCCTGCATGGAAGGCAGTGTTAATATCTCAAGTTGGGCCCCTGCATGGAAGGCAGTGTTAATATCTCAAGTTGGGCCCCTGCTTGGAAGGCAGTGTTGATATCTCAAATTGGGCCCCTGGTGGAAGGCAGTGTTAATATCTCAAGTTGGGCCCTTGCTTGGAAGGCAGTGTTAATATCTCAAGTTGGGCCCTTGCTTGGAAGGCAGTGTTGATATCTCAAGTTGGGCCCCTGGTGGAAGGCAGTGTTAATATCTCAAGTTGGGCCCCTGGTGGAAGGCAGTATTAATATCTCAAGTTGGGCCCCTGCATGGAAGGCAGTGTTGATATCTCAAGTTGGGCCCCTGGTGGAAGGCAGTATTAATATCTCAAGTTGGGCCCCTGCATGGAAGGCAGTGTTAATATCTCAAGTTGGGCCCTTGCTTGGAAGGCAGTGTTGATATCTCAAGTTGGGCCCCTGGTGGAAGGCAGTGTTAATATCTCAAGTTGGGCCCCTGCATGGAAGGCAGTGTTGATATCTCAAGTTGGGCCCCTGCATGGAAGGCAGTATTAATATCTCAAGTTGGGCCTCTGGTGGAAGGCAGTGTTAATATCTCAAGTTGGGCCCCAGGTGGAAGGCAGTGTTAATATCTCAAGTTGGGCCCCTGGTGGTGCCCTTGCTTGGAAGGCAGTGTTGATATCTCAAGTTGGGCCTCTGCTTGGAAGGCAGTGTTAATATCTCAAGTTGGGCCCCTGGTGGAAGGCAGTATTAATATCTCAAGTTGGGCCCCTGCATGGAAGGCAGTGTTAATATCTCAAGTTGGGCCCCTGGTGGAAGGCAGTATTAATATCTCAAGTTGGGCCCCTGCATGGAAGGCAGTATTAATATCTCAAGTTGGGCCCCTGCATGGAAGGCAGTGTTAATATCTCAAGTTGGGCCCCTGCATGGAAGGCAGTATTAATATCTCAAGTTGGGCCCCTGCATGGAAGGCAGTATTAATATCTCAAGTTGGGCCCCTGCATGGAAGGCAGTGTTAATATCTCAAGTTGGGCCCCTGCATGGAAGGCAGTATTAATATCTCAAGTTGGGCCCCTGCATGGAAGGCAGTGTTAATATCTCAAGTTGGGCCCCTGCATGGAAGGCAGTGTTAATATCTCAAGTTGGGCCCCTGCATGGAAGGCAGTGTTAATATCTCAAGTTGGGCCCCTGCATGGAAGGCAGTATTAATATTTCAAGTTGGGCCCCTGCATGGAAGGCAGTGTTAATATCTCAAGTTGGGCCCCTGCGTGGAAGGCAGTGTTAATATCTCAAGTTGGGCCCCTGGTGGAAGGCAGTGTTAATATCTCAAGTTGGGCCCCTGCATGGAAGGCAGTGTTAATATCTCAAGTTGGGCCTCTGCTTGGAAGGCAGTGTTAATATCTCAAGTTGGGCCCCTGGTGGAAGGCAGTGTTAATATCTCAAGTTGGGCCCCTGCATGGAAGGCAGTGTTAATATCTCAAGTTGGGCCCCTGCATGGAAGGCAGTATTAATATCTCAAGTTGGGCCCCTGCATGGAAGGCAGTGTTAATATCTCAAGTTGGGCCCCTGGTGGAAGGCAGTATTAATATCTCAAGTTGGGCCCCTGCATGGAAGGCAGTGTTAATATCTCAAGTTGGGCCCCTGCATGGAAGGCAGTATTAATATCTCAAGTTGGGCCCCCTGCATGGAAGGCAGTGTTAATATCTCAAGTTGGGCCCCTGCATGGAAGGCAGTATTAATATCTCAAGTTGGGCCCCTGCATGGAAGGCAGTGTTAATATCTCAAGTTGGGCCCCTGCATAGAAGGCAGTGTTAATATCTCAAGTTGGGCCCCTGCATGGAAGGCAGTGTTAATATCTCAAGTTGGGCCCCTGGTGGAAGGGAGTGTTAATATCTCAATTTGGACCCCTGCATGGAAGGCAGTGTTAATATCTCAAGTTGGGCCTCTGCTTGGAAGGCAGTGTTAATATCTCAAGTTGGGCCCCTGGTGGAAGGCAGTGTTAATATCTCAAGTTGGGCCCCTGCATGGAAGGCAGTGTTAATATCTCAAGTTGGGCCCCTGCATGGAAGGCAGTATTAATATCTCAAGTTGGGCCCCTGCATGGAAGGCAGTGTTAATATCTCAAGTTGGGCCCCTGCATGGAAGGCAGTGTTAATATCTCAAGTTGGGCCCCTGGTGGAAGGCAGTGTTAATATCTCAAGTTGGGCCCCTGGTGGAAGGCAGTATTAATATCTCAAGTTGGGCCCCTGCATGGAAGGCAGTGTTAATATCTCAAGTTGGGCCCCTGCATGGAAGGCAGTATTAATATCTCAAGTTGGGCCCTTGCATGGAAGGCAGTGTTAATATCTCAAGTTGGGCCCCTGCATGGAAGGCAGTGTTAATATCTCAAGTTGGGCCCCTGCATGGAAGGCAGTATTAATATCTCAAGTTGGGCCCCTGCATGGAAGGCAGTGTTAATATCTCAATTTGGGCCCCTGCATGGAAGGCAGTGTTAATATCTCAAGTTGGGCCCCTGCATGGAAGGCAGTATTAATATCTCAAGTTGGGCCCTTGCATGGAAGGCAGTGTTAATATCTCAAGTTGGGCCCCTGGTGGAAGGCAGTATTAATATCTCAAGTTGGGCCCCTGGTGGAAGGCAGTGTTAATATCTCAGGTTGGGCCTCTGGTGGAAGGCAGTATTAATATCTCAAGTTGGGCCCCTGGTGGAAGGTAGTGTTAATATCTCAGGTTGGGCCTCTGGTGGAAGGCAGTATTAATATCTCAAGTTGGGCCCCTGGTGGAAGGCAGTGTTAATATCTCAGGTTGGGCCCCTGGTGGAAGGCAGTATTAATATCTCAAGTTGGGCCCCTGGTGGAAGGCAGTGTTAATATCTCAGGTTGGGCCCCTGGTGGAAGGCAGTATTAATATCTCAAGTTGGGCCCCTGGTGGAAGGCAGTATTAATATCTCAAGTTGGCCCCTGGTCGAAGGCAGTGTTAATATCTCAGGTTGGCCCCTGGTGGAAGGCAGTATTAATATCTCAAGTTGGGCCCCTGCATGGAAGGCAGTGTTAATATCTCAAGTTGGGCCCCCTGCATGGAAGGCAGTATTAATATCTCAAGTTGGGCCCCTGCATGGAAGGCAGTGTTAATATCTCAAGTTGGGCCCCTGCATGGAAGGCAGTATTAATATCTCAAGTTGGGCCCCTGCATGGAAGGCAGTATTAATATCTCAAGTTGGGCCCTTGCATGGAAGGCAGTGTTAATATCTCAAGTTGGGCCCCTGGTGGAAGGCAGTATTAATATCTCAAGTTGGGCCCCTGCATGGAAGGCAGTATTAATATCTCAAGTTGGGCCCCTGCATGGAAGGCAGTATTAATATCTCAAGTTGGGCCCTTGCATGGAAGGCAGTGTTAATATCTCAAGTTGGGCCCCTGGTGGAAGGCAGTATTAATATCTCAAGTTGGGCCCCTGGTGGAAGGCAGTGTTAATATCTCAGGTTGGGCCCCTGGTGGAAGGCAGTATTAATATCTCAAGTTGGGCCCCTGGTGGAAGGTAGTGTTAATATCTCAGGTTGGCCCCTGGTGGAAGGCAGTATTAATATCTCAAGTTGGGCCCCTGGTGGAAGGCAGTGTTAATATCTCAGGTTGGGCCCCTGGTGGAAGGCAGTATTAATATCTCAAGTTGGGCCCCTGGTGGAAGGCAGTATTAATATCTCAAGTTGGGCCCCTGGTGGAAGGCAGTGTTAATATCTCAGGTTGGGCCCCTGGTGGAAGGCAGTGTTAATATCTCAAGTTGAGCCCCTGCATGGAAGGCAGTGTTAATATCTCAAGTTGGGCCCCTGCATGGAAGGCAGTGTTAATATCTCAAGTTGGGCCCTTGCTTGGAAGGCAGTGTTAATATCTCAAGTTGGGCCCCTGGTGGAAGGCAGTGTTGATATCTCAAGTTGGGCCCCTGCATGGAAGGCAGTATTAATATCTCAAGTTGGGCCTCTGGTGGAAGGCAGTGTTAATATCTCAAGTTGGGCCCCTGGTGGAAGGCAGTGTTAATAGCTCAAGTTGGGCCCCTGGTGGTGCCCTTGCTTGGAAGGCAGTGTTGATATCTCAAGTTGGGCCTCTGCTTGGAAGGCAGTGTTAATATCTCAGGTTGGGCCCCTGCATGGAAGGCAGTATTAATATCTCAAGTTGGGCCCCTGCATGGAAGGCAGTGTTAATATCTCAAGTTGGGCCCCTGCATGGAAGGCAGTATTAATATCTCAAGTTGGGCCCCTGCATGGAAGGCAGTGTTAATATCTCAAGTTGGGCCCCTGCATGGAAGGCAGTGTTAATATCTCAAGTTGGGCCCCTGCATGGAAGGCAGTGTTAATATCTCAAGTTGGGCCCCTGCATGGAAGGCAGTGTTAATATCTCAAGTTGGGCCCCTGCATGGAAGGCAGTGTTAATATCTCAAGTTGGGCCCCTGGTGGAAGGCAGTGTTAATATCTCAAGTTGGGCCCCTGCATGGAAGGCAGTGTTAATATCTCAAGTTGGGCCTCTGCTTGGAAGGCAGTGTTAATATCTCAAGTTGGGCCCCTGCATGGAAGGCAGTGTTAATATCTCAAGTTGGGCCCCTGCATGGAAGGCAGTGTTAATATCTCAAGTTGGGCCCCTGCATGGAAGGCAGTGTTAATATCTCAAGTTGGGCCCCTGCATGGAAGGCAGTGTTAATATCTCAAGTTGGGCCCCTGGTGGAAGGCAGTGTTAATATCTCAAGTTGGGCCCCTGCATGGAAGGCAGTGTTAATATCTCAAGTTGGGCCCCTGCATGGAAGGCAGTGTTAATATCTCAAGTTGGGCCCCTGAATGGAAGGCAGTATTAATATCTCAAGTTGGGCCCCTGCATGGAAGGCAGTATTAATATCTCAAGTTGGGCCCTTGCATGGAAGGCAGTGTTAATATCTCAAGTTGGGCCCCTGGTGGAAGGCAGTATTAATATCTCAAGTTGGGCCCCTGGTGGAAGGCAGTATTAATATCTCAAGTTGGGCCCGTGGTGGAAGGCAGTGTTCATATCTCAAGTTGGGCCCTTGCATGGAAGGCAGTGTTAATATCTCAAGTTGGGCCCCTGGTGGAAGGCAGTGTTAATATCTCAAGTTGGGCCCCTGGTGGAAGGCAGTGTTAATATCTCAAGTTGGGCCCCTGGTGGAAGGCAGTGTTAATATCTCAGGTTGGGCCCCTGGTGGAAGGCAGTATTAATATCTCAAGTTGGGCCCCTGGTGGAAGGTAGTGTTAATATCTCAGGTTGGGCCCCTGGTGGAAGGTAGTGTTAATATCTCAGGTTGGGCCCCTGGTGGAAGGCAGTATTAATATCTCAAGTTGGGCCCCTGGTGGAAGGCAGTGTTAATATCTCAGGTTGGGCCCCTGGTGGAAGGCAGTGTTAATATCTCAGGTTGGGCCCCTGGTGGAAGGCAGTATTAATATCTCAAGTTGGGCCCCTGGTGGAAGGCAGTGTTAATATCTCAGGTTGGGCCCCTGGTGTAAGGCAGTATTAATATCTCAAGTTGGGCCCCTGGTGGAAGGCAGTGTTAATATCTCAGGTTGGGCCCCTGGTGGAAGGCAGTATTAATATCTCAAGTTGGGCCCCTGGTGGAAGGCAGTGTTAATATCTCAGGTTGGGCCCCTGGTGGAAGGCAGTGTTAATATCTCAGGTTGGGCCCCTGGTGGAAGGCAGTATTAATATCTCAAGTTGGGCCCCTGGTGGAAGGCAGTGTTAATATCTCAAGTTGGGCCCCTGGTGGAAGGCAGTATTAATATCTCAAGTTGGGCCCCTGGTGGAAGGCAGTGTTAATATCTCAGGTTAGGCCCCTGGTGTAAGGCAGTATTAATATCTCAAGTTGGACCCCTGGTGGAAGGCAGTATTAATATCTCAGGTTGGGCCGCTGGTGGAAGGCAGTATTAATATCTCAAGTTGGGCCCCTGGTGGAAGGCAGTGTTAATATCTCAGGTTGGGCCCCTGGTGGAAGGCAGTATTAATATCTCAGGTTGGGCCCCTGGTGGAAGGCAGTATTAATATCTCAAGTTGGGCCCCTGGTGGAAGGCAGTGTTAATATCTCAAGTTGGGCCCCTGGTGGAAGGCAGTGTTAATATCTCAGGTTAGGCCCCTGGTGTAAGGCAGTATTAATATCTCAAGTTGGACCCCTGGTGGAAGGCAGTGTTAATATCTCAGGTTGGGCCCCTGGTGGAAGGCAGTATTAATATCTCAGGTTGGGCCCCTGGTGGAAGGCAGTGTTCATATCTTAAGTTGGGCCCTTGCATGGAAGGCAGTGTTCATATCTCAAGTTGGGCCCCTGGTGGAAGGCAGTATTAATATCTCAAGTTGGGCCCCTGGTGGAAGGCAGTGTTAATATCTCAAGTTGGGCCCCTGCATGGAAGGCAGTGTTAATATCTCAAGTTGGGCCCCCTGCATGGAAGGCAGTATTAATATCTCAAGTTGGGCCCCTGCATGGAAGGCAGTGTTAATATCTCAAGTTGGGCCCCTGCATGGAAGGCAGTATTAATATCTCAAGTTGGGCCCCTGCATGGAAGGCAGTATTAATATCTCAAGTTGGGCCCTTGCATGGAAGGCAGTGTTAATATCTCAAGTTGGGCCCCTGGTGGAAGGCAGTATTAATATCTCAAGTTGGGCCCCTGCATGGAAGGCAGTGTTCATATCTCAAGTTGGGCCCTTGCATGGAAGGCAGTATTAATATCTCAAGTTGGGCCCCTGCATGGAAGGCAGTATTAATATCTCAAGTTGGGCCCTTGCATGGAAGGCAGTGTTAATATCTCAAGTTGGGCCCCTGGTGGAAGGCAGTATTAATATCTCAAGTTGGGCCCCTGGTGGAAGGCAGTGTTAATATCTCAGGTTGGGCCCCTGGTGGAAGGCAGTATTAATATCTCAAGTTGGGCCCCTGGTGGAAGGTAGTGTTAATATCTCAGGTTGGCCCCTGGTGGAAGGCAGTATTAATATCTCAAGTTGGGCCCCTGGTGGAAGGCAGTGTTAATATCTCAGGTTGGGCCCCTGGTGGAAGGCAGTATTAATATCTCAAGTTGGGCCCCTGGTGGAAGGCAGTATTAATATCTCAAGTTGGGCCCCTGGTGGAAGGCAGTGTTAATATCTCAGGTTGGGCCCCTGGTGGAAGGCAGTGTTAATATCTCAAGTTGAGCCCCTGCATGGAAGGCAGTGTTAATATCTCAAGTTGGGCCCCTGCTTGGAAGGCAGTGTTAATATCTCAAGTTGGGCCCCTGCATGGAAGGCAGTGTTAATATCTCAAGTTGGGCCCTTGCTTGGAAGGCAGTGTTAATATCTCAAGTTGGGCCCCTGGTGGAAGGCAGTGTTGATATCTCAAGTTGGGCCCCTGCATGGAAGGCAGTATTAATATCTCAAGTTGGGCCTCTGGTGGAAGGCAGTGTTAATATCTCAAGTTGGGCCCCTGGTGGAAGGCAGTGTTAATAGCTCAAGTTGGGCCCCTGGTGGTGCCCTTGCTTGGAAGGCAGTGTTGATATCTCAAGTTGGGCCTCTGCTTGGAAGGCAGTGTTAATATCTCAGGTTGGGCCCCTGCATGGAAGGCAGTATTAATATCTCAAGTTGGGCCCCTGCATGGAAGGCAGTGTTAATATCTCAAGTTGGGCCCCTGCATGGAAGGCAGTATTAATATCTCAAGTTGGGCCCCTGCATGGAAGGCAGTGTTAATATCTCAAGTTGGGCCCCTGCATGGAAGGCAGTGTTAATATCTCAAGTTGGGCCCCTGCATGGAAGGCAGTGTTAATATCTCAAGTTGGGCCCCTGCATGGAAGGCAGTGTTAATATCTCAAGTTGGGCCCCTGCATGGAAGGCAGTGTTAATATCTCAAGTTGGGCCCCTGGTGGAAGGCAGTGTTAATATCTCAAGTTGGGCCCCTGCATGGAAGGCAGTGTTAATATCTCAAGTTGGGCCTCTGCTTGGAAGGCAGTGTTAATATCTCAAGTTGGGCCCCTGCATGGAAGGCAGTGTTAATATCTCAAGTTGGGCCCCTGCATGGAAGGCAGTGTTAATATCTCAAGTTGGGCCCCTGCATGGAAGGCAGTGTTAATATCTCAAGTTGGGCCCCTGCATGGAAGGCAGTGTTAATATCTCAAGTTGGGCCCCTGGTGGAAGGCAGTGTTAATATCTCAAGTTGGGCCCCTGCATGGAAGGCAGTGTTAATATCTCAAGTTGGGCCCCTGCATGGAAGGCAGTGTTAATATCTCAAGTTGGGCCCCTGAATGGAAGGCAGTATTAATATCTCAAGTTGGGCCCCTGCATGGAAGGCAGTATTAATATCTCAAGTTGGGCCCTTGCATGGAAGGCAGTGTTAATATCTCAAGTTGGGCCCCTGGTGGAAGGCAGTATTAATATCTCAAGTTGGGCCCCTGGTGGAAGGCAGTATTAATATCTCAAGTTGGGCCCGTGGTGGAAGGCAGTGTTCATATCTCAAGTTGGGCCCCTGGTGGAAGGCAGTATTAATATCTCAAGTTGGGCCCCTGGTGGAAGGCAGTATTAATATCTCAAGTTGGGCCCTTGCATGGAAGGCAGTGTTAATATCTCAAGTTGGGCCCCTGGTGGAAGGCAGTGTTAATATCTCAAGTTGGGCCCCTGGTGGAAGGCAGTGTTAATATCTCAAGTTGGGCCCCTGGTGGAAGGCAGTGTTAATATCTCAGGTTGGGCCCCTGGTGGAAGGCAGTATTAATATCTCAAGTTGGGCCCCTGGTGGAAGGTAGTGTTAATATCTCAGGTTGGGCCCCTGGTGGAAGGTAGTGTTAATATCTCAGGTTGGGCCCCTGGTGGAAGGCAGTATTAATATCTCAAGTTGGGCCCCTGGTGGAAGGCAGTGTTAATATCTCAGGTTGGGCCCCTGGTGGAAGGCAGTGTTAATATCTCAGGTTGGGCCCCTGGTGGAAGGCAGTATTAATATCTCAAGTTGGGCCCCTGGTGGAAGGCAGTGTTAATATCTCAGGTTGGGCCCCTGGTGTAAGGCAGTATTAATATCTCAAGTTGGGCCCCTGGTGGAAGGCAGTATTAATATCTCAAGTTGGGCCCCTGGTGGAAGGCAGTATTAATATCTCAAGTTGGGCCCCTGGTGGAAGGCAGTGTTAATATCTCAGGTTAGGCCCCTGGTGTAAGGCAGTATTAATATCTCAAGTTGGACCCCTGGTGGAAGGCAGTATTAATATCTCAGGTTGGGCCCCTGGTGGAAGGCAGTGTTAATATCTCAGGTTGGGCCCCTGGTGGAAGGCAGTATTAATATCTCAGGTTAGGCCCCTGGTGGAAGGCAGTATTAATATCTCAAGTTGGGCCCCTGGTGGAAGGCAGTATTAATATCTCAGGTTAGGCCCCTGGTGGAAGGCAGTATTAATATCTCAAGTTAGGCCCCTGGTGGAAGGCAGTATTAATATCTCAAGTTGGGCCCCTGGTGGAAGGCAGTGTTAATATCTCAGGTTAGGCCCCTGGTGTAAGGCAGTATTAATATCTCAAGTTGGACCCCTGGTGGAAGGCAGTATTAATATCTCAGGTTGGGCCCCTGGTGGAAGGCAGTATTAATATCTCAGGTTGGGCCCCTGGTGGAAGGCAGTATTAATATCTCAAGTTGGGCCCCTGGTGGAAGGCAGTGTTAATATCTCAGGTTGGGCCCCTGGTGGAAGGCAGTATTAATATCTCAAGTTGGGCCCCTGGTGGAAGGCAGTATTAATATCTCAGGTTAGGCCCCTGGTGGAAGGCAGTATTAATATCTCAAGTTGGGCCCCTGCATGGAAGGCAGTATTAATATCTCAAGTTGGACCCCTGGTGGAAGGCAGTATTAATATCTCAAGTTGGACCCCTGGTGGAAGGCAGTATTAATATCTCAGGTTGGGCCCCTGGTGGAAGGCAGTATTAATATCTCAGGTTAGGCCCCTGGTGGAAGGCAGTATTAATATCTCAAGTTGGACCCCTGGTGGAAGGCAGTATTAATATCTCAAGTTGGGCCCCTGGTGGAAGGCAGTATTAATATCTCAAGTTGGGCCCCTGGTGGAAGGCTGTATTAATATCTCAGGTTGGGCCCCTGCATGGAAGGCAGTATTAATATCTCAAGTTGGGCCCCTGGTGGAAGGCTGTATTAATATCTCAGGTTGGGCCCCTGGTGGAAGGCAGTATTAATATCTCAAGTTGGGCCCCTGCATGGAAGGCAGTGTTAATATCTCAAGTTGGGCCCCTGGTGGAAGGCAGTATTAATATCTCAAGTTGGGCCCCTGCATGGAAGGCAGTGTTCATATCTCAAGTTGGGCTCTTGCATGGAAGGCAGTGTTAATATCTCAAGTTGGGCCCCTGGTGGAAGGCAGTATTAATATCTCAAGTTGGGCCCCTGGTGGAAGGCAGTATTAATATCTCAAGTTGGGCCCCTGCATGGAAGGCAGTGTTAATATCTCAAGTTGGGCTCTTGCATGGAAGGCAGTATTAATATCTCAAGTTGGGCCCCTGCATGGAAGGCAGTGTTCATATCTCAAGTTGGGCCCTGGTGGAAGGCAGTATTAATATCTCAAGTTGGGCCCCTGGTGGAAGGCAGTGTTAATATCTCAGGTTAGGCCCCTGGTGTAAGGCAGTATTAATATCTCAAGTTGGGCCCCTGGTGGAAGGCTGTATTAATATCTCAGGTTGGGCCCCTGCATGGAAGGCAGTATTAATATCTCAAGTTGGGCCCCTGCATGGAAGGCAGTGTTAATATCTCAAGTTGGGCCCCTGGTGGAAGGCAGTATTAATATCTCAAGTTGGGCCCCTGCATGGAAGGCAGTGTTCATATCTCAAGTTGGGCTCTTGCATGGAAGGCAGTGTTAATATCTCAAGTTGGGCCCCTGGTGGAAGGCAGTATTAATATCTCAAGTTGGGCCCCTGCATGGAAGGCAGTATTAATATCTCAAGTTGGGCTCTTGCATGGAAGGCAGTATTAATATCTCAAGTTGGGCCCCTGCATGGAAGGCAGTGTTCATATCTTAAGTTGGGCCCTTGCATGGAAGGCAGTGTTCATATCTCAAGTTGGGCCCCTGGTGGAAGGCAGTATTAATATCTCAAGTTGGGCCCCTGGTGGAAGGCAGTGTTAATATCTCAGGTTGGGCCCCTGGTGGAAGGCAGTATTAATATCTCAAGTTGGGCCCCTGGTGGAAGGCAGTGTTAATATCTCAAGTTGGGCTCTTGCATGGAAGGCAGTATTAATATCTCAAGTTGGGCCCCTGCATGGAAGGCAGTGTTCATATCTTAAGTTGGGCCCTTGCATGGAAGGCAGTGTTCATATCTCAAGTTGGGCCCCTGGTGGAAGGCAGTATTAATATCTCAAGTTGGGCCCCTGGTGGAAGGCAGTGTTAATATCTCAGGTTGGGCCCCTGGTGGAAGGCAGTATTAATATCTCAAGTTGGGCCCCTGGTGGAAGGCAGTATTAATATCTCAAGTTGGGCCCCTGGTGGAAGGCAGTATTAATATCTCAAGTTGGGCTCTTGCATGGAAGGCAGTGTTAATATCTCAGGTTGGGCCCCTGGTGTAAGGCAGTATTAATATCTCAGGTTGGGCCCCTGGTGGAAGGCAGTGTTAATATCTCAGGTTGGGCCCCTGGTGGAAGGCAGTATTAATATCTCAAGTTGGGCCCCTGCATGGAAGGCAGTGTTAATATCTCAAGTTGGGCCCCTGGTGCAAGGCAGTGTTAATATCTCAGGTTGGGCCCCTGGTGGAAGGCAGTGTTAATATCTCAAGTTGGGCCCCTGGTGGAAGGCAGTGTTAATATCTCAGGTTGGGCCCCTGGTGGAAGGCAGTGTTAATATCTCAAGTTGGGCCCCTGGTGGAAGGCAGTATTAATATCTCAAGTTGGGCCCCTGGTGGAAGGTAGTGTTAATATCTCAGGTTGGGCCCCTGGTGGAAGGCAGTATTAATATCTCAAGTTGGGCCCCTGGTGGAAGGTAGTGTTAATATCTCAGGTTGGGCCCCTGGTGGAAGGCAGTGTTAATATCTCAAGTTGGGCCTCTGGTGGCACCCTTGCATGGAAGGCAGTGTTAATATCTCAAGTCTAGGGCAGTACAAAGTTTTTCTCAATTTAATGGCTGCTGTTACACAATTATCCATTTTAAATCATTTTGATGTAACGCATGTAATTGTCCATCGAGCTGACAATTTAACTACTCCCCCCTTCATCCTGGAAGTTGGACAATGGCGAAGTTTCACGTTGGGTTTCGGGGAAGCGCAAGTGATAATTGGCAATTTAAATATTTCCATCACCTACTTCGCCTTCATGACCGCAAGGGCCGAACTGCCAATGGTGCCTCGTTCGTTTTGAGCTTTTGAGGTTGAACTCTGGGTGGGGGAAGGAAGCCATGTTTGAAAAGGTAATTATCTTGGCTCTGTCATCTTCACCCTCAGGGTCGACCCTTGTCAGACTGGGCAGGAATCTGGCAATATTGGGTGTCACTTTTCATTGGATTGGCCAGGATTCGCCTCTGCGTTACCATTTGTGAGTGTCGCATAACATTAGTCCTTTGTGTTCTTCACAGTTAATTGGGGTGAGTAGGGTCTGGGGAATGTGTGATGAGAGGACTGAGAGGTGAGGGCACCAATGATGGCTGTTTCCTCATTTTGCCCCCAGGATGTGCATTTGTCAATTAGTGTCTTAGTGGAGTCACTTGTTTAACGTGTAACACCTGAACATGTTAACAAGGGAAACCCTTTGAATATTCAAACCCACGCTCTTACAAGGTTGAACTAGAACGCCACTCAGTGGGGCGCATACTCCCGCCGTGGGTCAAGTTGGAATAGTACGATTTCACAAGAGTTTGAGGGAGTAGTTCAGTGACAACACAAGACAAGACAACACAAGACAGACACTGCACAGGTATATATTTAGAATATATAGAAGATAATGTTAAAAAACAAACAAGGCAATTTCACTTACATTTTCGGATTCAGCGTTCAACTCTATATAAGTGAGTGCATTTTGAGGCATGTGTGACTTCAAATAAAATTGTAAGCCGGGAAAACGTTTGTTTCATTCCTTAGGGATACAACATGTAAAACTGGCCCAAACGTCAAAACAAAACTCGCTCATTTTAAGTCGTACAAGCTAATGCGACCACTCATTCTTCTGGGAAGAACCCCGTGCACATGCTGCGCACACTCATAACTCACCTAAGTCTTTATAAGTTCATCAAATACTGACACCGCGATTGACATTCGCTGAGGTAAATGTTGATATCTCTTCTGAGGTAAAAAAAAACAAACAAAAAAAAAACAGTTTTAAAGCATTATACGTATCAAACGATACATTTTATGAAACGGGGAAACGGAATACACACTTTGGTGGTTTTAAAATTACAGAATATGTCTTTATTCGAAAAAAAAGAACCTTGAAGACGACGCTGCTAACAAAATACACCGCTCTAACGCATAACCACGAGTTTAAACTACATTTACAACAAATATGAAAACTATTTTCATATCACAATGTTAAATATAGAATATATAGAAGATAATGTAAAAAAAGAATGAGCCCTATCTTCCAATGGTAAAAAAATCCTTCAAAAAATTCCTGGTTCCGGAATAATATCCTGAGCTTCACCAAAAACTAATCAATTCTTCCTTGTCCCAAGGGCAATCATCCCACCAACTTTCATCCAAATCCGTTCAGGACTTTTCCAGATATCTTGTACACACGCACACACACACACACACACACACACACACACACACACACACACACACACACACACACACACACACACACACGTTCGAATGCATTACTCCCTGGCGGGAGTAACTACAAATTAACAGGTATCGTTCTGTTTGTCACGAGAAGTCATCAATTTCTCAATTACACGTATCTATGTGTTTAATATTATATTATAATCCGCATATTCTGTTTGTCTATCTGACGATTTGCACTTGAACTCCTCCATTGGCGACCATAAAACGTTTCATTCTTCACCTTTGTTCATGTGCAGCACGAGGATGTGGGGTAGCATCATTGGCTGAGGTAGCCCTCTGCTGGTTGGTTCAGGAATTTGTAATTTGTTCATGATGCCGGCGATGACTCGCCTGCTTTTCACAAAGGACACTGTGGGAACTTTAACGTCCACCAACGAATGCTGGCAGACAGGACACCTGTTTAACGTCCATCTGGCACACACATCGCTGAATCTTCCTACCTGTGAAACACCAGGATGGCAGTTTATAGCTGCGTCGCGATTCGAACCCAGGTGAGGCAGCTTTGGGGTGAGAGCGTGTACCTGGCGGCCATCCTATCAGCCCCACATTTCATTATCAAGGTATTTGAATGGAGGGTTCTGGTTGCATATCATTTTCTCATTCGAATAACCGAATGTGTTTTTTTTTGTGATTTCGTTTTAATATTTCTCCGCTATTTCTACTGAAGAATCGCGAGATAACGGAATATCACGAGATTGTGAATTCATTAAATTTGAACATTATTTGTGAATTTTCTGCCCCCGCTAATTCACCCCAGATACACTTTTTTTCTTTCTTTTTTCTTTTTTAAATTTGAACTTCTTTCCTGGAAGTCCTTGCAGTGTCGATATGTTTTATACCTCTCCCACCTCCCCACAAGCCCCCTCCCTCCCACATTTCTCTCGATGTCCCTGCTCTCAAATGTTGTGTTTGTGTCCTTCCCCCTTTCTCCCCATCTTGTCTACCGCTCCCCTTATTTTTTTGTGTTTTATGTGTCGGTTTGACTTTTTGTGTGATTGTTAGCTCTTTCACGAGCCTCGGTCTTGTATACAAAAAGATCCTCGATCTTGTTGATCCACCTCCAAAAACAAAAAACAAAAAAATTAACGTGTTTTTTATTTACTTTTAACATTGCCCTTAACGAACAGAGGTTTAGAACAATAGGGGTTTTGGGGTGAGGGTTGGGGGTGGGAGGGACGACAGAGATTTGGAGGTGTGGACCGAGATTTCGTAGTGGAGCATGGGGAGGGGGGGGGGGGTGATGACAGATTTGGAGGTGGGGGACAGAGATTTGGTGGTGGAGCGGGGGTTGGGGTGACGACAGAAATTTGGAGGTGGGAGACAGATATTTGGTGGTGGGGTGACGGGGAAGGGGAGGTGACGGTGACGACAGAGATTTTTGTGGTGGGGGACAGAGAGTGGGGGGTGGGGGTTATCGAGAACAGAGATTTGGGGGTGGTGGACAGCGACAATGAATTGGTGGTGGAGTGGGGGTGGTGGTGATGACAGAAATTTGGAGGTGGGAGACAGATATTTGGTGGTGGGGACAGAGTTGATGATGGGGGACAGAGTAGGGGGTGTATAGGGAACATATTTGGGGATGGTTGGGGATGTGTGTGTGTGGGGGGGGGGGGGGGACAAAGTTGGGGGTAGGGGTGGACAGAGACTTGGGAGAGAAAGGTTGAGGTGTTAAGGTGGGGGGGGGGGGGGTCTCAATACTTGGGGTTGGAAGGTAGTTGCGGTATTGGGGTTTGTGGGGGTGGGGGGATTGAGGAATTGAAGAAGAAAGAGGGAGGGGAGGACAGAATAGCAATTATTAACTGTTTTGAAAACACCAACGCTCTACATAGGGTGCAGTACATGATGATGATGATGATGATGATGATGATGATGATGATGATGATGATGATGATGATGATGATGATGATGATGATGATCGACCGTTGAGATCTCACAACATGGACCATCATGGTTACCATTGTACTGCTTCCAACAAATATTCTTCCTGGAAAATGTATCACATCGAGTATACATAACTGGACAGCTGATCCGTGATGTTGGTGTGACCACAACGATGGGTGTTTTCACCATGTAGTAGATTTATTCCCCCACCCTCCCCCTCCCCCTCCCCCTCCCCTATCCCCCCGTTTAAAAGGGACATTCACAGTGGGGGTAGGGTAGATCACCAACGATTTACGTTCGATCTTCACCAAGTTTGCAAACATGTTGGTGTTGGCTTAATCCCGTGTCCTCCCCTTCCCCGTTCCACCGCCGCCACCCCTCAAATGATAGCCCCCCGATATGCGAAACCCCATTTCAGAGGTCAAAACGTCCCCAGATTACCGATTTAAGGTGAGTATACGCTTCCTCTGTAATATTGTGTCCACCTGGTAAATAAAAAAACAAGGGACACACAAGATGAGAGAGGAAAATTTGGTCTTTTTTTTGTATGCAATGTCTGAAAAATAAGATAAAAAATATGGCAGGTAACCAAAATTCGTTTTTCTCGGACATGCTTCCATAACTTTGCAGCAGCTGCGCTGCTAAAGTTTTTGCAGATGTTCTATTGAATCATACTCTGATCGTGGAATGAAAGCAAGATCCGAGCAAGGCTTCCTGGGACTCCATGACGAGCGGCATTCCTTGCCACGCCGATCCAACGGCCATCTTCCATTTGAGTGTCTACCTGAATGACACACGCATGGCGGGACAGAAACCCAAGCCGGCAGGTGTGTCTTCAGACTTTGCCTCGAGCAAACACCGAACAAAGGACCGCCGCGGATCGTTGGGGAATTGGTCTTTTTTCAACAGGGAAAGATGGAATATTTATCGGAATTTAAAAACAAGTGAACAACGAGGCACAAATAATTCATCATATATCATTTGTTTATGGGTTTCAAAGATCTAAGACAAAAACATGTTCATGCTAAAGATGCAGATGGTCATTTTGTTTATGAGTTTCAAAGAACTAAAACAAAAACATGTTCATGCTAAAGATGCAGATGGTCATTTTGTTTATGAGTTTCAAAGAACTAAAACAAAAACATGTTCATGCTAAAGATGCAGATGGTCATTTTGTTTATGAGTTTCAAAGAACTAAAACAAAAACATGTTCATGCTAAAGATGCAGATGGTCATTTTGTTTATGAGTTTCAAAGAACTAAAACAAAAACATGTTCATGCTAAAGATGCAGATGGTCATTTTGTTTATGAGTTTCAAAGAACTAAAACAAAAACATGTTCATGCTAAAGATGCAGATGGTCATTTTGTTTATGAGTTTCAAAGAACTAAAACAAAAACATGTTCATGCTAAAGATGCAGACGGTCATTTTGTTTATGAGTTTCAAACATCTAAGACAAAAACATGTTCATGCTAAAGATGCAGACGGTCATTTTGTTTATGAGTTTCAAACATCTAAGACAAAAACATGTTCATGCTAAAGATGCAGACGGTCATTTTGTTTATGAGTTTCAAAGAACTAAAACAAAAACATGTTCATGCTAAAGATGCAGACGGTCATTTTATTTATGAGTTTCAAAGATCTAAGACAAAAACATGTTCACGCTAAAGATGCAGACGGTCATTTTGTTTATGAGTTTCAAAGATCTAAGACAAAAACATGTTCACGCTAAAGATGCAGACGGTCATTTTGTTTATGAGTTTCAAACATCTAAGACAAAAACATGTTCATGCTAAAGATGCAGATGGTCATTTTGTTTATGAGTTTCAAACATCTAAGACAAAAACATGTTCATGCTAAAGATGCAGATGGTCATTTTGTTTATGAGTTTCAAAGATCTAAGACAAAAACATGTTCACGCTAAAGATGCAGACGGTCATTTTGTTTATGAGTTTCAAACATCTAAGACAAAAACATGTTCATGCTAAAGATGCAGATGGTCATTTTGTTTATGAGTTTCAAAGATCTAAGACAAAAACGTGTTCATGCTAAAGATGCAGACGGTCATTTTGTTTATGAGTTTCAAAGATCTAAGACAAAAACATGTTCATGCTAAAGATGCAGACGGTCATTTTGTTTATGAGTTTCAAAGAACTAAAACAAAAACATGTTCATGCTAAAGATGCAGACGGTCATTTTGTTTATGAGTTTCAAAGATCTAAGACAAAAACATGTTCACGCTAAAGATGCAGACGGTCATTTTGTTTATGAGTTTCAAAGATCTAAGACAAAAACATGTTCACGCTAAAGATGCAGACGGTCATTTTGTTTATGAGTTGCAAAGATCTAAGACAAAAACTTGTTTATGCTAAAAATGCAGACGGTCATTTTGTTTATGGGTTTCAAAGATCTAAGACAAAAACATGTTCACGCTAAAGATGCAGATGGTCATTTTGTTTATGAGTTGCAAAGATCTAAGACAAAAACATGTTCATGCTAAAGATGCAGACGGTCATTTTGTTTATGAGTTGCAAAGATCTAAGACAAAAACTTGTTTATGCTAAAGATGCAGACGGTCATTTTGTTTATGGGTTTCAAAGATCTAAGACAAAAACATGTTCATGCTAAAGATGCAGACGGTCATTTTGTTTATGAGTTTCAAAGATCTAAGACAAAAACATGTTCATGCTAAAGATGCAGACGGTCATTTTGTTTATGAGTTTCAAAGATCTAAGACAAAAACATGTTCATGCTAAAGATGCAGACGGTCATTTTGTTTATGAGTTTCAAAGATCTAAGACAAAAACATGTTCACGCTAAAGATGCAGACGGTCATTTTGTTTATGAGTTTCAAAGATCTAAGACAAAAACATGTTCATGCTAAAGATGCAGACGGTCATTTTGTTTATGAGTTTCAAAGATCTAAGACAAAAACATGTTCATGCTAAAGATGCAGACGGTCATTTTGTTTATGAGTTTCAAAGAACTAAAACAAAAACATGTTCATGCTAAAGATGCAGACGGTCATTTTGTTTATGAGTTTCAAAGATCTAAGACAAAAACATGTTCATGCTAAAGATGCAGACGGTCATTTTGTTTATGAGTTTCAAAGAACTAAAACAAAAACATGTTCATGCTAAAGATGCAGACGGTCATTTTGTTTATGAGTTTCAAAGATCTAAGACAAAAACATGTTCATGCTAAAGATGCAGACGGTCATTTTGTTTACGAGTTTCAAAGATCTAAGACAAAAACATGTTCATGCTAAAGATGCAGACGGTCATTTTGTTTATGAGTTTCAAAGATCTAAGACAAAAACATGTTCATGCTAAAGATGCAGACGGTCATTTGTTTATGAGTTTCAAAGATCTAAGACAAAAACATGTTCATGCTAAAGATGCAGACGGTCATTTTGTTTATGAGTTTCAAAGATCTAAGACAAAAACATGTTCATGCTAAAGATGCAGACGGTCATTTGTTTATGAGTTTCCAAGATCTAAGACAAAAACATGTTCATGCTAAAGATGCAGATGGTCATTTTGTTTATGAGTTGCAAAGATCTAAGACAAAAACATGTTCATGCTAAAGATGCAGATGGTCATTTTGTTTATGAGTTTCAAAGATCTAAGACAAAAACATGTTCATGCTAAAGATGCAGATAGTCATTTTGTTTATGAGTTTCAAAGATCTAATACAAAAACATGTTCATGCTAAAGATGCAGATGGCAATTTGTTTATGAGTTTCAAAGATCTAAGACAAAAACATGTTCATGCTAAAAATGCAGACGTTCATTTTGTTTATGAGTTTCAAACATCTAAGACAAAAACATGTCCATGCTAAAGATGCAGATGGTCATTTTGTTTATGAGTTTCAAAGAACTAAAACAAAAACATGTTCATGCTAAAGATGCAGATGGTCATTTTGTTTATGAGTTTCAAAGAACTAAAACAAAAACATGTTCATGCTAAAGATGCAGATGGTCATTTTGTTTATGAGTTTCAAAGAACTAAAACAAAAACATGTTCATGCTAAAGATGCAGACGGTCATTTTGTTTATGAGTTTCAAAGAACTAAAACAAAAACATGTTCATGCTAAAGATGCAGATGGTCATTTTGTTTATGAGTTTCAAAGAACTAAAACAAAAACATGTTCATGCTAAAGATGCAGATGGTCATTTTGTTTATGAGTTTCAAAGAACTAAAACAAAAACATGTTCATGCTAAAGATGCAGATGGTCATTTTGTTTATGAGTTTCAAAGAACTAAAACAAAAACATGTTCATGCTAAAGATGCAGATGGTCATTTTGTTTATGAGTTTCAAAGAACTAAAACAAAAACATGTTCATGCTAAAGATGCAGACGGTCATTTTGTTTATGAGTTTCAAACATCTAAGACAAAAACATGTTCATGCTAAAGATGCAGACGGTCATTTTGTTTATGAGTTTCAAACATCTAAGACAAAAACATGTTCATGCTAAAGATGCAGACGGTCATTTTGTTTATGAGTTTCAAAGAACTAAAACAAAAACATGTTCATGCTAAAGATGCAGACGGTCATTTTATTTATGAGTTTCAAAGATCTAAGACAAAAACATGTTCACGCTAAAGATGCAGACGGTCATTTTGTTTATGAGTTTCAAAGATCTAAGACAAAAACATGTTCACGCTAAAGATGCAGACGGTCATTTTGTTTATGAGTTTCAAACATCTAAGACAAAAACATGTTCATGCTAAAGATGCAGATGGTCATTTTGTTTATGAGTTTCAAACATCTAAGACAAAAACATGTTCATGCTAAAGATGCAGATGGTCATTTTGTTTATGAGTTTCAAAGATCTAAGACAAAAACATGTTCACGCTAAAGATGCAGACGGTCATTTTGTTTATGAGTTTCAAACATCTAAGACAAAAACATGTTCATGCTAAAGATGCAGATGGTCATTTTGTTTATGAGTTTCAAAGATCTAAGACAAAAACGTGTTCATGCTAAAGATGCAGACGGTCATTTTGTTTATGAGTTTCAAAGATCTAAGACAAAAACATGTTCATGCTAAAGATGCAGACGGTCATTTTGTTTATGAGTTTCAAAGAACTAAAACAAAAACATGTTCATGCTAAAGATGCAGACGGTCATTTTGTTTATGAGTTTCAAAGATCTAAGACAAAAACATGTTCACGCTAAAGATGCAGACGGTCATTTTGTTTATGAGTTTCAAAGATCTAAGACAAAAACATGTTCACGCTAAAGATGCAGACGGTCATTTTGTTTATGAGTTGCAAAGATCTAAGACAAAAACTTGTTTATGCTAAAAATGCAGACGGTCATTTTGTTTATGGGTTTCAAAGATCTAAGACAAAAACATGTTCACGCTAAAGATGCAGATGGTCATTTTGTTTATGAGTTGCAAAGATCTAAGACAAAAACATGTTCATGCTAAAGATGCAGACGGTCATTTTGTTTATGAGTTGCAAAGATCTAAGACAAAAACTTGTTTATGCTAAAGATGCAGACGGTCATTTTGTTTATGGGTTTCAAAGATCTAAGACAAAAACATGTTCATGCTAAAGATGCAGACGGTCATTTTGTTTATGAGTTTCAAAGATCTAAGACAAAAACATGTTTATGCTAAAGATGCAGACGGTCATTTTGTTTATGAGTTTCAAAGATCTAAGACAAAAACATGTTCATGCTAAAGATGCAGACGGTCATTTTGTTTATGAGTTTCAAAGATCTAAGACAAAAACATGTTCACGCTAAAGATGCAGACGGTCATTTTGTTTATGAGTTTCAAAGATCTAAGACAAAAACATGTTCATGCTAAAGATGCAGACGGTCATTTTGTTTATGAGTTTCAAAGATCTAAGACAAAAACATGTTCATGCTAAAGATGCAGACGGTCATTTTGTTTATGAGTTTCAAAGAACTAAAACAAAAACATGTTCATGCTAAAGATGCAGACGGTCATTTTGTTTATGAGTTTCAAAGATCTAAGACAAAAACATGTTCATGCTAAAGATGCAGACGGTCATTTTGTTTATGAGTTTCAAAGAACTAAAACAAAAACATGTTCATGCTAAAGATGCAGACGGTCATTTTGTTTATGAGTTTCAAAGATCTAAGACAAAAACATGTTCATGCTAAAGATGCAGACGGTCATTTTGTTTACGAGTTTCAAAGATCTAAGACAAAAACATGTTCATGCTAAAGATGCAGACGGTCATTTTGTTTATGAGTTTCAAAGATCTAAGACAAAAACATGTTCATGCTAAAGATGCAGACGGTCATTTGTTTATGAGTTTCAAAGATCTAAGACAAAAACATGTTCATGCTAAAGATGCAGACGGTCATTTTGTTTATGAGTTTCAAAGATCTAAGACAAAAACATGTTCATGCTAAAGATGCAGACGGTCATTTGTTTATGAGTTTCCAAGATCTAAGACAAAAACATGTTCATGCTAAAGATGCAGATGGTCATTTTGTTTATGAGTTGCAAAGATCTAAGACAAAAACATGTTCATGCTAAAGATGCAGATGGTCATTTTGTTTATGAGTTTCAAAGATCTAAGACAAAAACATGTTCATGCTAAAGATGCAGATAGTCATTTTGTTTATGAGTTTCAAAGATCTAATACAAAAACATGTTCATGCTAAAGATGCAGATGGCAATTTGTTTATGAGTTTCAAAGATCTAAGACAAAAACATGTTCATGCTAAAAATGCAGACGTTCATTTTGTTTATGAGTTTCAAACATCTAAGACAAAAACATGTCCATGCTAAAGATGCAGACGGTCATTTTGTTTATGAGTTTCAAAGATCTAAGACAAAAACATGTTCATGCTAAAGATGCAGATGGTCATTTTGTTTATGAGTTGCAAAGATCTAAGACAAAAACATGTTCATGCTAAAGATGCAGACGGTCATTTTGTTTATGAGTTGCAAAGATCTAAGACAAAAACATGTTCATGCTAAAGATGCAGACGGTCATTTTGTTTATGAGTTTCAAAGATCTAAGACAAAAACATGTTCATGCTAAAAATGCAGACGGTCATTTGTTTATGAGTTTCAAAGATCTAAGACAAAAACATGTTCATGCTAAAGATGCAGACGGTCATTTTGTTTATGAGTTGCAAAGATCTAAGACAAAAACATGTTCATGCTAAAGATGCAGACGGTCATTTTGTTTATGAGTTGCAAAGATCTAAGACAAAAACATGTTCATGCTAAAAATGCAGACGGTCATTTTGTTTATGAGTTTCAAAGATCTAAGACAAAAACAGGTTCATGCTAAAAATGCAGATGGTCATTTTGTTTATGAGTTTCAAAGATCGAAGACAAAAACATGTTCATGCTAAAAATGCAGACGGTCATTTTGTTTATGAATTTCAAAGATCTAAGCCAAAAACATGTTCAGGCTAAAGATGCAGACGGTCATTTTGTTTATGAGTTTCAAAGATCTAAGACAAAAACATATTCATGCTAAAAATGCAGATGGTCATTTGTTTATGAGTTGCAAAGATCTAAGACAAAAACATGTTCATGCTAAAGATGCAGACGGTCATTTTGTTTATGAGTTGCAAAGATCTAAGACAAAAACATGTTCATGCTAAAGATGCAGACGGTCATTTTGTTTATGAATTGCAAAGATCTAAGACAAAAACATGTTCATGCTAAAAATGCAGATGGTCATTTTGTTTATGAGTTTCAAAGATCTAAGACAAAAACATGTTCATGCTAAAAATGCAGATGGTCATTTGTTTATGAGGTGCAAAGATCTAAGACAAAAACATGTTCATGCTAAAAATGCAGATGGTCATTTGTTTATGAGTTTCAAAGATCTAAGACAAAAACATGTTCATGCTAAAAATGCAGACGGTCATTTTGTTTATGAGTTTCAAAGATCTAAGACAAAAACATGTTCATGCCAAAAATGCAGATGGTCATTTGTTTATGAGTTTCAAAGATCTAAGACAAAAACATGTTCATGCTAAAAATGCAGATGGTCATTTGTTTATGAGTTTCAAAGATCTAAGACAAAAACATGTTCATGCTAAAAATGCAGACGGTCATTTTGTTTATGAGTTTCAAAGATCTAAGACAAAAACATGTTCATGCTAAAAATGCAGATGGTCATTTGTTTATGAGGTGCAAAGATCTAAGACAAAAACATGTTCATGCTAAAAATGCAGATGGTCATTTGTTTATGAGTTTCAAAGATCTAAGACGTAAACATGTTCATGCTAAAAATGCAGACGGTCATTTTGTTTATGAATTTCAAAGATCTAAGACAAAAACATGTTCATGCTAAAAATGCAGACGGTCATTTTGTTTATGAGTTTCAAAGATCTAATACAAAAACATGTTCATGCTAAAAATGCAGATGGTCATTTTGTTTATGAGTTTCAAAGATCTCAGACAAAAACATGTTCATGCTAAAGATGCAGATGGTCATTTTGTTTATGAGTTGCAAAGATCTAAGACAAAAACATGTTCACGCTAAAGATGCAGACGGTCATTTTGTTTATGAGTTTCAAAGATCTAAGACAAAAACTTGTTCATGCTAAAGATGCAGATGGTCATTTTGTTTTTGAGTTGCAAAGATCTAAGACAAAAACATGTTCATGCTAAAGATGCAGACGGTCATTTTGTTTATGAGTTTCAAAGATCTAAGACAAAAACATGTCCATGCTAAAGATGCAGATGGTCATTTTAAAAGGCTTTTCTTACACAAACACAAAACTAGAAAGAGCAATCAGAGATTGCAGACCCTTGCCAGGACGTGTTTTCAGTGATTTTAAAGGCATGTTTAAATTAATATGGTGGCCGAACCACGTGACTGATGACGTCATCATTATTTTTTTTTTCTCCACCAATTTATCCCTAGATGGTGCTCAAGAAATTCCATCTTGATCAATGAAGTTTTGTGCTTGGCGAATTATGACGTCATTTATGACATCATCATTAACAAATGTTATCCCCCATGGAGAGTTCTTTACAATGAGCCATGTCTCAATTTTTTCTATGCAGCGCTTTCGGAGATATAAAGGTGCAAAGCTTTTCGGTTTTCCAAGATGGCGCCCATACCACGTGACCTATGACGTCATTATTATCATTAAAAAATTCTGCAGGTGGAGCTACATCTATGGTGGAAATTTCCTGTCAATCAGACCAACGGTTGTAGAGAAAATCATATTTATTCTGTGCGGACGAAAACAAACAAACAAACAAACAAGAAGACGTCATGCAGAGCACGATACTTGCAAAATCCCACCGCCCCCCCCCCCCCCCACCCCGAAAAAAGGTTGCAATTGATTCAGCAAATTGTTCATTTCATCAGGATCAAAATTGATGGTCTTGATCAAACCTCGGGTCAATATGATGAAAGTGACGATTTTTAGATGAAAATTGATGATTTTAGAAGTTTTTTTTTTTTGACCCAGAGTTGACCTTTTGCCCTCAAAACTAGTTTGTTTCCCAATTCAGTGAGGCACTATGCAAATGCTGTTCAATCCCCAAGTCAATCCGATGAAAATTGATGATTTTTCAGATGAAAATTGATGATTTTGGAAGTTTGACCTTTTGACCTCAAAAATAGTTGGTTTGGCAATTTAGTGACTCAATGTGCAAATGATGTTCAATTCCCAAGTCAATCGGATGAAAATTGACGGTTTTTCAGATTAAAATTGATGATTTTGGAAGTTTCACCCAGAGTTGACCTTTTGCCCTCAAATCTAGTTTGTTTCTCAATTCAGTGAGGCGCTATGCAAATGCTGTTCAATCTCCAAGTCATTCGGATGGAAATTGATGATTTTAGAAGTTTGACCCAGAGTTGACCTTTTGCCCTCAAAACTAGTTTGTTTCTCAATTCAGTGAGGCGCTATGAAAATGCTGTTCAATCCCCAAGTCAATCGGATGAAAATTGATGATTTTTCAGATGAAAATTGATGATTTTGGAAGTTTGACTTTTTGACCTCAAAAATAGTTGGTTTCGCAATGTAGTAACTCAATGTGCAAATGATGTTCAATTCCCAAGTCAATCGGATGAAAATTGACGGTTTATCAGGTTAAAATTGATGATTTTGGAAGTTTGACCCAGAGTTGACCTTTTGCCCTCAAAACTAGTTTGTTTCCCAATTCAGTGAGGCGCTATGCAAATGCTGTTCAATCTCCGAGTCAATTGGATGAAAATTGATGATTTTAGAAGTTTCACCCAGAGTTGACCTTTTGCCCTCAAAACTAGTTTGTTTCTCAATTCAGTGAGGCGCTATGCAAATGCTGTTCAATCCCCAAGTTTTGACCGTTTGCCCTTCACGTGACTCGTGGTGGTCCCTCTCGGCTCTCCCCCCGTTGGTATTTTTGTGCACATAAGATTGTTCACGGTTCTGTTTAAATATTATTTAAATATGTATAACCTTTCCCCTTCAGTGTTTTACTCAGTGGTATTTTACAACACGCTGTTTTTCTTCCTATTTAAAAGGCTTTTCTCAATTTACTCTCCAACTCATTCCACCTCAAAAAAAAGAAATTCAATATCTTATACGTCTCCCTCACTACATGGTCTAAATTCACATTCATTCCATCCCTCCTCCATCATTCTGAACCGGATTGCTAACTTGAAAATCACAACAAACCCAATTTGTTTTCAATGTTCGTCTTTCATTAATCATCCACTTTCTAAACTCCCCTCTTGCCCCTCCCATCCAAATCCCCCCCCTTGCACCTACACTCCTAAACTCCCCCCTTGCCCCGCCACTCTTAAACTCCCCCCCTACCCCTCCACTCCTGAACTCCCCCCTTGCCCTTCCACTCCTGAACTCCCCCCTTGCCCTTCCCCTCCTAAACTCCCCCCTCACTCCTCCCCTTCAAAACTCCCCCCCAACCCATCCCATTCAAATCTCCCCCCATACCATTCCTCTCCAATTCTCCCTCCTCCCCCCTCCTCCTCAAAGCTGCCTCCTCCCCACTTCGTCTCCCTTCTATCTCATACCTCCACCCCCCCCCAACCTTCTTCTTTCCTCTGCCCCCCCTCAAACAACCCCTCTCTGTGCCTCATCCCTTCACCTTCAAACCTTTCATCCTCCTCATCCTTCCCTTTCTTGGAACTCTTCTGCAATCGCTGACACACTAACAACTGCTCTCCCTACCTCCCCCTCTCATCCTTCATCTTACCCTACTCCTCCCCTCCCCTGTCCTGTACCCGATGCTCCCCCTCTCTCTTCATTAACGGTATGGACCTCAAACATCCGGGGCCTTCGCTCAAACCTGACTGATCTCTACATACAGGTTGCTTCTGACAATCCAGACTTGATCTGCTTAACAGAGACTTTCCTCCTTCAAGATGTCTCTGATTCCTTAATATCTCTTCCTGGTTACTCCCTCCTCCGGTATGATAGACCTGAGCCTCGGCCTGGTGGTGGGGTGGCTATCTTTATCAAAAACTCTCTTCCTCACTCTCCTTGCACTGCCCTCTCTCCTCCTCACCCCCAGGAGTACCTCTGGCTACGGCTTACTCTCCGCTCCCACCTTTTGTTCATATGTGTTCTGTACCGTCCCCCAAACAGTGATGACTCCATCTACATTTCACTGTCTGACAACATGGACCAACTTCTATCCACTCATCCCAACTCTCTCTTCCTCATATGTGGTGACTTCAATTGTCATCATGCCACCTGGTTGGGTGTGGGTTCCTCTCTCACCAGTCATGGCACCTCAGCAAAGGACTTCTGTGACTCACTGGGATTGACACAATCTGTCAATTTCCCGACCCGGATCTCAGCCAATGGAGTATCTTCTCTTCTAGACTTGGTTATGACTAACTTCCCTGCTAATGTCTGCTGCTCTTCTTCTGCTCCAATCGGTTCTTCTGATCATGTGCTTGTCAAAGTGGACATCTCTCTGGCCATTCTCAGAGAGCCTCCTCAGCGTCGACGAGTCTGGCATTTCACTCAGGCCGACTGGGACGGTCTTCAAGCAGCCATCAATCGTCTGGATTGGTCTCCCATCTCCACTGCCTCTGACATCAATTCTTCCTGGGAATTCTTCCAAAAGACGGCGAGGTCACGTCTTTTCGAAGCTGCTCCATGCGCTCACGCTTTCGAAGCTAAGTGATATTTCTCAATTGTGTTTTTGTCGAGACTGTATCTATCTTTCGGTGTATGTACCTATAGCGTATGCTTTGGAAAATTTTCGGTGCTAATTTTTCGTACATGTATACACAATCGTCGGTTAATGGTATCGAGTATTCTGCGGCCTAGTACTCGTAGGCTTAGACTACCGTGCCATCTCCGACCTTGTGGTTTGTTTTTCTCTCAGCGATTCGTCGAATGCACTGAAATTATTTTCGTTCAATGTTTCGTCCCAGTCGTTCACCCCGTACCTCCTTGTTTAATATCTGTACTCACAAAAAAAACAAAAAAAAAACCCAAAAAATTATTTCCTTCCCAGGTCTTATTCGTTTATTTGTTGTTCTTTTTGTTCGTTCGTTCTTCGTTCGCAATCACGCGGTTAGAAATGTATAAT